>NC_044032.1:437800331-438146243 GCF_901765095.1 Microcaecilia unicolor
CTTTCTGGCACTCTGAGCCAACTTTTGCTTTGGTGTCCCCATCTTGGGGCCCACTTCAGCTCCACCATCACCTACCTTCCCATATTATCTCTCTTCCAAGCAGCTTCTGCCCACTCACATCATCTCTCTCTAGCCAGCTTACCTACTTGCATCAGCTTCTCCATGACCTTTACAAAGCACTGCTGTGCTTGCTACCCTGTACTGCCACTGTTGCTGCCTAAGGGTTAGTCATGAGAATAGCAGCTTCCCATTTCTCACAAGAACAGGAAGTACCTGTTCTAGTGTTTAAACCTGTGGTGTTTCTGGCAGCAGTGCGGAAGGGGGGGGAGGAGCACAGTGGCATATTATTGCCACTGTGAAGGGTGAGCCAGTGAGGCAACCCTGAGTCATTGCCTCAGCTGGCTCATGTCTTAAGCTTTCCCTGGACTTACTACAGTTGACTAAGGCAAGTAGTGAAGATCAGAAGGAACCTAGTACAGTTGACCAAGGCAGGAATTGAAGAGAAGCAGCCAAGCATCAGAGAAAAAAATGCATCTGGGATGTGTATTTTACAATGGATGAGGATGACCTGCTGGTAAAGAATCTATGAGAAGCACCAAGAGCTCTATGTATAGAACACTTCATCTGCAAACATGATATACAGTAGTTATGAGAGGCAATCAAGCAGGATGTCAGTAGCCTTGGATTCTGCAAATGGACCCTATAATGGGTGCAGCACTACTTTCAGTAGACCTGCATAGAAGTGACGGTAAAAGAAACCATTGTAGCAAACTCCCAACACAAAAAACTAGAGGACGTCTTCTAAGCACTATTCGGTTGATGTTGCTAGAGAATCTGATGTGTACAATGCTTCTGCCCAAGGCTGTGGCAAAGGATGTTGGAGGCATCGACACAGCTGAGGTGTCACGCACCTCACCTGGTTAGGACGCCACTAGAATCCTGCAGCAATCCGTACCTAGAGTCTTGTGAGTCTTTACTTCCTGGTTGCTGCACTTCCCTTTTATAGCCCTAGATGGGGTGCTGACAGATGATCTCACTTCCTGGCTAAGGGATATTTAAGGAAGTGTTCTACCCTCCACCAGTGCTTTGGCAAAAGGCTTCTAGAGTTGTGTTCATTGGGGGTAGTTAATTTTAGGTGGATTTTGGGGGGCTCAGCAGCTACACTAGTTTTGCAAAACATCCAAAGTTGGACTTAGACATCATATCGAAAATGCCCCTCCACGTAGCCCTTATGGGCTCTGCAGTCCATGTTTCTCTAATTGCAGTCGTGTATTCAGGATTCTTTGTATAGTTTGTCAGAACTCTGCAGTACTCTAATCTGGCTCATTACCAACTACAGAGAGTACCTGTGAAAGGGGACTTTATATTTATTTATGTATCTGTATCTACAAAAAGTTGCTCCACAAAGAACTTCATCAAATCTTCTGGTCTTTCTTCAAGGCATTCCAGTGGAGCATGATGTGGAGGAGGAAAATGCACTGGATCCTCTGGGATGATTTGCAGCAGTTGAAATTGATTTCACTACAGAGGTTCTTTTACTACAGTGGTGCAACCACCAGGGAGCTGGAAGCCAATGCCAACAGTGCACCACTGACCATCGGTGTAGTTTGCCTGCTTACTTTTGGGGGAAGGAAGGGCAAAGGGTAAGGAAGTCCTATTAACAGTGGGGGGGGGGGGGGGGGGGAGAGAGAGACCAATTCAACATTATAACACACAGCATTTGAAGGGAGGGAGGATACTGCTCTTCCATGTCTACCCCAAACTATACTTATACCACCAAGCATTATGCAAGAATTGGAACAGATCATTTTTGTTGTCCTTCTAAGCCAGGACAGACAGAGGTGGTTACAAAAGTACAATAAATAAATAAAATAATGTATATTAAGTCAAACTGATGATCACTGTTGGAGATTGGAACCTACGAAAACTTCTCCACTCAGAACACCAGCACTGAAACCCCCTTGCTAACCTTCCAAGAGAATAGTCATACTAGGTCAAACCAATGGTCCATCTAGCCCAGTATCCTGTTTCCAACAGTGGCCAATCCAGGTCACAAGTACCTGGTAGAAACCCAAATAGTAGCAACATTCCATGCTACCAATCCCAGGGCAAGCAGACCATGGACGTTTCCTCAAGAAACTTGTCCAAACCTTTTTTAAACCCAGATATGCTAACCGCTGTTACTACATCCTCTGGCAAAGAGTTCCAGAGCTTAACTATTTGTTGAGTGAAAAAATATTTCCTCCTATTTGTTTAAGTGTTTCCATGTAATTTCATTGAATTTCCCGATTTACTTCTACTCATTCTACACTACTCACTATTTTATAGACTTCAAATCTCCCCTCAGCTATCTCTTTTCCAAGTTGAAGAGCCCTAACCTCTTCAGCCTTTCCTCATATGAGAGGAGTTCTATCCCCTTTATCATTTTGGTTGCTCTACTTTGAACCTTTTCTAATTCCGCCATATCTTTTTGAGATACAGTGACCAGAACTGAATGTAATACTCAAGGTGAGGTTGTACCATGGAGCAATACAGAGGCATTATATTACTCTTGGTCTTTTTTACCATCCCGTTTGCTTTTTTGGCTGCCGTTGCACACTGGGCAGAAGATTTCAGCGTATTATGTACAACAACACCTAGATCTTTTTCTTGAGTGCCCTAGCATCAGGTAACCATGATTTGGATTATTCTTCCCAATGTGCATCACTTTGCATTTGTCCACATTACAATTCCTTTAACACTCCTCTCAAAATCTCCTCAGTTTTCCCAAAGCTTTATAGTCTTATGATGACATGGTGACATAGGGATGGTGGCATCTAAAAAGAGAGATGTCCCAAAACATACAAGAGAACCACCAAGCCATCAAGGAGCTGAGGCCTAGATGCTCAAAACTCCGGTGCTGTACAAAACAGCGCTGGGAAATACCACCATTACAGTGCAGTAAAAGAACTTTCCAATGCTCAGTGCTAATGGCATACAAATTTGATGTGCACTGTTAGTGCTGAGCATTGGGAAGTTAGGAGGGAGGAACATGCCCAGCACGTGCGCACAAGCTTACTTGAACAGGGAAGCATTTGCAGGAGCTTCTCAGTGACTGGGGAGCCCATTTCACAGATTAGAGCAGCTATGTTTACTACAGTTAGTAATATTCTCCTTACATGACTTTGTAATTATATTTACTTTGTAAGCCACATTGAACCTGCCCTGTGTGGGAAAGCGCGGGATACAAATGTATTAAATGTATTTAAAAAAATAAATAAAAGCAGAGACAGCGTGGAGCAACCGAGTTCCGGGTTCTTGAAATGAACCAGATAAAGTGCAATTGGTGAGTGTCTACGACTGGAAATTCTCTCCTCCTCCCAGCAAAACAAATGGTAGCCTGATCTGAGGGACTGCGCTTGCTCCTGAACTTGAAGTGGCAGTGCCTTCGCCTTTCTCTTCCCGGTCTTCCTATTCCTCTCCATGGCTCACAACCCTAACGCCAGCTCCAAGCTGGCGTAGAGTTGACAGAAGAAGGAGCTCCCTTGTTTGGTGCGCTGTCCACTGAGCATTGGGGAGGAATTGGGAGAGACCTGCTTAGCATGCGTTTGCATGTCTATTGCTGTCAGAGCTGGCGAGCTCATTGGTTCACATGCTTGCCAGCTCTGAGCATTTGGCGATAGCAAATGCAGGCAGTAGTCCAGCGCTAATGGCCTCTAGTGCCAGCATTTGCTTCTGAGCATCAGGTTGTACATAAGGAAGTGGGAATGGAGGAAGGCTAGACAAACCGCAGGAACAATACAATTAAAAATGTATTACTTAAAATATGTGTAAAAGTAACATAAAATCAATGCTCAGAAAACAATACATATAAAATAAGTACAAAATAAAATACTGTCAAAATTCGACACGGCACTGTGTTTCGGCATGTAATGTGCCTGCCTCAGGAGTCTGTCAGTGAATATGTCAAGAAAAAATGCTGGCTGGAAAAATGAGGGGTGGTCTTTAAAAAGGCCGTGTATGTATGATCCTCAAAACAGGAAATAGTAGTGTCAAAAAACAATACTTCCAAAAGTGCAGGGTGGCAGCATGTCAAGCTGAATCACTTTGCTATGAAAACTGGCTGGCTATATCGCATGATATAGCTAGCTATCCCCGAATATTCAATTCATATCCGCTTAAATAACTGGTATATCTTGAGCTGGGTTAAAAATAACTTGCTATCTTCAAATATCAATGTAGCTGGTTAACTTGGAACCAGCTAAAAATAAACCAGATTTTCAATGCCGGTCATCGGAAATGGCCCTGCATTGAATTTCCAGGCTGAACGCCGACCACGGGAATTAGCTGGGCTACCTGCTGTGGTCTGAATATCAGCCCCAGGGAGTTACCACTCCATCATTGTCTCCCGATGACCAGTTGCTCGCCTGCTCCTCTCCTCAGCCCCATATTCTGGGCTTACTTTAATACAATTTTAAAGAAGCCATGAGGAAAGAGGATGAGAATGCTCAGTTTAGTGCTTGCCCACTATTATGTGTAGCATCTATGTCAGGGGTGGGCAACCTTTGACTTGCGGGTCTCATGTGACCTATGAGACCCTGAAAAATATACACAGAAAACGGCCTGTGCAAATGTCATTAACCAGAGTTTTGTTGTCAGTGGAACCATTGAAGGATACAACAATGGGACAAGACTTGTTTGGCAGTGTTAGCGAAAGCTTGGAAAGACTGAAGTATAAGGTAACAGACCATTTTGGTATTAATTATATACATTCAGTCATCACATTGAGTTTTGTTGTAAATGGAACCGCTGAAGGATACAACAATGGAACAAGACTTGTTTGACAGTGTTAGCAAATGCTTGCAAAGACAGAAGTATATGGTAACAGACCATTCTGGTAATTTATGTTCATTCAGTCATCGCATTCAGTTTTGTTGGCAGTGAATTATATGCTGCATTTGTTAATTTGTGTGTGACCTGCTAGGGGCAGTACTGACATTATGTGGCCTTCTGTGTATAAAGGTTGCCCACCCCTGATCTATGCAGTATTTGATGAGCGGGAGATGTAGGAAAACTGTTTCAAGATTATCAATAAGCTGGACTACTCCAAATGTATGTTCATAGGAAGAGTTCTGCATCTAGGGTTCTATTTACTAAACCATGGTAATTGTGCCATTAATGCAAGTTAATAGCACAATTAAATATACAGTAATGTTTTCAGGTAAAGGGGGTTATCCCAGCATGTTGGGAGACACAGCCACCCAGTGGCTTTCCTAGGGGGGCTGACACCCGGGGCGGATCGCAGATGCGCCCCACCCCCCGGGTGCAGCACGACCGTCCCCCCTGGCGAAAAGACACCCCCCGGCAAAGGACCCCCCTGGGTGCACACCGCTGGGGGGGGGGGGGGGTGCCGCGCGCCTGTCCGCTTCGTTCGTTTCCATGCTCCCTCTGCCCCGGAACAGGAAGTAACCTGTTCCGGGGCAGAGGGAGCACAGAACCAACGTAGCGGACAGGTGCGCAGCACCCCCCCAGCGGCGTGCACCCGGGGCGGACCGCCCCCCCCTAGGAACGTCACTGCAGCCACCATATTAATGCAGTAGTTGTTACCACAGAAGAAGTTAACCACACCTCCAGCCTGCTTTACAGTTAACATATAGTACTGTATTTATTTATTAAAAAAACGTCTATCCCATTCACAGGCAACATACAAAACATGAAGGAATTTTAGAAAGGACGTCCAACACAGAATATGGACATCCAGGTACGTGTGTTATGTAGAGGAGTAGCCAAACGGTTAAAGCAGCCAGCTAAGAGTCAAAGCAGAGATTCAGAGATTGCCTGTTTTTGTCCCACTGTAGCTTTTTACTTTTTCTTTTTTCTAGTAGTTGGGAAGCAGGACCAGTGCAGGGCAGACTTTTTAAATGGTTTTAGCCCTGAAATTAGCAAGGACAGATCAGGATCAAGTATGTGTATTTTGTATATCACATTCATATAGTATGCTCTGAGTGTGGGGCCTGTATATCTCTGTGGGGGAGGTGAAAACATAGTAAAGTAGAATTTAATGAATAAAATGTTGCAATAATACTATTGGATTGTTGGTTCATAATGACATGATAATGAATGTGACTGTTAGGCAGACTGGATGGACCATGCAGGCCATTTACTATGTTACTACTACACCGGTGCTCATTTTCAAAGCACATAGACTTACAGTGTTCCATAGGTTACTTTCCTGCGTATTTTCGAAGGAGAAGGCCGGCCATCTTCCGAAACAAATCGGGAGATGGCCGGCCATCTCCTAAACCCGGCCAAATCGGTATAATCGAAAGCCGAGTTTGGCCGGCTTCAACTGCTTTCCGTCGCAGGGCCGGCCAAAGTTAAAGGGGGCGTGTTGGCAGGGTACGGAAGGCGGGACGGGGGCGTGGTTACATCCAGGTTCTATCTATGTCCAGCATGAACCTCCATTTTACAAACTGAAATGTCCGAACAAGGAATGGGGCAAAACTAAGGATACAGACATCTGTGTCATAGCAGAGGAAAACCTATATTATAAATTGGCCTCATAGACATCCATGTGGAGGAGAAGACAAATGGTTAGAGTAGCCTGTTGAGAACCAGGGCAGAAGCCTTTTTGTTTCTTTTCTTTGAAATTTGGTCATTCTTGTTGGGGGGGGGGGGGGGCAGTATGCAGGTCCCTGGGGGGGGGGATGTATGTGTGTGTCAGCGGAGGCATAACGAGGGCGTGGACATCCTTCTTTCAAACATTTTGGATGTCTTCAACTGCCTCCCCCCCACAGGGATGGACAAATTTCAAGGGAGTGGAGTGGAGGAGTGGCCTAGTGCTTAGAGCTTAGAGCACTGATCCTGCAAGCCAGAGATTTCCAGTTCAAATCCCACTGTTGCTACTTGTGACCCAAAATCCAAATAAATAAAGGGGGTGTCAGAGGCATGGCAGGCATGGACATCCTTCTAACAGAAACATCCACATTTTGGATGTCCTCAACTGCCATAGCGAAGGACGTCTTCAGGGACGGAGGCATAGAAATATCCAGTGTACCTGAATGTAACTCACCTTGAGCTACTACTGAAAAAGGTGTGAGCAAAATCTAAATAAATAGCGAAGGACATCCTCAACTGCCTTCGCGGAGGCATAGCGAAGGACATCCTTCACTCATACTCTAAAGTTGTTTTTTTTGGGGTGGGAGGTGGTTAGTGACCACTGCATGCCTTTTTCCATTCAGTTAGCGCATCAGTTAGTCCACTGCAGTGCCCCCTAGGGTGTCCGGTTGGTGTCCTGGCATGTCAGGGGGACCAGTGCACTACGAATGCTGGCTCCTCCCACAACCAAATGGCTTGGATTTTGTCATTTTCGAGATGGGCGTCCTCGGTTTCCATTATCACCGAAATCCGGGGATGACCATCTCTAAGGTCAACCTAAATGTTGAGATTTGGGCATCCCCGACCGTAGTATCAAAACGAAAGATGGACGCCCATCTTGTTTTGATAATACGGGTTTCCCCGCTCCTTCGCGGGGACGTCCTTAGAGATGGGTGCCCTTAGAGATGGTCGTCCCGGTTCAATTATACCTCTCCACAAGGCTCATTTTCGAAAGAGAAAATTGTCCAAAAAGTGTCATAAAGCACCATTTGGATGTTTTTCTTCTCAAAACATCCAAATTGGTATTTTTGAAACCTATTTTGCAGATGTCTGTCTATGCAATTCATCTGCAGTGCATCCAAATCACAAGGGGGTGTGCTGGGGCATTGCAGAGGTGAGATTAGGACATGGCTAACATTTGGACCTTTTACAGCAGTAATGGAACAAAACAAAAATGCCTAGAGCTGAAACGTTTACATTTTAGTATAGACCTGTTTTCAGAATGAATAAAGTACAAAAAGCTGTCCTACATGACTAGATGACCACTGGAGGGAATCAGGGATGACCCCCCCCCATTACTCCCTCAGTGGTCAGTGACCCGCTCCTACCCCCCAAAATGTCAGATGTCATAGCCAGGTCCATTAGAGTAGCATGCAGGTCCCTGGAGTAGTCTAGTTGTGGGTCCAGTGCCCATACCTCCTCTTATCTGTTACACTTGTGGGGGAAACTGTGAGCCTTCCGAAACTAACAGCACAAAATGTCCAAAGTCTGACTTAGACACACTATCAAAAATGCCCCTGTATGTAACTTTCAGCCTTATTTTCGAAAGAGAAAGATGCCCATATTTCGACCCAAATCGGGAGATGGCCACCTTTCTCCCGTGGGCGCCCAAATCGGTATAATCGAAAGCCGATTTTGGGTGTCTTCAACTGCAATCTGTTGCGGAAATGACCAAAGTTGATAGGGGTGTATCGGAGGCATGGTGAAGGCGGGACTGGGGCATGTTTATCGGCCGAGGAGAGATGGGCGCCTTCGGCTGATAATGGAAAAAAGAAAGGCATTTTTAGCGCGAATTTGGGTCATTTTTTGGACCCTTTTTTTTCACGAACAAGTCCCAAAAAAGTGCCCTAAATGACCAGATGACTACTGGAGGGAATCGGGGATGATCACCCCTGACTTCCCCAGTGGTCACTAACCCCCTCCCACCATTAAAAAAAACAAATTTTAAGAACTTTTTTTCCAGCCTGTATGCCAGCCTCAAATGCCATACCCAGCTCCATCACAGCAGTATGCAGGTCCCTGGAGCAGTTGTTAGTGGGTGCAGTGGACTTCCGGCAGGTGGACCCAGGCCCACCCCCCCACCTGTTACACTTGTGGTGGTAAATGGGAGCCCTCCAAACCGCCCCCAAAACCCACTGCACCCACATGTAGGTGCCCCCTTCAGCCATAAGTGCTATAGTAATGGTGTAGAGTTGTGGGCAGTGGGTTTTGGGGGGCTCAGTACCCAAGGGATGGGAGCTATGGACTTGGGAGGTATTTAATTTTTTTTTACTTGTTACAAGTGCCCCCTAGGGTGCCCGGTTGGTGTCCTGGCATGTGAGGGGGACCAGTGCACTATGAATCCTGGCCCCTCCCACGACCCAATGCCTTGGATTTGTTCGTTTTTGAGCTGAGCGCCTTCAGTTTCCATTATCGCTGAAAAATGAAACTGCCCAGCTCAAATCTGCACAAATCCAAGGCATTTGCCCGACACAAACCGTATTATAAAAAAAAAAGATGGACGCCCATTTTTCACGTACCCGTTCTCGGACATAGACGCCCATGGAGATGGGCGTTCGCGTTCGATTATGCCCCTCTTTGTAACTCAGTGCTTTGAAAATACACGAAGGGGCATAATCGAAAAGGGCGCCCAAGTTTCCTGAGGACGTCCTCGCAGGATGTCCCAGCGAGGGGGCAAGGAAACCCCTTTTATCGAAACAAGATGGGCGTCCATCTTTCATTTCGATCATACGGTCAGGGATAGCCAAATCGCAAAATTTAGGTCGACCTTAGAGATGGTCGTCC
This sequence comes from Microcaecilia unicolor, assembly GCF_901765095.1. Classification (NCBI taxonomy): domain Eukaryota; kingdom Metazoa; phylum Chordata; class Amphibia; order Gymnophiona; family Siphonopidae; genus Microcaecilia; species Microcaecilia unicolor. The sequence continues at coordinate 437,809,752 of NC_044032.1, forward strand.
TTAGAGATGGTGGTCCCCGATTTTCAGCCATAATGGAAACCAAGGACGCCCATCTCAGAAATGACCAAATCCAAGCCATTTGGTCATGGGAGGAGCCAGCATTGGTAGTGCACTGGTCCCCCTGACATGCCAAGACACCAACTGGGCACACTAGGGGACACTGCAGTGGACTTCATAAATTGCTTCCAGGTGCATAGCTCCCTTGGGTGCTGAGCCCCCCAACCCCCCCAAAACCCACTCCCCACAACTGTACACCACTACCATAGCCCTTATGGGTGAAGGGGGGCACCTAGATGTGTGTACAGTGGGTTTCGGGTGGGTTTTGAAGGGCTCACATTTACCACCACAAGTATAACAAGTAGGGGGGTGGGCCTGGGTCCGCCTGCCTGAAGTGCACTGCACCTACTAAAACAGCTTGAGGGACCTGCATACTGTTGTTATGGAGCTGGGTATGATATTTGAGGCTGGCATAGAGGCTGGAAAAATATTTTTACAAATTTTTTTGAGGGTGGGAGGGGGTTAGTGACCACTGGGGGAGTAAGGGGAGGTCATCCCCGATTCCCTCTGGTGGTCATCTGGTCATTTAGGGTACATTTTTGTGGCTTGGTCATAAGAAAAAAAGGACCAGGTAAAGTTGTTCAAGTGTTTGTTAGGGATGCCCTTCTTTTTTCCATTATCGGTCGAGGATGCCCATGTGTTAGGCACACCCCAGTGCTGCCTTCGCTACGCTTCTGACACGCCCTATGAACTTGGTCATCCCCGCGACGGAAAGCAGTTGAGAACGCCCAAAATCGGCTTTCGATTATGCTGATTTGGGCGACCCTGTGAGAAGGACGCCCATCTTAGTCACCTACATCTGCATAATTCATCAAAAATCTAAAGAAATATTTCAAGGCTTATAGATCTTAGGCAATAACAGATGATACAGATTTTGATTACTGATAGCTTCGGACAGGGTCTGAGAACATTACTCCTCAAGTAATCAAATGTCTACTACATTACTAAAGTGCCAAAAATGCCTGGGCCCAATCATCCTAAAGCCAAGATAATTATTCCATAACATTTCATTAGTGGTTGATAAGATACTCCATGCTTAGATGTTCATATGCTGTTGCTGTTGTGAGGCTTTTCTTCCTTTGGATACAACTCCTATTGTGCCAAGTTATAATCAGTTTTGATATCTGTGTTGTCTCTTGGGTGGATTCATTTCAGTTGAGAAACAGTTTTGATTTTTTGACTACCACAGTGAGTGTCCATTAGATTGTAAGCTCCTTTGAGCAGGGACTGTCCTCCTTTGTTAAACTGTACAGCGCTGCATAACCCTAGTAGCGCTTTAGAAATGTTAAGTAGTAGTAGTATTGACAATAGGAAATATGCTTGACATTCTAATTGCATTTTTAATGGGGAAAACTTGTGACATTATTATTACTATTATTATTATTTTAAATTTTAGTATTGGATAGAGGCAGCTGTAAGGATCTTTTCAGGACCCTTACTAGTTCAGGGCTCCTTTTACTAAGCGGCGGTAAGCCCAACGCTTGCTATAACGGAAGTACTGCCAGGCTACCTCAGCAGCCCGGTGGAACTTCCCATCCCTACCACGCCGTCATTTCTAGCGCTACAAACTTTGAGTTATTTTTGTAGTGCCGGACTGTGCCCGGTGGTAATTGGGCAGTGCCAATGGGTGGAGGTAAGGGCTTCCCCCAAAATGGCCACGCTGCAAGTGCTTTACTTGCCGCCTGACCATTTCCTGCAGGAAAGCGAGACTATCCCTTTTACTAGCTGTGGTAAAAGGGGGCCTCGGCGTATGTGTAAAACATGTGTTGATACCAGCACCGGCTCCCTTTTGCTGCAGCTTAGTAAAAGGGGCCCTGTATGCTCCTGGATTCCGGATCATACTATGTTAGTGTAGAAAGGAGGTGTGTACCATGCATCCCCATCTGGGATAGACTCAATGGTTCTATCAGTCCCTTTAGAAGCTAGAGAACCCCTGGTGTAAGCATGCGGATTTCTGAGGTTGAGTGTTCATGCATTTAAAGTTCAGCTTGTGGGGCTAGTTAGTGTCCAATGTGATGCCTCTTTTGAATGTTAGCTTATGTCCTTTTGTAAAGGTAATGTAAAAGTCCGAGGTTTAGCACCCCTCTGCTTGATTACAGCAGCAAGGAGTGAACAGCAGAACCTTGAGCTGAAAGTGGAAGAGAAAGAGAATGAGAATGGAGTGAGTGAGGTCTTCTCCCGGAGCTTAACTACAGAAGAGACATTCTCATGTGGAGCTTGGTTGTGTGTCAAAAGATTCCAGAGAGGACGGACTGTAAAGTGCAGTGAAAAAGGAAAAAACTAGCCTAGAGGCCAATCAAATTTCAGTTTTGTTTTTGGCCATTTTGAGATTGGAGCTGGCATACGCTGGAGTGACTGGAGATCTTTGGGGACCAAAAAATAAACAAGATTCTGCGGTAAATTAACCTTAGATATAAAATCTGAAGATTGGCCTCATGCAGTTGTGAAAGTTCATATACTAGAATTTTTTTTTAATTTATTTTTCTTATGCTGGCTCAATAAAAGGTTTCTGAGCCTCCTAATAATAGACAGCTAAACTTAGATCCAGTCTTCACTAGAATTATGCATCATAATAAATTCTCAGATAATATGACATGGTTTTCTTTCTTTCTTTTTTTTAGATGAGAAGTTTCCTCCTGCTTCTTTGTATTTCTAGCTCAAATGGAAGCTGGGCTGGAATCTGGCACCACATGCCTTCATTTACAACTCTCTGGGATTTTACATCCCCTGCCTCTAAAATACAAATACCACATCTAGTTACTGTAGTATTAGGGCCGGTCTTAGCAAGTGCGGGGCCCTATGCAGACCAATTTGGTGGGGCCCCATCCTAGCCCCGCCCCACCATAGCCCCGCCCTAGCCTGGCTCTGCCCCCACCCTAGCCCCACCACATTGATAAGATTATTCTATTTTTAGAAATGTTTTTTATTTATGAAATTTCAAATAAAGACAAATGACACTAAACTTGTACAAAAATACTGATTGAAATAATAAGCACAATGCTATCATGAAACCATAAACAGCACTAATTCCAAGGACAGGACAAGCTACAACCTTATGCGTGGCGTGGAAAGCCAACTGTAATTACACCGGGCTCTAAAACACCAGTGCACAACCTAGTAAAAAAAAAAACAAAAAACAAAAATGGCTGCAAACTATATGCTAGCAGAATACTGCACCTTCCTTGATCACTCCTGAAAAACACATGAAGGCAAAATACTGAACTGGAAAGTAACCTCAAGAAGTCAGAATCAACATGCAGCAATACTACAAAAATTGAAACTTACATGAAAAATATCACAGATGCACATTTCCAAAAACTGACATATTCCAATTAATAAATCCTGAATAAAATAGTTTTTTCTACCTTTGTTGTCTGGTGACTTTGTTTTTCTGATCATGCTGGCTCAGTATCCGATTGTGCTGCCATCTGTCCTCTTAATTCCGTTTCCAGGGCTTCCTTTCCATTTATTTCTTTACTTTCCACCTTTCTTCTTCATTTCTTGCCCTACATCCGTAAGTAAAAGCTGGGTCCTCCACAGACTTGACTGTCCAGTGGATCCAGCTTCTGCCTATTTTCTATATCCATGTGCACTTTTTCTCCTCTCTTCCTTTCCCTTCACCTCATCTTCTTCCTCACTCTTCCCTCGCCTCCATCCATGTCCAGCATTTCTTCTCTCTCCTCCATTCACCCATGTCCAGCGACCCTCCTGTCCCCCTGCCATCTATCTATGTCCATCAACCCCCTCCCCTGCCATCCACCCATGTCCAGCGACCCTCCTGTCCTCCCTGCCCTCCCCTGCCATCCACCTATGTCCAGAAACCCCCCTCCCCTGCCATCCACCCATGTCCAGCGACCCTCCTATCCTCCCTGTCCTCCCCTGCCATCCACCTATGTCCAGAAACCCCCCCTCCCCTGCCATCCACCCATGTCCAGTGACCCTCTTGTCCCCCCTGCCCTCCCCTGCCATCCTCTTCTCCCCCCAACCCTCGAGGGCGGGACAGTGAGAATGAACGAATCAGGAAGAGCTTCTGCGTTCTGCTAGAGATGTCGGGGGGACTCGGGAGGGGAGGAGCGCTTTCCTGCTGTGCTGGATTCCGGCGACGGAGGGTAAATTTAAAAGAAAAATGATCCTTCCTTGGTTGGGGGGAGAAGAAGAGAGCACCAGGGCGGGCAGGGTGGCGGTAAGCATGGCGCGGTGGCGCCGTGCCATGCTTACCTTGCTTGTTTACCGTCCGTGTCGGACCGGCCCTGGGAAGAGGCTGACTGAGGCGTGCCGTGTGGGGCCCCCCTAAGCGCGGGGCCCTATGCGGCCACCTTGGTCACCTCGGCCTAAGACCGGCCCTGTGTAGTAGCAGCCCTGGGCTGGGGCCTATACACCAGAGTTCCTTCCAGAAAATTACGATCAGTGGCATTGAATCTGGCCACCAGGTGGCACTCATGCAATGATCATGACTCTATCCCCAGGGACTGTGAATACTATTCCCATAGCATCTCCTGCCCCCAGCTTACCCATGGACCAAAGATTCAATTTGAATCTGGTGAATGACAGTCAAAGTCGCAAAAATTACTTTTTCAGCACTGCCGGACGTTTTTCGTTGAGATTTGACACTAGATTTGCTTTTGCGACTTTGACTGTTATTCACCAGAATTGTAGCTAACACTATTTTCCACATCAATCGTACCACCATATTCCAGACTTTTGAGGCAGGCAGCCTGGTGCCGAAACACAGTGCCGTGACGAGTCTTTAGGTGCATTCCAAATAAATACTTATTTTAAGGATCATCTGGTCTCCCTCGTGTCCTTTGGAATTGCTACCCCCCTCAACCCTACTCTTTGGTCTCTCCTGCTACGTCCATAGGGATTGATGTTCCTTCACTTCAAATGGCTGTTTCACTGAACGATGGACCGGCCACATAGAAACAAGTTTCTATAGAACCCCAGAAGAAAAAAATAGTCAACAATAAATATGATTTTATTTCTTCCAAAATATAATTTAAAAATATCTTGTTGTTTGAAATGAGATGTTTAAAGAAGGTGGAGGAAATGGGGACATTAACCAGAGAAAAGCTCCAAAGTGTTCCAGATTTCAAGCACTCTTTAACAAGATAAAAGCACCACCTAGAAGCCTTAGACTTCTCAGATAACATTCTGAGGTGTGCCGTAACCACCGTATTTCATGAGGCTCTTTTCAGTTGTGAACTATTTTCAGCTCTTACTGTGGTATGCTTGGTAAGACACTTAAAAGATTACTTCTTAATCTAGTTAAGTAATACTTTGGCTTCGAGCAAGGAACTATTTTCTCGTCCATTTATCTACTGAATCCTCTCTCGATCTTTAAAAAAAAAACACATTAACAACTTTAAACCAAAAAAAAAAAAATTCATGAATGATTTTATTCTCTGTGAATACTGGGATTTTAAGAGAATGATTAAAGTTTGTTTTGTTTCCTGGATACATGCAAGTTTAACCACTAAGCATATCCAGTATTTCTTGTCAGACTACTCCATTCTACCTGGGTAGTATACTACGTGTATTTTCACATTCTACCTGAAACAAGTATTACGTAAAAATTGTTCATTCCAGACCAAAGTCTGCTGCATTTGTCAAGATGGATTATGGAACACCACTCATTCTTATTTTGTTGTTTGTAACCCTTGATTGTGAGCTAGAGGACAGTTTCCCTACAGGTGTTGAAGTACAGAATCTGAAATTCCTTGATAATATGTTTTATAAGAATAACAAGGTGATATTTCTTTCCCCCAAAATATGATCAATTATAACTACCGATATAACAAAAGAGAGGGAACGAAGTACAAACTAAAGTCCAAACAAAAAAAACAGCACCACGGGCCTTTAAAAATGGAACACAGTTCTTTAATGAATGAGCCTTGACAAAAAGACCCGACACGGGCCGTGTTTCGGTGACTAGCACCTGCGTCAGGGGTCCCCACGTCTCATATAGTAAAAGCTACAAAGCACCAAGGCACTTTCACTTTCTGTATCCAAATACAGGTCTTTTCCATGCTCTAAGGCCATTTTTACGGTTCTAAAATGACTGATATTCTATTTTTTGTATTAATGGCCATGCAGCCACTTAAAAAAATTACCTTGTGAGCACTTTACTGCCACCCATTTTTTTAGGCGGTAAGGTCTCACCAAGTAATCCTGAGCTAACCAGTTAGAGCGTGCTAATGTGGATACGCTGTTCAGTGCAGGAATGTTTTAGCACCTGAATTTGCCGGTTACCACAGAAAGCCTTAGCACATCCCAGAGTACACCATTTTTATGTGTGTTGGGGGGGGGGGGGTGTTAACACCTAACCCAGATGAGTAAGAGGGCCCCTAAGTGACAGAAAGCTGAAACAAAATTTGAATGTTGGAGCTACAATGATTTTCTCCCGCTGGTCTTTTAAAGTCTAAACAGCTTAAAGTCATTGAGGGCAGTTTTCAGACAAACCCATTTACACAGCTAAATCACTATTTACATAGGTGGTCGGTGGCCCAACTATTTGGGGAGGCTAAAGGGGGCGGGGTTAGGGGTGGGACCAGGGGCGGGGCTTACATCCATAATTGTCTGACAACACAGAAAAAAAATAAGTAAAAATAAGTCACAATACCTTTTATTAAATTTAGATATTAAATATGTATCATATGTCAAAGAATAAAGTGGTTGCTCAAAGCATGTACTAACCACAATTGCTCAACTGCAAAACACTATGCACAAATTTGTGCAAAAACACACTCATAAACCTTACTGTACCATAACACTGGGCAGACCCTAATAAACCAATATACCACCCATACGGAAAATGTAGACCGTCAACAATATGAAACAAGGGATCATAATATCACAATTCTCATGTAGAGCCACAAAACACCCTTTTAGGGTGGAAAGTGTTCACAATGAGCTCCTTTTATGAACGGCTATATGTAGATCCTTCAAGAGGTAGTGTGCCATGATTTAGGCTCTAAAACCCTTTCTGATGATTTGGTGCCACCTCAGTAAGGCCAATACACAATCTCTCCACTGCAAAACACTATACACAAACTTGTGCAAAAACACACTCATAACCTTACCAAACCATAACAGTACTAATTCCAAGGACAGGACGAGCTACAACCGTGGAAAGGCAGCACTGTAATTACACCGGGCTCTAAAACACCAGTGCACAACCTAGTGAAACAAAAAAAAAAAACCAAAAGGGCTGAAAATACTACACGCTAGCAGAACACTGCACCTTGATCACACATGAAAAACACATGACACAACAGATATGAAGGCAAAATACTGAACTGGAAAGTTACCTCAAGAAGTCAGACTCAACATGCAGCAATACTAGAAAAATTGAAACTTACATGCAAAACATCACAGATGCACATTTCCAAAAGCTGACATATTCCAGTTAATAAATCCTGAATAAAATACTTTTTTCTACCTTTGTTGTCTGATCATTTAGTTTTTCTATTCGCTTTGGTCCCAGTGTCTTCTGTTTTATGCAGTGTCCTTTTTCCATTTGATATTTTTTCTCTCACCATGTCCACCATCCTCCTGTGCCCTTATGCGTCCTGTCTACCATCTGTAGCCCTGTCCCTATCCTTCAGTATCCCGATCCAACTCTTAAATTCAACAGTTTTCCCTCCATCCATATCCAGAATTTCTCCTCACTCCCCTCCATCCATGTGCATATACTTCCCTCCCCTCCATCCATGTCCAGCACCTTCCTTCTTTCTCTCCTACCCTTCCATCCGGTGTCATCCCTCTTTCTGTCTCCATCCTTCCACCCATTACCCTCTCCCAATCCTTCCATCCATTTTCTCCCTCTATCTCCCATTCCTTCTAAACAGTTCTCTCTCTTGACCCTTTTCCATTCAGCATGTCCTCGCTCACCCCATCCTTCCAGTGTCTTTCCTCTTTCCCTCCCTACCAGCGTTTTCCCTCATTCTGCCCCCTCCTTCCAGCATTTTTCCTCTTTCTCCCTCCTTTCATCCAGCCAGCATTTCTCAGTCTGACAGCTAGGGTCTCCCCCAGTTTCTCCCCAACAGCTTCTCTCTCTCTCCTGCCCATGTCCCCTCTTTCTCTCCCCATCTCTCTCTGGCTCTCCCATGCTCTTTTCCATGTCCCTGGCTCTCCCCTGTTCTTTTCCATGGCCCTTCTTTCTCTCCCCATCTCTTTCTGGCTCTCCCCTGCTTTTTTCCATGTCCCTGGCTCTCCCCTGCTCTATTCCATGACCCCTCTTTCTCTTCCCATCTCTCTCTGACTCTCCCCTGCTCTTTTCCATGTCCCCTCTTTCTCTCCCTATCACTCTCTGGCTCTCCATTGCTCTTGTCCATGTCCCCTGGCTCTCCCCTGCTCTCTCCTCCTACCCTTACCAGCCAGTGGCCATGTTCTCTTCTCTCCCTCCGGCCCGGGCCTCTTTACAGCAGCGCTGACAGAAGAAGAAAAAGAAGCGTGGGGCCGCAGCAGCCTTCAGACATGCGCTGTCGGCTCTGCCGGTCCTCTGCCCCCGGAACGGGAAATTGACGTCACGGGGCAGAGATCGACAGAGCCGACAGTGCATGTCTAAAGGCTGCTGCGGCCCCACGCTTCTTTTTCTTCTTATGTTATGCTGGCTGTGGAGAGAAGCGGCAGCAGCGGATCAGCGTAGGCCTCGTTCCTGGCTGCCTGTGCGCTGCTCTGAGGGAGTCTCGTCTCAGGCTACATTTGGAGAAGGAGACAGGCAGGGCTGCAGGGAAGGTCACAGCTGGGCTGGGGAGGCTTAGCCTCCCCAAGCCTCTTATATGGGGCGCCTATGACTATTTACCAAGGATAATGGCTTTGAAAATTGTTCTCTTAATATTTTGATGGCCACCAACTTGATATTATGTGTAACCCCCCACCCGGGTACATGAACTGGCAGCTCTCAGAAAACTTATGGTGCCACAATTTTTTTCCTATTTTGGGGGTGAAGGGGAAGGATGAGGAGCAAAGTCTTGCTGCAGAATCCTCTGCTCATTGGATTTCGGTGCAATTAGTAAATTAGTAGGGCATCTGGCACTTTGGAATTGAATAAGGTTACCAGTCATATATGACCATTTGCCTTGGTCTTCCCTAGTTACTTTCATTTAACCATCACCCTTTGCATTCATACAATAAGCTAACAGTGAATTTAACACACCTTTTAATTGAAAGAAGAGAAACAGTCTGCCTGATATGCTACAGGAGTCATGCATTGGCCAACCTCCCCCAAATTCTATATATGGGGAGATTATATATATGGTGCCTAAAAATTTGCACAGAACACATTTCCGCCTAAGCATATTCTATAAGCCATGCCTAGATTTAAGTGCAGTATATAGAATATGCTTGGCGTCAATCATTGAGCCGAAATCTATGTGCATCCATTTTGTAATCTCCCTCCTTCCACAGTAGGGACAGGTCACTTCTCCGGGCTCAGCACTCCATTCTTAGCCACAGTAATTAAATACCTCCAAAAGGTCAGTTGAAGAAAGAACTCCTTTTTATTGCAGTCCACATCCACTACTCATGAACAAATCTTTGTACACCCGCACTTCCCCCCCACCCACAGTCTCCCCCATTGGAGAAGCAGTCCCAATACTTTAAGAGTCCTCAGCCTGCCCTGTAAGGAAGGGACAGGTCTCTTCTCTATCTTGCAAAATAAACATTTTTACTTCCAATTACATCAGTCTTTAGTCCTCTGCTGCAACAGCTCAATGCTGTCCTCTTTTCAGCCAGGAACCTCAGGAAGTTCCCTGCCCAAAGCAGTATTCCTCCCTCTGCACAGCAACAAACAACCCTGTGGCCTCCCACACTCTGCTCTTTTCTTTATGCCAAAGTCACTTATCTGAACTCCTTCACCTCCATAAGTTCCTCCTCACCGGGGTTAACAGCAGGTAGCTCTGTCTCACTCGCTTCCCAGTCCATCTCCTTCCTCCCCTCCTTCTCCTCCTCCCTTTTCCTCAAAGACTCCAGGAAAGCCGCCCTCCTCCTCTCACAGGTGGCAGGGATTATGTATTGATTCTTAAACCAGGGGAACTGATTTCTCTGGTTCATGCGTCCCCTCCTGGTAACCACTGCCTTTACAGTCTCCTCGCTGCTGCTGCTGCTGCTGATGCTGGCTCCAGGAAGGGGAATCCGGCCTGGGGTTTGGGTTCCACCCCCTCCCTTACTGGATTCTGGGTATTGTAGTTCCGGCTCTATTGGCTTCAAGGGGAGCTCCCCGGGTCTTGTCTTATTACAATTTACACTAATGAAAACATGGTGTAAATCCTGGCACGTAGATATAGGCACAGAGGGCCATATTCTGTAACTACACGCATACATTTTGGAATACCCACGCCCCTTTTTGTGCATGTTAGAAGTTAGGCACAGTGCATTACAGAATACGCTTAGTGAGTTGTGTGTATAAATTCTAATTATTGCCAATTAGTGTTCATTATTGCTTGTTAAGTGCTGTTATAAGCACTAATTAGCTTGTTATGCCAATTAAGTTACATATGCTGTTATATAATCCGCTTGGATTTTGGCATGGATCACTAGGTGTGATATAGAGAATCTGAAAGATGATGCTCTGAATTGTGCATGTAAATTTGGTTGCATGCCCAATTTGCACATGTAACTTAATTGAATAATGAGCCAATCCGTGTCAATAACTGGGCAATAACAAGCAATTATCGACACTAATTGGCAATAATTAAAATTATATGTGCATCTTTTTAGGCACAGTCTATAAAGAGGTGTGTGTAAATTCTAGTGCGTGAACCCAAAAAGGGAGCGTGGCCATGGGAGGAGCATGGCGGGTCAGGGCATTCCTGCAATGTATGCACATTGTTATAGAAGTAGGGGGATCCATGCCTAATTTACATACTGGGATTTACACCAGATTTTCAGTGGTGTAAATGGTCACACCTAAAGGAAATTGTAGATCCCGGAGCTAAGTGCTAGTCTAAATACCGCTCCAAACTATAAGAGTGGTTTATAGAATAATGCTAAGCGCTATTTTTTTCAGTGCTGATTTTTTAGGTGCCATTTCTAGAATCTAGTACTATATGGCCAACACATAACCCCCCTGTTAATATTAGGTTATTTAAATTGATAAATGGCCAGATACTGTCTGTATAATTATAGGTTGGATTAGAGGTGGGGTGAAGGCAGCCTTAAAAATGATCTATTTCGATAATCAGGTAGTGAAAGGGTAAGTTATCTGTTTCATTTAAGCCTGCAAAATAATTTAAATGGATAGTGCTGGCACAGTCATTGAACTGCAGGTATATTCAGTGCTGTTACCTTATTCATTCCAAAAGTACAAAGACTAGGGGACACTCGAGGAACTTACATGGAAATACTTTTAAAATGAATAGGAGGCAATATTTTTTCACTCAACAAATAGTTAAGCTCTAGAACTCTTTGCCGGAGGATGTGGAAACAGCAGTTAGCGTATCTGAGTTTAAAAAAAGTTTGGACAAATTCCTGGAGGAAAAGTCCATAGTCTGCTATTGAGGCAGACATGGGAAGCATCTGCTTTCCCTGGGATTTGTAGTACGGAGTGTTGCCAGAATTTGGGTTTCTGCCAGGTACTTGTGACCTGGCTTGGCCACTGTTTGGAAAACAGGATACTGGGCTAGATGGACTATTGGTTTGACCCAGTATGGCTACTCTTATGTTCTTATGCACTGAATATATGTATTAAGCCAAAATTAATGCATGAGTTTTGTTTAACACACAATTTCTCTAAAGATGCCTCCTAGTGCTGAGTGTCAGGGAACACTATATTCTCCCACTCTTTCTTATCTAATCATTCATGGTTCCTATGGACAATGATGTTAACAGGATGAGTGAGAACAGCTACAATTCCAGAAAACATATCAGACAAATTCAAAGATTATGCCCTGTATATCAATCTGTCAAAATGCTTTAGCAATTTGGGATAACACATCCTCCCCACCCCCAGCTTTATATTTCTCTCAGTTTCTTGCATAAGAGTAGCAGGGCCTACCCAACTATTAGGCAAGACTAAACAATCACCCAGGGCAGCAGCTTCTAGGGGGCAGCAAAAAGCAGCTGCACTCAACATGAAAGAAAAGGACTTGACAGTCACTCAGACTGAAATAACCATCAACATGTACTTTAAACCTGCATTCTTATAGGATGGTTTGTGTAATGATCAAGGTAAAAGAGGGTTAAGTGAGTTGCCCAAGGCAACAAGGAGCTGCCGTAGGATTTGAACCTGGGCCTTCTAGTTCATAGCAGTGGCGTAGCTATGTGGGGCCATGGGGGCCTGGGCCCCCGTAGATTTGGCCCTGGATCCCCCTGCCGACGACCCTCTCGACCCCCCCTCCCGCCGCCAACCCTCCCCCGCCATCGCCGTGGGCTACCTTTGATGGCGGGGGACCCCAATCCCCGCCAGCTGAGGTCCTCTTCTTCCCGCGCAAGGTTTTGTTCTGTTTCTGACGTCCTGCACGTTGTACATGCAGGACATCAGACTCACAGAAACAGAACAAAGCCTTGCAGATCAGCCAGCATTTCTGTGAGTCTGATGTCCTGCATGTACAACATGCAGGACGTCAGAAACAGAATGAAGCCTTGCGCGGGAAGAAGAGGACCTCGGCTGTGGGGATTGGGGTCCCCTGCCAGCAAAGGTAGCCCACGGCGACGGTGGGGGAGGGTTGGCGGCGAGAGGGGGGTCGAGAGGGTCGTCGGCAGGGGGGTCCAGGGCCAAATCTACAGGGGCCCAGGCCCCCATGGCCCCACATAGCTACGCCACTGCTATGAACTAGAAGGCCCAGGTTCAAATCCTAGGGCAGCTCCTTGTTGCCTTGGGCAACTCACTTAACCCTCTTTTACCTTGATGTTGGGCATGTTTTAGCAGCAATGCCAGGCCAGGTCATGCTCCCTATCCTGGGTAGCAACAACATACTGGCACCTCCCACTGCACAAACTATTCCCATATCGTGCCAAGAAAACCAGAAGAGGGGAGGGGGGCACCTCATTGTGTATTCACCAGGAGTCAGCTTGATTTGAGAGCGCATCTGGATCTTCCTCCATGATGCATTCTTCCTTTATGATCAAGAAGCGCAGACTGAAGAGGATGAGTAGCCACAGAGATCATGCCAACAGCTTGCCACTGACCTGATCGTCAGGGAAACAGAAGAACCTCAACCTTTTACGGTGGTACTGCTTTTCAAGGTGATGTTCTGCATTCTAGAGATGAATCAGCAGCCACCCTATGCTTATTCTACACTCCTGCACAAAGATAGACCCCATTAATAGGAACAGTTTGTTGCAGAACAAATAAATCACTTGTAAAATAGTCCTCAAAGGAACACTACAAATTATTGCTGAGAGCAGAACTAGTACATACAGCATTCCATTGCTCAGTGCATCATTGAACCATAAATTTTGGTCTGTTGGAGGCTATGATTTCATGCCTATTAGAGATAAGGAGCTGGATATCAATCCAGGTCAGCCCATCCTATATAGGTCAGGGCAAATCAGGGCAAATCAGGTTTCATTCAAGCTGGTTTGAATGTGTTTATGTTTCAGTGTAATGAGCGGAGAAGGAATGTTGTCAGAGAATGCACCATTGGTCTTCTGGGGTATCAAAAGGTTTTGCTGATATCAGGACATTTTGAGTGCAAAGCTCAAAGCTTGAGTACTTCACAAATATCAGCGGAATCCAGAGCCGCTTTAACAGTTCTGTAAATCACTCATGTCTAGCTTGCTTTTTATCAAACGCAAGCCAACTTTCTACTTCCTTAGACTTACTTTTGAAAACAAAATACTGTAAGAGTGCATAACTCCACAGCAAGACCAGATATGTGGTGCTATGCTAGCTGTAACAAACAGTATGTTGTATTGAGCCTTATTATTCTAAGTACTGGCCAAGAGCAACAGGAGTCAGCAGTGAAGTGCTGTCTTGCATGTAGGCCTCATAAAACAGGCACTGGTACATAAACAGTTACACAAAGGTATATATACATCCTGCTTACCATACATGTGCAGTGCCGTAGCGAGGGCTAATGGCACCTGGGGCGGGTCGCCGCTGCGCACCCCCCCCCAGGTGCAGCACGGCGCGACCCCCCCCCTCTGCGGCGCACCCCCCTCCGGAGCGAACCCCCCTCCGGACCACATTCTCACCTGCGGGAGGGCCGATCCGCTCCGAGTGCACGTCACTCGGAGCTGCGTCGGCCCCGCTGGTTCCCTGCTCTCTCTGCCCCAGAACATGAAGTAACCTGTTTAAGGGCAGAGGGAGCAGGGAACCAGCGGGGCCGGCACCCCCCCGAGCGCGTGCACCCGGGGCGGACCACCCCTCCCGCCCCCTTCCTACGCCACTGTATATGTGTACAACTATCTACAAATCATGGACCCTATTTACTAACACACGTTAATGATTTAGCAAGCAAGAATTAATGCACATTAATTTAAGGGTACAATTAGTAAATAGACCCCATTAAGAATAATGGGGCTTGTATTATTTAAGTCACATCAATGTGCATTAACATGTATTACCTAGTTAACAGTCATTAGTAAATAAGTCCTTGGATTGGCAATTAGCTGTATTTTTTAAAGGACAGGCTGATCCAGACTTGGTTACATCCCCACTAAACACAAGCAAGGGTGTAGCTACATGATCCTAGGTTCCATATTAGGAGTCACCACCGAGGAAAAGGATTTAGTGGTCTTTGTAGACGAATATGTTAAAATCTTCTGAGTGTGTGGCAGTGGCCACAAAAGCAAACAGAATGTTAGGAATTATTAGGAAAGGAATAGAGAATAAACCAAAATGATTAAGGAGATGGAAGGACTTTCATATGCGGGTTCTTTAGCCTGGAGAAGAGATGGTTGAGTGCAGATATGCTGGAGGTCTATAAAGTCCTGAATAGAGTAGAATGGGCACATGTGAATCATTTGTTTACTCTTTGAAAAAGTACAAAAATGAAGGGGCATTTCATGAAGTTACATAGTAGCATATTTAAAACAAATAGGAGAAATATATATATTTTTTATTTAGTGTATAGTTAAGCTCTAGAACTCTTTGCTGGAGCAAGTGGTAAAAGCAGTTAATGTAGCTGGGTTTAAAAAAGGGTTGAAGGTCTGGACAAATTATTGGAGGAAAATTCCATAAACCATTATTAAGGTAGACCTGGGGAACGCCAATGCTGATCCCTGAGGTTGAGTAGGGTGGACTCTTGCTACTTTTTGGGACTCTGTCAGGTACTTATAACCTGAATTGGCCACTGTTGAAAACAGGATATTGTGCTAGATGGACCCTTGGTCTGACTCAGTAGGCCAACTCTTAAGTTCTTATACAGCCAGAGGTGGGCCTGGGTACAATGTCCTTGTTCCCACCCCCCTTCCTCCCCACCTCACTACCACCACTTTGGAGTTACCACTACTTTGGAGTCAGGTCTACACAATGAGGGGCAGCAGCACAGGTTAATGGAAAGACAACTGGAGACAATGTCAAGGCCCCACCAGAAAAATCAGTCCTGGTTACACAAGGCTTGTAGTGCTACTTCTTTTGGGGAAATGAATACAGAAATCAGAACTACAAGTCCATGCATGTTTTGGATTAGCCTGTTCAGAACAAGTGAAGGCAGCTGGTGACCATATAAATTGTGTGTTATGTGCATATACACATGCTGCCTTCCATACATATGCACATACACCATCTTTGGTGTATACATGCTGACTTTAGGGATAGTAGGATGCTTATGTGCCACCTGCAAATCAAGGACAGAAAGAGCAAGAAACCCCAGAAGTCCGTCATTCATTCCAGAAAACTAGAGGTTATGATTTGTAATGAGGCCTCACATTTCCCACAACTCTTTGATGAGTACTCCAGAACCACTGACCATGCTGCAAAAGTGCAGATAGGGAGGCAAGTTCTGACTGCAGTTAATCACTCTGAAGTATTATCTGGGGAGATGGAGGAACTCAGACACAAGTAAGGTGATGTATGTTTTCAGGTGGTTCATGAGTGAGTCAGCATTTCAGAAAGATAGAAGGTATATGAAGTCTGGAGGTGATGATTACTCATCAGACTATTTCTGTAGACACTCCCTAGAGAGTAGAAGTAACATTTGGCTCTCACTCTGGGAAGAGACAACCCTTACAGGAGAAATGTATAGGCTTATCATAACAATCATTTGTAGGAGTCACACTATCACTATAGCAAGCTTGCCTTGTTTAGGTCAAAAGGTATAATGTTTAATGTTTATTAATTTAACTGTCTTTTACAAAAGACTGCAAAGCAGTGGACAGATCCAAAGGGAAACAGAATATAAATTAAAACAGACCTACAGTTAATCAAATAGCAATACAGGACTGATTAATGAATATTCAGGAGATACTGACTGACCCACACAATACAGGAGGGAACACATGACAAAGGCAAAAGCAAACTAAAAACAAAAAACAGACAGCAACACAATATACAAATACCAGTAAATGGAAAAACAAATAAAAAAATCCACAGAGAAAAGAAGGATAAACAGATCCTACTTCATGAGCAGACCTAAACACCAAGTTGCAAAGATAGAAGGCATTAGATCAGACAAGACAAAACACCAGACACAGGCCACTGGCCACCGAGTTACCCAGGTTAAAGATGACAGGGCCAGGTTAATGAAGAAAGTTTGAGAGAAAACAACTTTTTAGTCCATCGTTAAATTTCATTAACTACTACTGAGAAGGTGTCAGCTAAATCCAAATCCACCAGTTTTATAGAATACACTAATGTTCAAGTCAGTGACCTAGATGGAGATGAGTCATTAGCACGTGAAGCCAGTGAAGACACAGGTGCGGTTAATGAAGATTGATTTCCTATAGGCTACTTCAGTAATTCTTTAATCAACTATTATCTGCTATACAATGCCTGACCCTTTACTTCCCAAGCAAAGACGGGCAGAATAAGAGATGTAGTCCACATACATCATCTCTACCAGTGGATGTTTTTGTGATTGAACTTCCAGAGGTTACCTGTTTTAAGAGATCTCTTGTACTAAGAGTGGCATGGAGGTCATCAGAACCCCACTCTCAGTCTCTGTGACTATTCTGCCCAGTAAACGGAGTGCAAAATCTCATAGGGTCCCCACCCTGTTGGCTCATCACTACTCTGCCCAAGAAACCAAGAGGAGACTAAAGAGAGGAGGGGGAGATTAAGAGAGCAGTGAAGAGGAACCTAAAGGTGAAGAGAGAGAGAGAGAGGGGGTGGGGAGACAGAGAGAGACAGAGAGAGAGAGAGAACTCTGGGGTGGAGGAGAAGACAGAGAATTATGGGTTGGCAAGGAAGGAGGAGGTGGAGAAGAACTTGTGAAGAAAGATGGAAATGAACTTGGGGGGGGGGGGGGGATGAGAGAGGCTAGGGAGATGGAACAGAACCTGGGTATGAGAATGTGTGTGTTTGCGTTTGTGTGTGTGTGTGTGTGTGTGTGTGTGTGTTTGTGTGTACAGAGAAACCGGTAAAGAAGAGGAAAAAGGATCAGAATAAGGAAGAAGCTGGGGGAAAATGATAGCCTAAACAATCCTTGCACACATTTCAGAAACCTAAATCTGCTTATGTGTGTCACATGTGAAACTCAGTTGAAAGAATACGTCAGGTATAGTCACATCAAAAGCATGGCAACTGTTTGATCTGCTTTCAACGGGGACATAGGATGATTTTTAAATGGATTTTCTTGGAGGACTATGTTGTCCAGCAGTTTCCTCCAAGTATTTTGTTTTTTTTCAGCTCATTCAGTACTGGCCTCTCAGTGCCAAGATCCTTCATTCTCAATGATCCATTTTCCAGCTATTTTTACCCCAGCCTTCACCACGACAATTCTTTGCCAGAATGTCCTGCTACAAAACACCCAGGGTATGCAGAGGATGAAAGGATGAACACAATGTGACACCAGTATGGCACATAAAGAATGATTTACTGGATGATCACAAACCTGACACGGCCACGTTTCGGAAGTTGCCTGCATCAGGGGCATAGTTTCAACTTTGCAAAAAATGAACTTGACGTTAATAGGTGGACAAACAGACCACAGGCATTAGTGTACGTCAGCAGCAGCTCAACTGGCAGTCATATGGACTGCTGGCATAAAGAGGATTCTTTTTCAGGTTTGTGATTATTCAATAAATCATCCATACTGGTGTCACTTTGTGTTCATCCATTCATCGTCTGCATATCCTGGACTTTTTAGACTGGGTCATTCTGGTTTGCCTCTCTCTTTGCAATTTGGTGCTTGTGGACTGGGTCCTGAACCTGACCACTAGTTGTCAATATTGTGGGACAGATGTGATTCAGTTTTCCCAAAAGAGCTGAGTATTGCTTGAATGATATTCAAAGTCCCAAGTAACCTAAAATTGAACCCAGGCCAGCACTAGCTGCTGAGCCACTGGACTAGTCCAACATAGGATTGTTTCTTAAAAGTCGTGATGCTCTTTCTAAAGCAGGACATTTCCCCTTGTATTCTAAATGGGTCATCGAAATTTGGATGCAGATCCCAGATGTGCATGCAAATTAATTAGGTAATTAGATGCTAACAATCAATTATTTTTTTTATTTATTTATTTATCAATTTAATTTACAAGCAATTACTACTTGAATAAGAAAAAAAACAGTCAGAAATTCTTAAAGTAACATGGTTTGAAAGTAAAATAAATGACTTAAATTAGACCACCAAATTAGGGGGACATGAGCCATTATTAACTTGGAAGATAAGATTCTTACATATTATTTAAAGAAAGACTTAGCTAATTATACTCCATACTTGCCTATTCTATAAATTACCCATTCGGAAGTGCTCAGTCTGTATGACATAAACCGGCATTACAATATCTTTTTTTGGTCTATAAATTGTTTAAGATGCTCAGGAAAAAAGAAAACATATTTTACGCCCGAATATTTTATATTACATTTGCATGGATAGTTTAAATTGAAAACAGCGCCTAATGCCAAGATATCAGTTCTCAATGCAAGAAAGTCCTTTCTTCTGGCCTGAGTTTGTTTTGTTATGTCTGGGAATACCCAGATTTTCCCTCCATAAAAGGGAGTTTGTAAGTTTCTTAAGGCCATCTTTCTCACTAAGTCCAAATCTTGTTGAAATATAAAAGATACCAATAATGTTTTTCTCTCCATTGTCGATGTAATAGAAGATTCTAGTAAGTCTGTAACATTCAAGTCTCCTTGTGGTTGGATGTCACTATTCTTTTTTGTA
Organism: Microcaecilia unicolor; assembly: GCF_901765095.1. Lineage (NCBI taxonomy): Eukaryota > Metazoa > Chordata > Amphibia > Gymnophiona > Siphonopidae > Microcaecilia > Microcaecilia unicolor. Next base: position 437,829,017 of record NC_044032.1, read on the forward strand.
GGTAGGTAATAAATTTTGTTCACAGGAGGTATTTTATCAAAAGAAAATTTCAAATTTTCCACCAAATATTTCTTAAATATCTCCAATGGAGAGTACACTGGTGTACAAGGAAAGTTTAGTAAGCGAAGGTTTAACCTCCTGTTATAATTCTCAAAGTACTCCAATTTGTTGTTTATGGCATTTGTATCTTTTATCAGCTTAGTAGAAATTTCTTTCAATTTTGCATTTTCTGCTGTTAGGTGGTTAATCTTATCAGTTAATTCGCCTTTCATTGATGCAAATGAGACAGTTAAATCCTGAACATTACTCACCAAACCTTCAATTTTGCCCGTCGATGCCTGAACAGTCTGTAGCGTCTCCCAAATCGCCTCAAGGGTAGCCGAAGCAGTGGAACCCTTACATGGGTTCTGCATTGTTAAATGAAGAGTCCCAGATGAAAAAGGGACCTCAGCAGAAGCCCCGACTGCAGGCCCCACACGTGTGTTTCTTCCTTCGCTCTCGTGAGAATTAGAAGCACCCCCGCTGTCGGGTTCTGCTGGCTGCGGCGGAGGGTAATGCGGTGGAGGGGACAATGAAACGTCCTGTCCCAAGAGTTTGGACTCTTCCTAGTTTGGCAACTCAGCGGGACCTCCTGCCGCTGTAAGTAAGGAGCGCACGAGGTAAGTCTCCAGGGTGGGCTGGTTCGGTGTCGAAGTTAGTGCCGGTTGGGTCTTGGCTCTAACCAAACCCTTCCTCTTCGTATGCGGCATGTTAATTTCACAGAAGAAATGTTTCCTGAAGGGAAAAAAAAAACCTCGAAGAGAAGGGTTGAACCGCTCAGGTCTCCGGAGCTACTCGTGGAGCATTGTCAAAGCCGCCATCTTGCTCTGCCCCCTCCGCTATGGTTCTTCTTGCTAACAATCAATTAATAGAGTTGGCACTTAATTAGCACTACACTCTATTCTATAACAAGCGTGGTTAGATTTTATGGCATGCAACTCAAAAGAGGACGTAGCTATGGGAGGGGCATGGTATTCTCAAAACTTACAGCAAAAAGAAAAGCAGAAAAGAGCTTTCAAAACTGGAACAATGTTGAAATCTTTAATTCAAAAGACCCGACATAGCTGTGTTTCAGCACAGAAAAGCGCCTGCCTCAGGGGTCTGGCAAAAAGAAAATAAATTACAATACAAAATCAACACATATATTAAAAATAAATACAATAATCAAAGAATAATCAAAAAATGATGATCAGCTGTACTGGTGTCCATGCATATAAAAAAAGATGTGTCAAATGTATCAATAATATATGTGAATATACAGATACAGTATCAAGAAGTTTATAAACATGCAGCGTGATTGCATTCACTTAATGTGCAGAAATGGTAAATGAAGTTATAATCATATAGAACAAAGGTGTAATAAAAATAGATGAAATTATTTTTGGAAGGATGAACACAATGTGTAAAAAGTGGTGTGAAACATTTGGATTTGTGCACCCATCTGCCATCAGTCGGGCAAAAGGATTTACACCAGCTTTTGGTGGGCATAAGGCCTAGTGCCCAAAGTTAGGCATAGGAAGCGTTCTTTGCTAGTAGTCTGGATTTACAGGGGTGTAGCCAGACTTTGGCATGAGGGGTGTCCAGAGCCAGAGGTGAGGGGGCACATTTTAGCCCCCCCCCCCCCGGCGCCGCTGCCGCCACCACCACCACCAACAACAACTTTGACCCCCCCCCTGCTGATGACCCTCTCAACCCCCCTCCGGCCGCCAACCCTCCCCCGCCGCCGCCGTCAGCTAACTTTGCTGGCAGGCGACCCCAACCCCCACTAGCCGAGGTCCTCTTCTTCCGGCGCAAGACAGAACAAAGTCTTGCACCGGAAGAAGAGGACCTCGGCTGGCAGGGGTTGGGGTCCCCTGCCAGCAAAGGTAGCCGACGACGGCGCCAGGGGAGGGTTGGCAGCGGGAGGGGGGGTCAAGAGGGTTGTTGGCAGGGGGGTCCAGGGCCAAATCTACGGAGGCCCAGGCCCCCATGCCCCACGTAGCTACGCCACTGGTCTGGAAAGGGTACTCTGTGCAGAATTCTCTTTACTGAATACTCGTTTAGCGTGGATCTTAATGGCACCAAAACATTCGGCCCCATTTTACAAATCTGGACCTCAATGTAGGGGATACAGAGAAAATCGGGGGCAAGTGGACTGTTGAAATAATGAGAATTCTAAGGTTATTGGGTAAGGGATTCAGCACCCATGGGTGTGCTTGGATGGTTGGTGGAATTTAAATGGTTTCAGTGAGAAAGCATGGGGTATAAATTGGGAATGGGAGTGGGAAGGATTGCCACAAGGCATTTCCCCCTTCCCAAAGGTTATTGTGATCATGTCTTTCCTCCTTTTCATACCCTATTGTCATTCTCTTTCTCTAATACTTAGATTGAGATAAAATTATATTTTGCATGCTTTTATTTTAGTATAAAACATGTAAGTGCATATGTAGTGGTTAGGGTGGTGGACTTTGGTCCTGGGGAACTGAGGAACTGAGTTCGATTCCCACTTCAGGCACAGGCAGCTCCTTGTGACTCTGGGCAAGTCACTTAACCCTCCATTGCCCCATGTAAGCCGCATTGAGCCTGCCATGAGTGGGAAAGCGCGGGGTACAAATGTAACAAAAATAAAAATAAAATAAATACTTCAGTACTAAGAACTTACAGAATATACATTGTAATGGACTGTCTTATTTTAAAATTACTTCCATTCAGGAACACTAGAGGTCACCCTTGCTACCTGTCACAGACAAGATTATGCATGATCTAAGTTTTGTATATCAGAAAGGATATTCTTAGGGATCAGGTTATTCATATAGTTTTATCAATATCTTGCTCAGACAGGATCAAAATATACTATATTTATGGAAGCATTTTGGAATATAAGTTGAATCTCCTGATGAAATGATTATAATTACCCATCACAATTTTTAAAAATCATATTAGTAGAATTAGAGCTTTTATACTTTCCACAGGAGAAAAGTCTTTGGATGTGTACTGCCTGCATAATATATATAACTTTACCCCATGTTTTTGGAGGTATTCTTGAAGATGGGGTTGAAACTTACAGTATTTACACTGCCTAATGGTTAGTGAAGTGGGCTGAGAACTAGGGGAACTGGGTTTGATTCCCATTGCAGCTCCTTGTGACCCTGGGCAAGTCACTTAGGGGCTCATTTTTGAAAACAGAAAAACATTCACAAAGCAGAAGATGGACTTTTTTTTGCCAAAACATCCTAAATTGCTATTTTTGAAACCCATTTTAAGATGGTTTTCTATGCAGTGCATCCAAATCACAAGGGAGTGTGTTGGGGGTGTTCTCAAAACTTGGACGTTTTTCTGCCATAATGGAACAAAGCAAAAATGTAATACTTAAATTGCATCTCCACTGTCTAGTAAGAAGAGATATGTAATTTTCTTTTAATTAATGGAGGAAAAAAGCCTCAAAGTACCAAGGTCTACAGATAACACTTTCGGTACGGAATCAATCCCGTTCGCCGATTTCTCGGACTTTAAGGGGATTTGATATTTATCATGGGCTAAAAAACCTCCTTGATCATGTATGTATGCAATGTTTAACAGGTTTGTAGGGTGTCTATTCTTTAATTCTCTTAGATCTCACTCCTAACTGCCATCATTTGCATACTGTACTGATTCGCCACAATGGACTTAGCTTGTGTTGTGCTCTCAAATGGAGTCCACGGTTGCCTCATCCAGATTTCCCCTGACCAACGATGGCCCGCGTTTCGCTATGCTGTAAATCAGACTATAGCTGCTTCAGGGTCCTAACGGGGAAGAGCTGCAAGAAAATGTGCAAATTAAACATATGCTATAGATGAAATTCACCGTAGAAAATAAACTTCTCGCCTCATTCTTACATCTATGAAAGCTGCTCCAGTGAAAAAAGGAATAAAAAACATAAAGGAAATATGGGGGTCTTTTACTAAAGATTTGCTCGAGTTATCTACAGCAGGGCCTATAGGAATAAAATGGGACCTGCTGCAGATAACTCGAGCTAAACGTTATTAAAAGACCCCCTATATAAACAAGAAATTAATCATTACATTTTGTCCACAATAAAAAATGACCAAGATCCAGGAAAATGAGAATTTAGGAAAAAGAAAATAAAGGGACCTTAGCAGGAGGAGGGTGAATAGTGGAGTGCCCCAGTTATTTAAAAAGGCCCGTTTCGGTATGAAATGAAACGGGCGCTAGCAAGGTTATCCCTCTCTCTCTCTGTGTCCCCTCCAAGTCCCACGGCCCCCTTTCTTCCCTTCCGATTTCCAGGCCCTCCCTCTCTCTCCTTCCCTTTGTCCCTGCCCCGAGTTCCAGTCCCCCCTCCTCTTTGTCTCACAGACACGTCCTTGCGATGCCTCCACCCGCGGCCCTCCCCTCCCCGACACTGGCCCCGCCGATCCCCCTACGTGCATGTCGCCCCCCTCCAAAATCGCCAAACCCCCTCTGCTACCCTCCCCTCCCCTCCTCTTACCGGGGTCCCGGCAGCAGCAGTGAAGAGCCTCACGAGTCTGCTGCCTTCTCTTCTCTTCGCTCTCAGCTCTGACTCTGATCCCACCCTCATTTCATGTTTCCGCAAGGGTGGGACCAGAGTCAGAGCTGAGAGAGAAGAGAAGGGAAGGCAGCAGACTCGTGACGCTCTTCACTGCTTCTGCTGGGACCCCGGTAAGAGGGGGGGAGGGGAGGGTAGCAGAGAGGGGTTGGTATTTTGGAGGGGGGGGGGCGACGTGCACGTAGGGACGTCTCTGCCCGCTCCTGCTGTTCTTCAACGCGCGTCTCTCACTGGGATCATAACCCCCTGCTGACATCAGTAAAGCAGGGTTCTACTGCTGGCCAGTGACGTAAGCAGGGGGTTACGATCCCAGTGAGACACTTTAGAACGTTCACATAGCAAATTATTATATTAGATCTGGAAAGGGGAATGATGAGTGAGGTGATTAAATCTTTAGACGACACAAAATTATTCAAAGTTGTTAAGATGCATGCAGATTGTGATAATTACAGAAGATCTTAGGAAGTTGGAAGACTGAGTGTCCATATGGCAGATGAGATTTAATGTGGATAAGTACAAAGTGATGCACATTGGGAAGAATAATCCAAATCATAGTTATTTGATGCTAGGCTCTACCCTAGGGGTCAGCACCCAATAAAAAGATCTAGGTGTCATCATGGACAATGGGCCAGATTCTATATATGACACCTAAAAAATCCGCATGGTAAAGATTTCCGCCTAAGCGTATTCAATACGAAAATGTGGCCTAAATCCTTGCACATAGATTTACATGCACTGCACAATATTCCATAACTGTATGCATAAATTTTGGGAATGCCCACAAAATGCCCATTTCCTCACCCATAGCTACACCCCTTTTGAATTGTGCACATTAGAATTTATGTACAGTTCATTACAGAATATGCTTAGCAAGTTGCTTGTAAATTCTAATTATTACCAATTAGTGTTCATTATTGCTTGTTAAGTGCGGTTATCAACACTGATTAACTTGTTAAGCCAATTAAGTTGCATACATTGTTATAGAATATGCCTACATTTTTGCTCCATTTCTAGGTGCGCTATACAGAATTCCGGGGGTATACACTGAAATCTTCTGCCCAGTGTCTGGTGACAACCAAAAATAAAACAAACAGAATGCTAGGAATTATTAGGAGAGGGATAGAAAATTAGATGAAGAATATTGTAATACCTCTGTATTGCTCCATGGTGTGGCCACACATTGTGTATTGTGTGAAATTGTGGTCACCGTTTCTTAAAAAAACATAGCAGAACTAGAACAAGTTCAAAGCACGGCAATCAAAATGATTATGGGGGATGGAACTCCTCTTATATAAGGAAAGGTTTAAGAGTTTAGGACTTTTGAGCTTGGAAAAGAGACAGATGAGGGGAGATATGATGGAGGTCTACAAAATACTGAGTGGTGTAGAATGGGTAAATGTAAATCGATTTTTTACTCTTTCAAAAAGTACAAAGACTAGGGGACATTCAAGGAAGTTACATGATACTCCTTTTAAAATGAACAGGAGGAAATATTTGTTCACTCAATGAATAGTTAAGCTCTGGAACTCGTTGCCAGAGGATATGTTTTCTGTGGTTAGTATATCTGGGTTTAAAAAAAGTTTGGACAAGTTGCTGGAGGAAAAGTCAATAGTCTGCTATTGAGATAAGCATGGGGAAAGCCACTTCTTGTCCCTGGGATCAGTAGCATGGATCTTTGTACTATTTGGCATCTGTCAGGTACTTGTAATCTGAATTGGCCACTGTTGGAAGTAGTACACTGGGCTAGATGGACCATTGGTCTGACCCAGTATGTTCTTATGTTAAGCTGGCATTCTACAGTATAAGGAGGTTCAAGCAATGGTTAATAATTTATTCTCTTCCCTCAGAAAATCATTAAGTTGTTTGGAATCAAACAAATAAAAGAATCCATCATCCCCACCACCCAATATAACACACATAAAAAGAAATTTTAACAAAAAAACGAGTTCTAAGGGATTGGACTTGAGGCTTACATGCCAAAAAGTCTTGCCTCCTCTTTTGCGTAGCTCTTGATAAGTCAGGAACTATCAAAATCTTAGATCCTAAAATCATCTCTTTCAGATATTTAACGTATAAGAGAAGTACTAAGTTACAGTCAGGCTGTAAGTGTTGTCTTCTGCGTGATAACATCCAGGAACAATTCCAGAAAACCAGTCAAATCCAAGGACACCTGTTCACCTCTTAACAAATTGTTTCCTAGATCCTTCATGTCCAGCACTGATATATGCTGAGCCCTCACTAAGGAGCCCTTTTACAAAGGCACGCTGAAAATGGCCTGTGATAGTGTAGATGCGTGTTTTGGGCGTGCACAGAATCATTTTTCAACGCACCTTTAAAAAATGCCTTTTATAAATTTTTTCCGAAAATGGAAATGCAGCAAAATGAAAATTGCCATGTGTCCATTTTGGGTCTGAGACCTTACCGCCAGCCATTGACCTAGTGGTGAAGTCTCACGCGGTAACCAGGCGGTAATGACCTACGCATGTCAAATGCCACTTGGCGGGCACCCAATATGCGTGTTTTCAGATGTGTGTATCAGACGTGCACAAAAAATGAAATTACCGCAAGAGGCACATAGTAGTTGGGCAGTAACTCCATTTTGGCGTGCACTGAGTGCGCGTAGACGCTTATGCGGCTTAGTAAAAGGGCCCCTAAAGGAGGAAGAGTGTCAGTTGACATACTAACAACTTCCTTCAGATATTTGCACACTGTATCACTAGGTCCAAACAAAGGGGATTTGGGAAAATTCAAGAAATGCATTATTCTTCCTTAGCTGGTTTTCCATATATTCCAGCTAATGTAGAGAAATGAACCCCTTGCATGGCCTCCCATAAGGAATCCATTGTCACTATGGCTGGTTTGGAAATCTCATCCAGCCCAGATTGCAAAGTTCTCACCACTGCTTAGAGCCTGTAGTGGTGGAACTTCCATCTGACTTCTACTGTCCCTCCAACAAGGCAGGTTGTAGCTGCTGGCTTCCTCTATAGCTACAAAGTTGGTGTCTGAAGATTCTCAACTGTCTTGCCACCTCACCTTGCTTGCCACAAGGAGGGATAGACTGCTCTATGGGGCTCAATGACGCCCTTTCTGTGCTGCCAACCGATGAAGGGTGTGCTGAACTGCAACTGTCACTGCTCCCAAAGATGCTATGTAATCTCTGCTGTTTTAATTAATTAATTTATTTATTAATGAATTGCTTCCCAACTTAGAGGGTAAGTCCAGGATTTACTGAACAGTTTCACTATTCCAAATGGTTAGCGAACATGACCCAAGCAGCTCTACTCTGAAATATATCTGAGCAGCTTACTCAGTGTCCCTTTGTGACATTATCTTGGCCCTGTACTCCATTGAATGCATTTTGTCTTCTGGGATTGATTTGAAGGTGCCAATTGGCCAATTAATTTAGGTGAGAACATTAGCAGGATAAGGTCACTTACATAGTAAAGAAATTGCATACTGCTGACAGGCATCCATTTCATTGAAGAACGTGGAAATAACAGTGGAAAATGTTGTGCTAATTTTTCTGTTTCCTTAGAAGGTTAAGTTCAAGCACTGTATGCTTTGCAGCTAACTTCTGTGGCTGAGCTAAAACACACATTTTTTGAGTCTTGCACAGCTGTAACTCAGACTCAAGTTTCCACAGGTCAAAGATCGGCACATTAATCTATAGCGTGTATTTCATAATGCCTCTTTCGAAAGCTGAAAGAATTAACCTGTAAATGACAAGAAACTGCCTTGCCCAAAAATCCTGAATGTGAATGATTTCAGTTAATGACAAATATGTTTTAGGTTGCTCCTATTTCATCTTAATTTAGGTAACAGATGTGGTGACTCTCCTGCATTGCATGGGCACAAACGTGCTTCATCTGAGAAATAATAGTACCGGAAAACATCAAAACCAAAATGCCCTTGTCTTTGTTCTTTACTTAAAAAGCCAAACACATATCCTGCTAGGAACAACTGGAAAATAAAAGATTTTCTTAATCCCCTCACCTGTTTTTGCAGTAAAAAGCAGGGTTGAAAAATGTGGTTCGTTAAAGAGGTGCTGAACATGATGTAATTAATAGAGACAATTAGAACATAACACAAATACAGATGATATCATTGCTGTTATAAAGTAAGTACTATCAAGCTAGTGCAGGAGGTGTCACTGAAGCAGTGGACCTATAACCTCAGATGACAGAATTGTACCATGCCTTGGTTATTTTAGACACTGTCTTCATCTAGAGCTTTGTTATTAACTGCTTCTTTACTGAGCCCCAATCACCTTCTCACTTTACAATAATTACTATAACACCTTATGTGACAGCTGTTTTCCACATGTCTAATTTTCTTTTGTCTGCTTTTGCTCTTGTGCAATAGGATCAGGCTGATCCGTAATATTTTTCAGGACCCTTGTTGGGGTATAGTACTAAGGAGAACCAGTAAATCATCACATGGATGTCTGTCAGGCTTATTTTCGAAAGAGAAGGGTGCCAATCTTTCGACACAAATCGGGAGATGGTCGTCCTTCTCTCAGGGTCACCCAAATCAGCATAACAGAAAGCTGATTTTGGCCGTCCCCAACTGTTTCCCGTTGCGGGGACGACCAAAGTTACCGGGGGCGTGTCATAGGCATAGCGAAGGCGGGACTGGGGTGTGCCTAACAGATGAGCGTCCTCGAGCGATAATGGAAAAAAGAAGGGCGTCCCTGACGAGCACTTGGCCGACTTTACTTGGTCCATTTTTTCTTATGACCAAGCCTCAAAAAGGTGCCCAAACTGACCAGATGACCACCGGAGGGAATTGGGGATGACCTCCCCTTACTTACTCCCCCAGTGGTGACTAATCCCCTCCCATGCTGAAAAAAAAAACAACTTTAAAAACTTTTTTGCCAGCCTCAAATATCATACTCAGGTCCATAGCAGCAGTATGCAGGTCCCTGGGGTGTGTGTGTGTGTATCAGCGGAGGCATAGCAAAGGCGTGGCCATCCTTCTTTCAAACATTTTGGACATCCTGAACTGCCCTCCCCCCCCTACAGGGACGGCCACATTCCAGGGGCATGGAGTGGAGGAGTGGCCTAGTGGTTAGAACACTGGTTTTGTAATCCAGAGGTGGCTGGTTCAAATCCCACTGCTGCCACTTGTGATCCTAAATCCAAATAAATAAATAAAGGAGGCATAGCAAAGGCATGGAAGTCCTACTCACAGAAACATCCACATTTTGGACATCTTCAACTGCCCATAGCAGGGACGGAGGCATAGCGAAGGCGCCTAACACTTTGACGTCCTTCACCCATACTAAAAAAAAAAAAAAGACGTCCCTGACGAGTACTTCGACGTTTTCACCTGGATTTGTGCTTTTTTAAGGTTGTAGACGGCTATTGTACATGCAGCTTGTCTGCGTGTATGAAGCCGTCTTTCTCGTGCGCAGAGCAGCCACGCATAACGCTTGGCTACTCTGCACTGGCTTCCCCTCCTTAGGAAGGAAATCATGTGCAAATGAGCTAACAGTGAGCAGCTCATTTGCATGCGATTTCCTTCATGCATGCTCGTTTCTTTCCAAATCGCTAAGGGATCGGTAAGGGAAGGGCTTTTTCCGTTCAGTTAGTGCATCAGTTAGTCCACTGCAGTGCCCCCTAGGGTGCCCGGTTGGTGTCCTGGCATGTCAGGGGGACCAGTGCACTACAAATGGTGGCTCCTCCCATGACCAAATGAGTTGGATTTGGTCGTTTTTGAGATGGGCGTCCTCGGTTTCCGAAAGCTGGGGATGACCATCTATAAGGACGACCGTCTCTAAGGTCGACCTAAATGTTGAGATTTGGGCGTCCCCGACCGTATTATCAAAACGAAAGATGGCTCACAGAAACAGAAGCCTGGGCGGCCGCATTGCTAATCTGCAAGGGCAGGCTTCTACATGGAATGTTGCTAGTGGAATAGCAACATTCCATGTAGAATCTCAAATAGTAGCAACAGAATCTCAATAGTAGCAACATTCCATGTAGAATCTCAAATAGGGAAAGGGAAATGGGACTTGATATACCGCCTTTTTGAGGTTTTTGCAACTACATTCAAAGCGGTTTACATATATTCAGGTACTTATTTTGTACCAGGGGCAATGGAGGGTTAAGTGACTTGCCCAGAGTCACAAGGAGTTGCAGTGGGAATTGAACTCAGTTCCCCAGGATCAAAGTCCAATACACTAACCACTAGGCTACTCCTGCCGAAAAAATGGATGTGCGGCAAAATCAAAATTGGTGCGCATTCAGTTTGGGTCTGAGACCTTACTGCCAGCCATTGACCTAGTGGTAAAGTCTCACATGGTAACCGGGTGGTAATGACCTACGCGTGTCAAATGCCACTTGGCGCGCGCCCAATACTCGTGTCTGAAAATAATTTTAGGTGCACGTATCGGACGCGTGCCAAAAATGAAATTACCCCAAAAGTCATGTGGTAGCTGGGCGGTAACTCCATTTTGGCACACATTGGGTGTGCGTAGACGCTTATTTATGCAGCTTAGTAAAAGGGCCCCTAAGCCTTCTCTCTTCTTCATTACTGAATGTTTAATTGCTTATGTGTTTACAGATTTTGAAGAAAAGTAGCACACTTTTTACTCTGTGTATTATTTAACTCATGAGATTCTTTTTTAATTAAATATACTTGCACCAATTTTCAGAGGGTGATATATGTACACATACCTCCTCTATGTTTTCAGAAATTATACAGATAATCTTGGGCCATTTAAATCGCCAGATATTATCCATATAGTTAAGGGTCAGGTAAGAGGAGTGGTGAAACGGAACCATATTGGTAATATTTAACTGCTAAATGAATATTACTATAACCATTCAAAACCTAACTCCCATAACATTAAACCTAATACATAGACGGCATATTTAAATACTGTATGATCTTTCAGAAATGCATAATTCAACCCTTAGGCAATAACTTAGCCAATCAAATATAGGGCGAATATGTATTCTTCATTGATCCATAAGGTACAGAGTCCTTCTCAAATACTGTCAAAAGCATGAAAGTTACTTACCTTTTATTTATTTCTTCAACAGTTCTTCAATTTTTCAATATTTTGGAATATATAAAATTCAAGACAGGAAACCATCAAACTGACATGAATTCACGTTTTGCCAAACGGCTGTTTCAAGGTCTGTCTCCTTCTCAAGAAGTGTCCATTTCCTCCCCAGAGTGGTTGCCTAGAACAGTAGTTGGCTGGGCCTCTACTAAAATGAATATTACTGGCATAATAACCATTGTATATGTATCTTCAAAGACACTACTTGACCGATAGCAGTGCTGAACTTATGTATCAAGGGCTGGTGCCAGCACTTTAGATGATGTCCTTGACGGCTGAAAATTTACCCCACTGTTGGTTATTGACAGGTTAAAAAATTAAAAAGGTAACACCACAAAAATCTGTAATCCACTGAACCTATAAAATGAATACAGTAATTTGTCAAGCTGATTCATCTCTAGAAGGGTGGTTTAAAAAGCTGACTTTATCAAAAGTTTATTTTGTAATGAGATCATTAAGCATTCCTGTAGCATGTACTAAAATGTGATAACACCCCCCCCCCCCCCCCCCCCCCCCACGATTACCACCACATCAAATTTATCATGCAATTTTGTTCAGCACTTAAGGTTAATGTTACAACTTAGGCCAAGCGGCTATAAAAGGCCACACATCAAGAACTCAGTTTTTTGGCCAAAGTGAAGGCAGTGTATATGCAGGCAGGCAGGGAGAGAGAGAGAGAGAGAGAGAGAGAGAAAGAAAGAAAGAAAGAAAGAAAGAAAGAAAGAAAGAAAGAAAGAAAGAAAGAAAGAAAGAAAGAAAGAAAGAAAGAAAGAAAAAGACAGAGATAGAGAGAGGTACTGACAGGGTTAGAAGCAATAGTCTTTTCCCAGGTCTGGAGGAGTGGGAGGAAGAGGATCTTTGATATAGGAGGAGACACCCAGGCAATAGAGCCTCAGGATCTTCAGGGACAGGCCAGTTCTACATGGGCTTTCCAAGGACAAAGCAATTCACAGGTACAGGTTGAATTCATCAGTAACTAGGGCCTTAAGGAAGATATTAAAGAGGACATGTTTGTTAGGGTTGTGCAGCCCCAAATTTTTCATTTCGTCTTGTTTCCCATGTCATTTACTGGAGTACAGCCTTTTTCAGAAAGAGCACGCATTATTTTGAAAAGTGCATAATCTTCCAAAAAGGTGCACGCTTTCCTCATAGTGTGCACATGCACTTGCTATTCACACATCCGTAATGGTATGTGCATACATGCACTACTGGGAAGGATTGTCCACTTTTTTTTCCAATGAATACAAACTCTTCACAAACAGTGCACCTTCTGCAAAATTGTGCACACTTTTTGAAAGGTTGTGCACTATTAACAACATATAAAAGACCCTAAAATGTCAGATTTTTTTTTTTTTTTTTGTAACTGTCAGTTTGGCTAAAAAATGACACAAAACAACAAATGAATGCATACCCCTGTTATTTATCTGACAGCCACATGGCATGCCACAATTAGGCTTGAAAAAGTTTTGATCTCATTACATTTTCTAGCCTCTAGGTCCTCAGGTAGAAAATAAGTTCCTGCATATAATGTGTAAACTGCTTTGATTGTAACCACAGAAAGGCGGTATATCAAATCTCATCTTTCCCTTTTATTTCATTATTTATTTTTTTTTATTTGTTTCATTTGTATCCCACTTTTTCCCACTTATTAGTAGGCTCAAAGTGACTTATATAGTTCCACAGATGTGGTTACAGACTCCGGTGTGAACAAATACAGTATAGGGGTACTATTATAGTGACAAGTACAGTAAAGAAGTATCGGTAAATAGGCTGGGGTGATTCAGACAAAATGTTAGGGTGTGATCAAGCATCGGGGTTGAAAACTGTCCGTTTACTGATTAAAATGCTATATTTCATTATTCGGTGTTTATGTTAGATACTGTGGGGTATGCCTTCTTGAACAGGTGAGTTTTTAGGTTTTTTCGGAATTCTAGATTCTTATTTGTAGGTTTCAGGCGTTTTGGTAGAGAATTCCAGAGCTGTGTGCATATGTAATTATGTCTTTAGAAGACAAAGGTGCTCATTTTCAAAGCAGATAGACATCTCAAAGAGGACCCCCCAAAAAAGTCCATCTGCTGAAAATGTTCAAATTGTGATTTTTGAATGGCAGAATTTGGATGTTTCCCATTGCAGGTCATCCAAATAGCAAGGGGGCATGTTGGAAGTGTTTTTGCGTTGGACTAGGGTAGGTCCAAAATTAGGACGTATTTCAGTGACAATGGAATGAGAAGAAGCGTCCAAGGTAAAAAGAAGGACGTTTTTATCTAGGCCTGTTTCAAACACGTCCAGGGTACAAAAAGATGCCCTGATTGAGCAGCTGACCACAGGAGAGATGAAGGCACGACCCTTCCTTTATCTCCTAGTGGTTACCGACCTCCTTCCACCACCCCCCCCCCTAAGAAGTGAAAGTGACAGTGGATACCAGGCTCTATGAGAGTTTCAGGTATTATGGCCATTCCTAATAGAGCAGCAAGCAAGTGTAAGGAACAGCCTAGTGGTCAGTGCAGTGGGCTTTGAAAAACAGGACCCAGGTGTAACTCCAACTTTAACTTTTTTATTTCTGTAAAAATATGTGAGCCCTCCTGGAACATAGAAATACCTATTGAACCTGAATTTATAAGACACCCTCCAGCATGATGGCTTTGGTAGTGGTGTATCTTTAGGTATAGTATGTCTTTTCTGTTCCTGGAATGCTCACAATAACTTATAAAATAATTAAGGTGGGATTTATACCTGGGTCCTGTTGTTTAAAGTCCACTGCACTGACCACTAGGCTGCTTTCTCTGATCTGTGCAGACATCTGTGTGGCCATTTTTGTACAAATGATGCCAGACAGATGTCTTTGTGCCTGCTTTTTTTGGTGTACATATTTTGGATGTATCATTTTGAAAATTGGTTGTTCATTTAGGATGCTTTCAGTGCAAGAATATCCTCACGTATTTTTGAATAGAAAATCCTGACATGTTTCCTGTTCTAAACTGGCTGTGAGATAGACCTTTTTTGTTTTTTTGGGGGGACGTTATGAGCAAGACATCCCAATTCTGACTTAGATGTTCTTTTGAAAATGCAGGGAGGAGTAGCCTAGGGATTAGTGCACTGACCTGAGAACCAGGAGAATCGGGCTCAATTCCCACTGCAGCTCCTTGTGACTCTGGGAAAATCAGTTAACCCTCCATTGCTCCAGGTTCAAAATAAGAACCTGTATATACAGAAATATGTAAATTGCTTTGATTGAAATCACAAATGGGCAGTATATCAAATCCCATCCCCTTCCCCTTTCCCTATAGAACAATCAACCTTCTCTAAATATCTCGTCCAAGTTCTACTAATTCTGAAAAATGCTACTCACGGATGGGAAGGAAAGAAAAGAAAAGAAAAGAAAAGAAAAGAAGGAAATGCTGATCATGGATGCTTGCTTTTTTGGAAATGTACATATTTTCTAATTTTGTATTTAGTAGAGTATGGAAGAAAATGCATTTCTGTTACTTTTACCAGTATTTTTACCACTTATGGAATGGGGTCAAGGTGACTGTGCAGCAGGGTGCTGGGAACAGGCTGGGAACAGGCTGGGGGTAGGACAGCATTTTTTTGTGTCTTCTTTTTTGTCTCTACAAATATGGTAACCCTAAATAAGATAGGGGTTCCTTCAAAGGGAAGGCATCTGAAATGTATATACAGTGTACTCCATTTAAGTGCACGTTGGATAAATGCTTGCTCTGTTTAACTGCATGCCGTACTTCGGTCCCGTTTTTGGCACCATCAATTTCTATGGGGACAAACTTCGGTTTAGCGCAGAATATAAGACACAACTGTAATGTAATGCTCCAATGGGTCATCCTGCTGGTTTCCTCTACCCATGGGCTCTTTTAAGAGCCACCTGCTGACCTCTGACCTGTTCTTAATTTTGTCTGCATGCTGCCTGCCTTGACCTCTGGCCTGTACCTGACTTCATCTGCTTGCTGCCTGTCTTGACTACTGGCCTGCTCCTGACCTTGCCTGTCTAGACCCAGGTCCTGATCCGGTTCGTGTCTGCCTGTGATCTATCCAGGATTTTGTCTAGTGGCAGTGTCAGCCATCATCAGCGATAACCTTTATTGCATTTGTGTTGTACAATCGGTACCAAACTTACCTCATTACAGCCCGAGGGCTCACTTCCCTCGAACCATGACATTTAGTCTCCTCCTCACGTTTGGTGGATTCTTTTTTATAACCCCTTGTTTCTAAAATTTGTATTTGGGGTGGTGATGATTGGACTGGAGAATGATTGGATGGGTGTGAACATGTGACTCCAGTCTCACTGGCAGCAATTGGGTTATTTTTTGTTGAAATGTTATTGGTGTTTTTTGATGGTTGCAGATATTAACTGAGTGGCATAATATAGTAACATAGTAGATGATGGCAGAAAAAGACCTGCACGGTCCATCCAGTCTGCCCAACAAGATAAACTCATATGTGCTACTTTTTGTGTATACCCTACCTTGATTTGTACCTGTCCTCTTCAGGGCACAGACCGTACAAGTCTGCCCAGCACTATCCCCGCCTCCCAACCACCAGCCCCGCCTCCCACCACCAGCTCTGGCACAGACCGTATAAGTCTGCCCAGCACTATCCCC
The DNA here is from genome assembly GCF_901765095.1 of Microcaecilia unicolor. NCBI lineage: Eukaryota > Metazoa > Chordata > Amphibia > Gymnophiona > Siphonopidae > Microcaecilia > Microcaecilia unicolor. The sequence continues at coordinate 437,845,281 of NC_044032.1, forward strand.
GCCTCCCAACCACCAGCCCCGCCTCCCACCACCGGCTCTGCCACCCAATCTCGGCTAAGCTCCTGAGGATCCATTTCTTCTGAACAGGATTCCTTTATGTTTATCCCACGCATGTTTGAATTCTGTTACCGTTTTTATTTCCACCACCTCCCGCGGGACAGCATTCCAAGCATCCACCACTCTCTCTGTGAAGAAATACTTCCTGACATTTTTCTTGAGTCTGCCCCCCTTCAATCTCATTTTATGTCCTCTCGTTCTATCGCCTTCCCCTCTCAGGAAAAGGTTTGTTTGCGGATTAATACCTTTCAAATATTTGAACGTCTGTATCATATCACCCCTGTTTGTCCTTTCCTCCAGGGTATACATGTTCAGGTCAACAAGTCTCTTCTCATACGTCTTGTAATGCAAATCCCATACCATTCTCGTAGCTTTTCTTTGCACCGCTTCCATTTTTTTTAACATCCTTTGCAAGATACGGCCTCCAAAACTGAACACAATACTCCAGGTGGGGCCTCACCAATGACTTATATAGGGGCATTAAAACCTCTTTTCTTCTGCTGGTCACACCTCTCTCTATACAGCCTAGCAATCTTCTAGCTACGGCCACAGCCTTGTCACACTGTTTCGTCGCCTTCAGGTCCTCAGATACTATCACCCCAAGATCGATGTTAGGAATGCTTTATTATTATTTGGAAGTTGTTCTGTTCTTGTTTTTTTGATCCAGTGATCATTTCTTTATAAGATGTGATGATTGTTTCTATTTTGTTATTTCTAGAATAAATATATATGTTGAAGGAGCAATGCTCAATCTTGTTGATTCTCCCTGAAGAAGCCCATCAGGGTGAAACACTGCGCTGTTTTGGAGACATATTTTTTCAGGACATTTTCCTTGGTTGTATATATGTTGCTCCACGTTCTTCAAAATTAATTATAATTGGAATGAAGCCATCTTTTGTCATTCAGACTAGGGTTTTGCAGATTTTTGTGCACTTTGCTGATTGAAATGGTCACTGAGTTTTTTTTTCCATGGGCAATGATGATTGCTAATGCCATTTCCTGGTCTTATTTGGAGATGGAGCACCATATTTTTCCTTCAATTAATTATGTATTTTTTGGGGGGGGGGGGAGGGGGAATATTATTAAAATTGATTTGGGGTATAGACGTTCAAGTTTCCTAGTTTGTACTTTTTGTATTTTTATTGTTGGGTTGTTTTATTTCTCATTTATTTTTTGAGGGCCAGGGCACATTTGATGGTCACCCGTACTAGTGTTTTTTTTTTTCACTTGTTCAGCCCTTAGGAAATTGCTCCCATGTTCATTCCAGGCTGAATTATCTTACAATAAATTTAAATTAATGTTGAAAATCTTTTGGTTGCAAATGTTTTTATGAATGCATGATAGAGGCCCAGGGGACTGTGAGGTACCGGCGGAAATTTTGTTTTGTTGTCTATTTGGGAGCTTTCCTGTCATCTGGCGACCTTTCGTATGAGATTTTGCATATCCTTTCTGTTTTGTGCTTGTACTTTATATTTTTGTAACCTGCCTTGTCCTGTTCATGATTTGGAGGCATATCAAGATTTAACAAATGATAAACAATAACAGTTCCACAGGAGGGGGACGAGCAGAAAAAGGCACAAGATCGAGCAGTGTCAAATCTGGTTGTAGACACTGGAGGGATGTGAAGACAACAGTCATTAAGACAGCACAGTACTCTTGCTGGGGTGTAAGGAATAATTAAAGAAGAGAGAAAAAGCGGGCTATCCGGAGTGTGGGACCTTATGTGTCAGCATGAGGATTTTAACTTGTATCCTGTATAAGAAATGTTGTATAAGAAATGGGATAATTCAGGGGCCCTTTTACTAAGCTACGTAGGCGCCTACTTGTGCCCAAGCATGCCAATTTGGAACTACCGCCTGGCTACCGCATGGCCTGGGCAGTAATTTGTACGCGCGTCCAGTAGGTGCTCCAGAAATTTTCCGGTGCATGGCTCTAACCAGGCGGTAATCAGCATTGTACGCATGCTGGCAATTACCGCCTGGTTAACGCGTGAGACCTTACCGCTAAGTCAATGGGTAGCGGTAAGGTCTCAGGCCCAAAATGGATGCGTGTCAATTTTCATTTTGCCGCACGTCCATTTTCGGCCAAAAAAAGGCCTTTTTTTGCAGGTGCACTGAAAAATGAACCTGCGCATGTTCAATACATGCATCTACACCAGCGCAGGCCACTTTTCGGCGCACCTTAGTAAGAGGATCCCTAAATCAAATTTATTAAGGTGGCAGAGAATTTGGATGGTGGTGTTCTGCACAGATAGTAGATGGTGAATCAAGAATTGGTTAAGACCAAAATAGGCTATTGTGCAGTAATTCAATCATGACGCTATTAATGCATATAGGAGAATTGTGAAATCTTGTGCAATTCTCTTAGGGGAAAGAAGCAGTTCTTTACTACTGAGGAAGCTTTTTTTTTTTTTAAGAGAGTTCTAGGAGCTTATTGAATCTCCATCAGTAATTAGCTATATTCCACAGAATACTGACCCTAGAATGGTCAAACAGTATCAGCAGAACTCGTTAATGTGGTTCTCCATCCCTTTTTTTGTAGTATGTAGAGTGGCCTGATTTGGGTACTTGGAGCAGTTGCTGAGTGCTGGAGACTTGAGGTGTGTGAGGAGCTTCCTCTAGACTAAGCTGTAGAGAGCTGCATCATTTGCAGGAGCCAAAGGGGGTCAGTTGACCTACTAGAGCCTATGGGCATAGAGGGGATTTGACTGGGGTAACCAAGAGTAAACTGCCTTAAACACGTTTGGAAATTGTGGGATACAAATACTACTACTACTATAAAAAAAAATAAATGGTGGTCATATGAGAAGAAATGTTGGTAATTAAATATAGGAGCAAAAAAAAGAAGTGGGAACAGAATCAGGCTCTTCAAAAAAACAGACCAAAGGCATCCAATGTAGAAATAAAATTTATTAAGAGATGACTCATTTACATTATATCTACATTAGATGCCTCTGGTCTCAGAAGCAGAGCCAGGTTGACAGCGCGGGGGGGGGGGGGGGGGGGGGAGCGAAAGCGGCGTGAGAGCGGACTTCCGTCGGCGCGAGCGGACTTCCACCAGCACACATTTTCAATGCAACACGACTTGAGAAAAAAATAGGCACCGGCGCCAGCAGAACTCCATTTGGGGGAGCGGCCTCTACCCTGGCACCACACCTAGCTACGCCACTGTTTGGTCTGTTTTGTGAAGAGCCTGATTCTGTTCCCACTCCTTTTTTTGCTCCTGTGACTTTTCGTGGGACACTGTTGTTCTCTCCACTTCTGTGGTTTTGTTTGGTAAGTAAATAAAACCACATCTTGGCATAAGGAGTTGAAAATTTCAGATGTGATTATAGTCATTTGGCTATGCAAAAGTGATTGTATAAAAGGAAACTGATTGATTAGAAAGTGTGAAAACACAAGTTGTGATATATGGTGAGTCTTCATATTATAGATTGTTTACTGCCTTCAACCCCTCTAGACACATGGAATTAACTGTCGATAATGCACTGCTTTTGATTATGTTCACTGCTTCAATAGTCTAGGTTTGAATTTGAATAAAAGCAATGTGCAATGTCAGATGAAAGCCAAAATATTTGTGCATCCTGGGCCAGATTCTATATAAAGCACAGCGAGTAGTGCACGTTAAATTGTGCATGCGGCCAATGTACGCATGCTACTCAATTGAGAAATGAGCCAATTAGTCATGATAATTGGCTGATAACAACCAATTATCACCATTAATTGGCAATAATTGAAATTTACGCATGCTTCTTTTATAGGTGTAGTCTAAAAAGAGGTGTGCGTAAAGTCCAACGCATGCAGCTGAAAACGGGGTGTGGCCATGAAGTGTCAGAGATGTCAGTCACATTAATGCATGTTGTTATAGAATTTGGGGGAGCATGTGTTCATTTAGGCGTGAGTATTTACACCAGGTTTTCAGTGGCAAAAATGGCTGCACCTAAATGTACGCTCGTTCCCCTGGCCTACGCGCTATTCTATGAACCGTGTCTTACTGTAGACGCAGTTTATAGAATAGCACTAAATGCGTTATTCCAACACGCCTACATTTAAGACACCTTATATAGAATCCGGACTCCTGTGTTCAATAGGTTTTCTTTCTTCTAGATGAATAACCTCTTGTGCTCTTTTTTGAAAAACTTTGTATTATTATACTAGGTTCAAGATTAACTATGGGAAATTAAGAGGACGGTCTAAGTAACTCCAAAGCTTGAATTACTCATGTATCACAGTGGAAAATAAACATAAACAGATGATGAAGTCATCACCCTTGTAGTCATTTATTAAAGCCTTTGTAATGGTTGAACTAAACACAGCAATAACTATGACGCTGAGAGCTTGCATGTTGCCAAAACACCATCAGTTGTTGCTTGTACTTAAGTTAAAGCAGTGGCCCTGCAATGATTAATCCAGGCCAGTATAGCTACAAACCAAAAATTGCTTTCAGTTCATCCATCTTCTTCCAACCTCTGCGAAAATGTGATCTGATAATAAACACTGCGGCCAGAACACATGTCGGCGTGTAAAATGACTGATGCACCTTCATCATCACTAAAATAGAAACCATGTGAACTTCAAACACTTACTTGCAGCATTTATTTTACCTTAAAATTGATGTTCTTTATATGTCTCTTCCAAATACATGATTATTTTAGAGTTAGTTTTTTAGATAGTCTCCACGCTATACCTTTGATAGGGTTCTTATAGGGACACCTTGAAGCATTGCATAATAGGAAAATATAATTCCATTTTCTCCCTATACTTTGAGAGAATCACTGGGCCATCTAGTTAGCCCAGCAAGAAGTCTTGTACTCACCTCACAACATAACACAAAACACTTCTCCACCATAATCACACCATACTGCTCTCTTCCTGTCTCACAAAACTTGAAAATTCTTGGAGTTACCATTGATCGAAACCTTACTCTCGATGCCCACGTGAAGAACACGACGAAAAAGATGTTCCACGCCATGTGGAAACTCAAACGAGTAAAACCCTTCTTCCCGAGATACATCTTCCGTACCCTGGTACAGTCGATGGTAATAAGCCATCTGGACTACTGCAACGCACTGTACGCTGGCTGCAAAGAACAGACTATCAAAAAACTCCAAACAGCCCAGAATACTGTCGCCAGACTCATATTTGGAAAAACTAAGTATGAAAGTGCAAAACCCCTAAGAGAGAAACTTCACTGGCTCCCACTTAAGGAACGCATTGCGTTCAAGATCTGCACGATTGTACACAAAATCATTCACGCAGACGCCCCAATCTACATGCTAAACCTCGTGGACCAACCTCCCAGAAACGCCACAAGATCATCCTGCAAATTTCTCAATCTGCACTTCCCCAGCTGTAAAGGTCTAAAATACAAGCTGATGCATGCCACTACCTTCTCTTACATGAGCACGCAGTTATGGAATGCACTACCTACAGACCTGAAAACAATCGACGAAATAACTAACTTTCGCAAATCTCTGAAGACATATTTCTTCAACAAGGCCTACAAAGAGAACCTATAGCCCCAACAATCCACCTCACCAACCCATCCAGTCATGAAAGTCCACCTTCTATACTTACCCCCTAATCACTTCCTTCTTTCTTCCCTTACTTAATCTCTGCACATCACTAATTGTATCTGATATCATGGAATGACAATGTCATAACAAAACTATGTAAGCCACAATGAGCCTGCAAATAGGTGGGAAAATGTGGGATACAAATGCAATAAATAAATAAATAAATAAATAAATAAAGCAGGAGAGATGCTAGACTGAATGCTTTAGTACTTCTTATGTTGACCAGCAGAGGTCACCCTACAGGAAGAATTATCCTCCCTTTCACCTAAGATCCTGCCCGGAGGATCCTGCCCAGTTAAATTTCATTGGCGAACCCTGGAGCAGATAATCAGAGAAGCAGTCCTTAAATTAAAAATCAACCATCAAAGTAAAACCGGACATATGGTAACCCTATCCATAGCTATCCCAGTATGTTGATACTGCATTGTAAAACTGGATTCTTATAAATTACTTTCCTATGCATTATTCTTTGTTATGTATCCTATACTGTTTATTGTAAGCCACATTGAACTCAAACTTGTTTGGGATAATGTGGGATGTAAATGCCACAAATAAATAAATAAATAAATAAATATTCAGTAACACTTAACCAGACAGCAGTGCCACTAAAGCAGGGGTGTAGCCAGAAGTGCATTTGGGAGGGGGCAGAGGTGGACTGGGGCAGGTATTCTCTCACCCCCTCTCCCCTGCCGCTGCTGTCACCACCACAACATGGAGGCATACGTTTGCTGGTGGGTTGTCAAGCCCTGCTAGCTGAAAAGATTTCCTCCCTGAGTCCCACTTGTGCTGCCAGAGCAGTGTTCAAGTCAGCAGTGCACTTCAGCCACTGATGTTGGCATTCCCATGCATGCTCAGTTCAGTCGCTGAACTGAGCATATGTGAGAGAGCTGGCATTGGAGGCCGAAGTGCCCTTAATGACTTAAGTGCTGTTCTGGCAGCACAGGCAGGACTCGCAAAAGAGATCTGTTTGGCTGATGGAGCTTGGCCAGTCATAAAAACAGAGGGGGCCCAAGCCAAAGGTGAGGAGGGCCTAGGCCCCTGAGGCCCCTCTTTGCTATGCCAATGCTCTGACCCTTGTGACAGGGCCGCTGAGAGTCAAAGCTGGGCCCAGGGCAGGACCATAACCCCCCACCTGGGCTTCTACCACCACTGTGCCCTGCTGGCCCCTACATTTGGGCCGCTGCCCCCTTACCTTTCTGTGTCTTACTGCTCCTCCCTCTGTCTGTTGTCTCCTGCTCCTGTATGCTAGGACCTGGATTGTTGCATTAACGTGATGACCTGGGTTATCGTGTTAATGCAATCATCCGGGTCCCATCATACAGGAGCAGGAGAGAGAGAGAGAGAGAGAGAGAGACCCGGAAGCAGGCAGGCAGGAAGAAGCTTGCTGGCACCTGGCCTCCCCTTGGAGGCCGGACCTGCGGAATTTTGCCCCCCTCCACCCTCTTGGTGGCCTTGTGTTGTGGCACTCTGCAGTTAGTGCTAGGACAGTCTGAGGGCAGAGTCAGAGCAGAGCAGAGCTGAGACCTATGCAAAACCAGTGATATTCAGTGCCACCTGTCCTTATATCTAACTGGGCATGTTAGACCACATAAAAAACTAGCTATGTGAGTAGAACACTGAATATTGGCCATACACGGATATTTACTGGTCATGTGCAAAGACCTAAATATCCAGTGCCTGAGTAAGATAAGTGCCACTCACCAGGCCTATACCTGTATTTTCTGCAGCATTATTCCCTTCCCTGGTCTGATATCTCTCTCCTTCCCCTCCCCCCGTTCTGGAATCTTCTTCCTTTTCCTTCCCTTCCCCCCTAATCTGCAGGTATGGCATTTCTTGCTTTTTCCATCACTCTTCCCGCAGGATCTGGTACCTCCTATTCCCTACAGCACAGCACTCCTTCAATCTTCCGGGCTGCAGGCAGTGTGAGGTAAGCTTTCCCTCTGCTTCAATTACCTGTCCCTGCATAGGCAGAGTGCTGCAGAGGGTAAGCTTCCAAGACCGCCAAATGCAGTGTGCTTACCTCACTGATGCTGCCAGCAGCCCGGAAGACTGAAGGAGAGCCATGCTGCAGGGAGCAGGAAGGGAGAGAGTGGTACTGGATACCAGGGAAAGGGAGCTAGGATGCCGCTCTTTTTTTTAACATGCCCCTTTCTAAAAATGGCTGTTTCCACTGCACATGCTGGAATCTACATGCATATTTCCCCATGTCTATACACTTATTTTACAGCAGGCACTGTGTTCAGCAAGTCTTTAATAAAATGCTTAAGGGTCCTTTTACTAAGCTGCGGCAAAAGGGGGTCTGTGCTGGCATCAGAACATCCACCAACTGAGATGGTGGTAAGGGCTCCTGTGTTAACCTGGTGGTAACCAGGCAGTACAGGGCACTTCCCAATTACTACCAGGTAAACACTGGTGCTACAAAAAATAAAAATCTTATCCTAACTTTATCCCCTGAGTTGACCAGGCACCAGTCTCAATCACTGTCCCTCTAAGCTGGATGGGAGTCCTCCATCTACAGTCTTGCCAGTGGGTGGTGCTGTTTCACTATCACATGTTCAATAGTGAGGGACAGGCAAACTTTGCAGGATTCCAGGGAACCCGCCTGTCTCTAGAGATTGAAAACACAATATTGAAGCACCACCCTCCACTGGCAGCAAAGCAGTTGGGGGATTCCTACTCAGCTTAGAGGGAACAGTAGACTCAACATTGGCCAGTGCCCGGTTAGGTTCTGGGTTGCTGCACTAACCCAGATATTCAGTGCTGGAGGTGGTCAAGCAAGCCCAGCATTCAATATGTGGGGTTAACTCAGCCCACAGCTGTGAGGGGCTTGCAAGCTGCTTACCACCACAGGCTGAATATCTTGGGCATCCAGTTTTCTAAATTCTGCCACATATGAGCATTTAGTCGTCTAGGCTGCAAAATTGGTACTTATATGTGGAAATCCCAGGTGATATTGCTCTATTGCAGCACCTTTGTTTTGGTAAAATAGCTGTTTCTGCTGGCTGTGCTATAAAATACACACATACTCCCGTTCAACCTTCCACAGTTTTACAGCAGGTTCTGCATGCTGCGAACCTTTTGTAAAAATTCCCCCAGAAACTGTGAACTCCCTGACATGGGTGTTCCTTTTCTGACCTAGGTGCCCTATGCAAAATCTGCCTTTATATATAGATGGCACCTTCCTCCAGTGCTGGAATGAAATACTTACTGCTCCTTTCAACCTGGCACCAGCAGAAGTGTGATTCATCAAATAAGCTCCAGGTTTTAAACATAATCAGTGCAACGTCAGCACATAGTGCTTCATATTGCTCTAACTTTCCATTTTTATCACAGATCATTTCCCAGTTACTTAGGGGCCTTTTTACTAAAGGGTTGCCACGTGACGACGGGCTTGCAGCACGGAAATCCAGAACTACAGCTGGCCCAACGCAGCCTCCGGCGGTAGTTCTGCCTTGAATGCACGCCATTTCTGGTGCAATGAAAAATATTTTTTGTAATTTTGTAATTTTTACTGTGACGTTAACCTGGTGGCAATCGGCATTGCCCGGTTACCGCTGGCTTACCGCAGGAGCCCTTACCGCCACCTCAATGGGTGGTGGCAAATGCTCCTCACCGCATGGTCACGCAGTAAGAGTAACCTTACTGCATGGCCATTTTAGGGGGGGCTTTTTACCTACTGCGGTACAAAGGGCCCTGATGCATGGGAAAAACAGCCCCCACCGCTACCGCAGGGCCCTTTTTTACGGCAGCTTGGTTAGAGGACCCCTTAATTCCTTGTCGCCAGTTAATATATTATTAATTAAAATAAAAGTGTTGCATATAGAAGATCAGCACCTTTGAGAAAAGAATCCCAGTGAGGACCACAGTTTGCTGACAGACAACACTGATTCATTTTGGGCAGGTCTCTTATCCCACCCTATCAGTTGGAATGAGTCACACAAACTCCACAGCCAGAGGAGGGACTTGGTTGAATAAAAACAGATTACGGTGTGACTCACCTCATTTTTCATTCACTTTGTCTCAGATTTTGATTCTGCAAAAATAGCTCTCAAAAAAAGAGTTACTGCCTCTCCATAATAGCAATTTTTAAAGGGATTCTCCAGGGAAAAGAGGCTGGGGCAGACTTGCTGGGAAATGCATCAGGATTTCATTTTGAAATCTGAGCACGGTTTTTACCTCCGTCTTTGCACCTGCACTTTCCAGCACCTGCCAGCCAGCGTGCTTTTAAAGACATGTTTTTTTCACGAATAATAGCATAAACATACACCCTCTCTAAACCCTACGATATACACTTTTCACATATATGAAGAGTATCAGAATATTAATATGGACCTTCACTAATGAGATGTTTGTTGTCCTTTGAAACAAGGAATTTTAGTACTCTTTTGTTGAGAGAAACTCCAGAAGGAGGCATGGTGGGGTGTCGAAACGCCTATAAGGCTGTTGAGTCTGATCATCTTTTCTTATGTGTGAGTGTTGAGTGGTGTCCATATAAGCGGGCAACGGCTGCAAGAACGAGCTAAGTGCTGGTTTCTTCGATCGCTTTTTAATCGGGTTGGGATTGCATACTTCACAGTTGTTTATGAGTAAAAGTTAAGTTGTTTAAAAGTTATTAAGAAAAACAAACAAACCATTTTTGAAGAGTAAATTGAGACCTAGGGATTGAGGGCTTGAAAGGGATGGCTCTTAAGAGACCCCCAAAAGAGGAAGTAGTATAGTCAGCGAAGCTGTTCCAGAAGAACAACATGGGGATGACTGAGCAAAAGTACAACACTTTGGGGTCTTTTTATAAAGGTGCGTAGGCGGAACTACTGCCTGGCTACCACGTGCTCCGGGCGCTAATTCCAATTTTTACATGTGTCCAATACGTGCGGCAGAAAATATTTTTTATTTTCCACTGTGTGGCACTAACCGGGCTGTAATCAGCAGTCTACATGCGTTGGCGCTTACCGCCCGGTTAGTGCATGAGACCTTACCGCTAAGTCAATGGGTGGCGGTAAGGTCTCAGGCCAAAAATGGATGAGTATTCGTTTTAATTTTGCTGCACATCTGTTTTTGGCCACAAAAAAGCCCTTTTTTACAGGCGCGCTGAAAAATGGACCTGTACGCATCAATAACACACGCCTACACCAGCGTAGGCCACTTTTTGGTGTGCCTTAGTAAAAGCGCCCCTTTATTTCTTGATTGATGTGACACAGCACTGTGTTTCGGCTAAGTGCCTGCCTCAGGGGTCTGTACTGAAGGTATCAACAAAGGTATAGCCTAAGTATGCTGAAAAAGCACGCTATCTTTAAAAAGACACAGTATGCTCTAGAAAACAAAAACAAGCCAAAAGGAGTATGCAAACACAGTGAAAAATTAAGTCATCCTCCTGTTGTTCTTCTGGAAGGGCTTTGCTGACTACACGACTTCCTCTTTTGGTGTCCTCATATGTAGTGTGTTATAGTCTTCCGTGTTTGCGGTCCCTTTCCTTGATCCATAAAGCTGTGGTCTTCCCCATTTTGTGATGTGCTTTATTTTAGGAATAATGACATGACAAAAAAACAGAATCTATAGTCACAGCTGCAGTGGAAAGTTTTTAAACTATATTTCATCCCACACTAAATACAATAATTAAGGGTCATTATAGAAGCATATATGCTTTTATATAGTAGCATTCATACTTATAGATTGCATACATATTTAAATGGTGAAATCAGAATACTCACTATAGAACAATGTATGGGTAGAGGTTGAAATATTCAGACAACATATAATTTAAGTACAATCCTCAATTAGACTGAAATCTGCATTAGACATCCGCTAATGTAATAATAATAGTGTTTGGAAAAAGCCTCAATAAGCTCCTGGAAAACCCATTCAGAGCTAAAAACTCTTCCTTACTGGCATAAAACCGCTCCACATATATAGCCAATGAAAATTTACAACTTGCTAAATGGTATAGACACAATCAAAATGCACTTATCTTGCCTCCTCCAGCTTAAACAGAAAAGTCCCCCGACCGACATTGGCCAGCATTTTGCACTGCTATCTCAAGGTTGGGACTTTTCATTCAAGGGGTCTTTTACTAAGCCACGGTAGTGTTTTTAGCTCACAGTAGAAATCAGCTGGCGGTAAACGCCGAGATGCCCATAGGAATATAATGGGCGTCTCGGCGTTTACTGCCAGCTGATTTCTACCATGAGCTAAAAAACGCTACCATGGCTAAAAAATAGGAGTAATGGCATCATTATTATTACATTAGCGGATGCCTAATGCAGATTTCAACCTAATTGAGGATTGTATTTAAATGAAATTTTGTGTGATTTCAGAAAACTGCCACGCACATATGCAGAGGCCTGAAAAGCAGACGAAAAGTAAACAGATGATGCTGGCATGGTCACTGCATTATCTGTACAAATGCCACTACTTGTGTGGCTAGTACTGCTGAATATATGGTTTAAGTTAAACAGTGACACCAACATTTGCAAGATTGGCGCCAAGATGGATGATGCAAAAGCAAAAGTTGGTTCAGGGTGCCACAAACCCCTTGAGCAGGTTTTGATTGTCTCCACCAGTGATTCAAGGGACAATTTAGCATGCCATACTGGGTCAGACCAATGGTCCATCTAGCCCGGTATCCTGCTTGCAGCAGTGGCTGATCCAGGTCACAAGTACCTGGCAGAAACCCAAATTATTGCAACATTCCATGCTACAAATCCCAGGGCAAGCAGTGGCTTCCCCCATGTTCATCTCAATAACAGAGTATGGACTTTTCCTCCAGGAACTTGTCCAAACCTTTTTTTAAAACCAGATACGCTTACCGCTGTTACCACATTCTCTGGCAAACAGTTTCAGAGCTTAGCTATTCGTTGAGTGAAAAATTATTTTCTTATATTTATTTTAAAAGTATTTCCATGTAACTTCCTTGAGTGTCCCCTAGTCTTTGCACTTTTGGAATGAGTAAAAAATCAATTTACTTCTACTCGTTCTATACCACTCAGGATTTTGTAGACCTGAATCACATCTCCCCTCATCCTTCTCTTTTCCAAGCTGAAGAGCCCTAACCTCTGTAGTCTTTCCTCATACAAGAAGAGTTCCATCCCCATTATCATTTTGGTCACTCTTCTTTGAACCTTTGTAATTCCGCTATATCTTTTTTAAGATATGGCGACCAGAACTGAATGCAATACTCAAGGTGCAGTTGCACCATAGAGTGATACAGAGGCATTATTGTATTTTCAGTCTTATTCACCATCCCTTTCCTAATAATTCCTAGCACCCTGTTTGCTTTTTTGGACACCACCGCTCAATGAGCAGAAGATTTCAGTGTATTATCTACAAAGACACCTAGATCTTTTTCTTGAGTGCTGACTCTCCAAGGTGGACCCTAGCATCAGGTAACTATGATTCAGATTATTTTTTCCAATGTGCATCACCTTGCATTTGTCCACGTTAAATTTCATTTGCCATTTGGATTCCCAGGCTTCCAATTTCCTATGGTCTTCCTGCAATGTTTCATAGTCCACATGTGTTTTAACAACCTTGAACAGTTTTGTCTCATCTGCAAATGTAATCACCTCACTTGTTCCGATTTCCTTTGTTGTGTCTACCACCATGTTATAAGTGCAGAAAAGATGTTTATTTTTTATTTATTTAATAGGATTTATTTGCTGCCTTTTTGAAGGAATTCACTCAAGATACTGTACAGTAAGAATAGATCAAACATAAGCAATAGACAATTACAGCAGTAAAGAATATTCAAATAACAATACAAAGTATGGTGTGGAGGGGCATAATAGAACGGGGCGTCCAAGTTTTCCTGAGGGCGTCCTCACAGGACGTCCCCGCAAAGGGGCGGGGAAACCCATATTATCGAAACAAGATGGGCAGCCATCTTTCGTTTTGATAATACGGTCGGGGATGCCCAAATCTCCACATTTAGGTCGACTTTAGAGATGGTCGTCCCTAGAGATTGTCGTCCTCGATTTTCCAAGATAATGGAAACCGAGGACGCCCATCTCAGAAACGACCAAATCCAAGCCCTTTGGTCATGGAAGGAGCCAGCTTTCGTAGTGTACTGGTCCCCCTCACATGCCAGGACACCAACCGGGTATCCTCGGGGCACTGCAGAGGACTTCAGAAAAAGCTCCCAGGTGCATAGCTCCCTTATTTTGTGTGCTGAGCCCCCAAAACCCACTCCCCACAACTGTACACCACTACCATAGCCCTTAGGGATGAAAGGGGGCACCTAGATGTGGATACAGTGGGTTTCTGGTGAGTTTTGGAGGGCTCACATTTACCACCACAAGTTTAACAGGTAGGGGGAGATAGGCCTAGGCCCGCCTAGGTTTTGGCAAATATGAGTACAATCCCGCCTGTCTACTACTACTACTATTTAGCATTTCTATAGCGCTACAAAGCATACACAGCGCTGCACAAACATAGAAGAAAGACAGTCCCTGCTCAAAGAGCTTACAATCTAATAGACAAAAAATAAATAAAGTAATCAAATCAATTAATGTGAGCGGGAAGGAAGAGAGGAGGGTAGGTGGAGGCGAGTGGTTACAAGTGGTTACGAGTCAAAAGCAATGTTAAAGAGGTGGGCTTTCAGTCTAGATTTAAAGGTGGCCAAGGATGGGGCAAGACGTAGGGGCTCAGGAAGTTTATTCCAGGCGTAGGGTGCAGCGAGACAAAAGGCGCGAAGTCTGGAGTTGGCAGTAGTGGAGAAGGGAACAGATAAGAAGGATTTATCCATGGAGCAGAGTGCACGGGAAGGGGTGTAGGGATGGACGAGTGTGGAGAGATACTGGGGAGCAGCAGAGTGAGTACATTTATAGGTTAGTAGAAGAAGTTTGAACAGGATGTGAAAACGGATAGGGAGTCAGTGAAGGGTCTTGAGGAGAGGGGTAGTATGAGTAAAGCGACCCTGGCGGAAGATGAGACGGGCAGCAGAGTTTTGAACCGACTGGAGAGGGGAGAGGTGACTAAGTGGGAGGCCAGCAAGAAGCAGATTGCAGTAGTCTAAACGAGAGGTGACAAGGGTGTGGATGAGGGTTTTGGTAGAGTGCTCGGAAAGAAAGGGGCGGATTTTACAGATGTTGTAAAGAAAGAAACGACAGGTCTTGGCAATCTGCTGGATATGTCCTGTCCTTATATGTATTTTACCAAAGGCTCTGTATTCGGCAAAGCCTTTTGTAAATTAGTGGGGAAATCTGAATGGCCTGACTAGGACATCCTATTTCTCATGTTAAGCCCTTGTTCTTCCAATGGTCTGAAGTCACAGCCCTGTCTTGTCCTTGTCTGTAGCTGCCTTTTATAGTCTTATGTCTTCTTTAATGTCTTCCTTTCTCTTTGAGGTTAATAAATAGAAATAAAGCAAAGCAAAACCAAACCAAAAATAAGATATATTTTTAATTGAACTATTATTATAATACATTTTTGACCAACTTTGGAAATCCAGGACCTTTTTCCTCAGGCCAGAACAGTATGAACAAAAGGTAAAAATATCAGAATATATTAGTGAAACATAAAAGCATTCCAATGGCAGTCTCGAGGGGGGTGGGAGGGGGTGAAAGATAGGGAGAGATGGATGGGTGATCAGAAGGTGACAAAGCAGCATAATTTTATGGTTTATAATGTGATAGGAAATCCAAGTATTTGTTAAGACTATTCTTGTTGATGTTAAAAGGTATTTTATCTTATCATTTTAACTTCAAAAGTCTTACATTCCTGAATTGTTTTATAATGTTTCGTTTTAGTATTCCGACCATAAAGTTCATTGATGCAGTGCTCTGGTCCCAAAAAGAAGAGATATGAAGAGGGCCTGAACCTCTGCCTAAGTTTTTTCTCTATCCCTGGTTTGTCTTCTTTTTATACATTTAAATTTGTCCAAAAAACAGCTTATACAGGGAAAATGTAAATGTTTCGCACTGCAAAATACAAAATGTATGTGGTCAACACACTTTCAACAAATAAGCATTTACTGGTAGCAGATCATTTGAGGGTCCTTTTACTAAGGTGCGCTGAAAATGGCTTGCGGTAGCGAAGGCGCGGGTTTTGGGCATGCGCAGAATCATTTCTCAGCCCACCTGTAAAAAATGCCTTTTAAAAACTTTTGACAAATATGGACATGCGGCAAAGTTAAAATTGCTGCGTGTCCATTTTGGACCTGTGACCTTACTGCCAGCCATTGACCTAGTAGTAAAGTCTCATGCGGTAACTGGGCGGTAATGATGCCAAATGCCTCTTGGCGCGCGTCTGAAAATAAAAATTATTTTTTGGCTGTGCGTATCGGATGCACGCCAAAAATGAAATTACCACAAGAGCCACGTGGTAGCCGAGCAGTAACTCCATTTTGGCTCGCATTGGGTGCACGTAGAGCCTTACGCGGCTTAGTAAAGGGGCTCTTGGGTTTTTAAGCATAGCTCCCAGAATCCTGAATTGACTTTTGCTGAGAAGGCTGCAAGCCACTTTCTCATCATAATCTAACCTTCTATCTCCTTGAACTCTTACACTCTCTTATGTGGCTGTCAGCACTCTTTCTCTCCTGGATCTTGGGTTCTTCAGTGATTCTTTCTCAGTAGATGTTCACCTCTCTCTGACAAAGTCTGTACTCTTCTCCCCAGCAGTCTCACAGTTCTCTCTTATTTTGCATTGTCTCATCCTTTGTCTCATCCTGCCGTTAGTATGCCTATGTGTGTCTACTGCAAAAATGAGAAAGGAGAAAACTGTAACAAGACACATTCAGATAACTATAATTAAAGGTATTTGCAAGAAAATCCCCAGTGTGTGAAAGTTTGCTAATGCAATGTAAGCCTTGGCAGCCCTTTCACCTCCTGTATTGACTTGTCAGCCCAGAGTGAATTATAGCAAGTTGGGTGAGAAAAAGACTATGAGGAAAGGCCAAAGTAACTAGGTCTATACAGCTTGGAGAAGAGAGGGCTGTGGGGAGATATGACAGAGATCTATAAAATACTGAGTGAAGTAGAATGGGTAGACATGAATTGCTTGTTTACTCTTTCCAAAAATACTAGGAATAGGGGGCATGCAATGAAGCTACTAAGTAGTGGGTTAAGTGACTTGCCCACAGTCACAAGGAGCTGCAGTGGGAATTGAACCTGGTTATCAGGTTTATCATGCTAACTATTAGGAAATATTTCTTCACTCAATATGTAATTAAACTCAGAAATTCATTGCCAAAGAATGTGGGGAAAGCAGTTAGCTTAGCAGGGTTTAAAAAAGGTTTGGCTAATTTCCTAAAGGAGAAATCCATAAGCCATTAAGATGGACTCGAGAAAATTCACTGCTTATTTCTAGGATAAGCAGCATAAAATCTGTGTTACTGTTCTTGGATATTGCCAGATACTTGTGACCTGGGGTGGCCACTGTTGGAAACAGGATACTGGGCTTGATGGACCTTCAGCCTGTCTCAGTTTGGCAATGCTTATGCTCTTAAATAAATAGATTCTGTGCTGGAAATGCTGGTGCCTGTTGGATAAAATGTATTCATTAACTTCAGGTATTTATCTCTAGCATTATTGGAAAACATTGCATGGAGATCATATCCATGAGTCTATAAAATGAATTTGCTCACTAAGGGGTCCTTTTATCAAGCTGTGGTAAGCACTAGCATATGCTTACCTTGGGATGCACTCAGGCATCCTATGGTAAGTGTATTTTAGCACACGTACACACAAGCTAAAATATTATTTTTATTTTTACTGTAGAGGACTGTGTCAGGGGGTGGAGAGTGGACCTTTCTGCGTTAATCAGTTAGCATAGCTGCATTGCCGTGTGCTAACTGATTCGCACATGAGCCCTTACTGCCTGCAAAACAGGTTGCAGTAAGGGCTCACATGCTAATCTTTTTTAATGGCCATATACTAGTGGCAACATTAGTATATGACCATTAATACAACAATTTTAAAATCAGCCATTTTACTGGTGCTCTATAAATGGCCTTAGTGTGTAGGAAAGACCCGCGTAAGGGTGAGTTAAGGCCACTTTTTAGTGCTGCTTTGTAAATGGACCCTAATAGTGGTACAGTATTTCTTCATTGTGCCTATAAAAGGCTTTAAAAATGCTTTGCAAAACACATAAAAGCCTTTTAAAATAAAAAATCCCCAAGTTATTAGTAGCATATTCACATATACATGTCAATGGTGAATGCAGAAAGTAGAAATCTACACCATGCAGACATTTCAATGAAGTGCCACTTGGGTGGGCCCAAAATCTACAGGTGTATTCCTTGTCAGGTTTTGTACCAGCTCAGAGGCATGTACAGCTGCTCAAAAAGTGCTCTTTTCACCCAAGGCTTGATGCAAGGGATTTACAAGGTGATTCTCCTTAATCCCCCATTATTTACCATAAAATCCCCCACAAAATTATAGCCTTGCTACTTAATTGGCAGCCCGTATACATATAGGTGGTTATTTTAGAAACTCTATTCATGATTTACGTGAACAAATACAGGCAGTTACATGTGCTCTTGCATATAGATAGAAAACCCAATTTTAAAAGCTGGCATATGCACATGTAAATCACAAACATGTGCATAGGGCGGGGGGGGGGGGGGGGAGGGATGTTTTGGTCAGGGCTAGGGCAGGGACAAAAATACATGTGAAGGGGAATGAACGTCTATCTGTAACATCAACATCAGGATATACACTTGCTCCAGGGACTTCTAAGTAGTAGAAAGGTGCTTGTTTGGGGCATTGCTTTACTGGAAGAATTAGGGGAGGTTACCACCTTTCTCTCTCAGGGTGCCCTCCCCCCAAAAAGAAATCAATAGTACTGCATGATTGGGGGCCCTGTACCTACTTGGGTGAACTTACAGTAGATATGTAGGTTTCTAAAATGACCAACATACACATCTGAGTGTTTGCACTTCAATGTGTATATTTTGAAATACCGTGAAAAATAAAAAAAGGTGGGAATACAAGCCAGGCTATCCAAAGAATGGAACCAAATTTGGTTAAAATAATCAGTGTTTAATAATTTTCAAACAAATGAAAATAAAACAATCACACATTAAAAGTGACTCGACACAACGTTGTGTTTCGGCCAGATAGGCCTACATCAGGAGTCTATAAATGCAAAAAAAACAATAAACAAGTTAATGAGTAAACAAATTATGCATAAAAATAATATACAACAAATCATATACTGAAAGAGGAACATATATATAATGTCAAACAGATCAAAATAATCACCATATGGTTTCAAATAATAAAATTCTATCAACCAAGAACTAAGAAAATTAAAACCAAAAAGCAAATTTGAATATAGATACATGGGTATAAAAGATTTCTGAAACTTTTTTTTAAGGGACATGTAAAAAGAACTAACCTTGTAAATCAAGGTGAACAATGTGTTAAACACATCAACTGATGTGAATAAAGGAATCTCAAACCACGAATAAAAGATTCCAAAGATAAAAGGTCTGCAGACAGGACCTTAAAAATGGTCTGTGAAAGGCAGAGAAAAATAGTGCATATAAGTACATATACAATTGAAAACATAGTATACATGGATAACAATCACATGTACAGATAAAAGCATTATATGCATGAATAACAATCACAAAGGAAATATATTTTTGGCCGTTTAGTAGCGCTAATCAATTAAAAACAGTGCGCATTTGGCAGTGTCTGTTGGTGCTTAAAAACAATGCGCCTTAGAAATGCTTGTCTAGGAGAAAGCCGAACAGTAAGAAAGGGTCACATAATCTACCTGTATAGCCATCTTGCGGCGCTGTTCCGTACTTGAAACATAAGTCTAGCGAAAGGTGGGTAAGAGAAAAAAACGCCCTGCATATTTATATGAGAAGGAAACGCACATGAAAAGATCAAAAATACTAAAACGCGGCAATACTAGAGACACAAACCACATACATTAAAAAGGCACGAACCATATACCTTAAAAAAGGCTGTCGTGCAAGTAGACTGTCTGTCGCAGTGATCTCTGCAATAGTGATAAAAGTAAAGAGGCAAGATAGACTACAGGACAAATTAAATAGCCGAAAAAGCGCGCAAAAATGAAACACTGACGTGAAACAAGGGCGTCGATGTCAGCTGTATGTCAGTATTTTGAAATACCAACATACACAGGTATGTATTTTGCTCTGAACCTCCATTGATGTTTTAGACATTCATATAGGTCCTGCTGCCACATGTAGCTGGCACATACATATCCATCATGGAAGAAAAGAACAGTAAACCAATGAAAAGGAGAAAATTCTGTTTATTCACTATGCTTGCTCCAGGTTGTTTAAAAACAGATGCCCGGCATGGCTATACTTCGCTAAGGGCTACGTCAGGGACATACAAAGTACCAATTGGTTTTAAAATCCACCCTTGGCCAACTGCAGCTCGGGTTGAAGATATTGATTTTTCCAGTTGGCCAAGAGTGGATTTTAGAATCAGTTGGTACATTGCATGCTCTGATGTAGCCCTTGGTAAACATGGCCATGCCGGGTATCTGTTTTTAAACAACCTGGAGCAAGCGTAGTGAATAAACAGAATTTTCTCCTTTTCATCAGCTTTCTGTTGGAACTTGTTAGCCAGCGGCCTTGTTGTTTCTTGGGACATACAAATCCATTCCTGTATATATTTTGGAAAAGTCTCTAAAGGGCTCTTTTACTAAAGTTTAGTGTGCGCTATTTGCTGATAAACCATTAGGTATATAATAGGCTTCTTAGCATTTAGCATGTGCTAAGCTTTAGTAAAAGGGCCCCTAACTCAGGAGACCCTTTTCTAAAATGCTTCTGGAATTGACACGTCCCAACCTGGATGTCTCAATTCCGATTTGAACGTTCTATCTGAACTCTGCCTTCATAGTTTGTAAAATGTGCCAGTGAACTACACAAGTATTGCCATACTGGGGCAGGCCAAAGGCCCATCAAACCCAGCATCCTGTTTCCAACAGTGGCCAATCCCGGACACAAATACCTGGCAAGATCCCAAAAAAGTACAAGACATTTTATGCTGCTTATCCCAGAAATAGTGGATTGTCCCCAACTCCAATTTAATAATGGTCTATGGACTTTTCCTTTAGGAAGCCGTCCAAACCTTTTTTAAACTCCACTAAGCTAACCGCCTTTACCACATTCTCTGGCAACAAATTCCAGAGTTTAATTACACATTGAGTGAAGAAAGATTTTCTACGATTCATTTTAAATTTGCTACTTTGTAGCTTCATTGCATGTCCCCTAGTCCTAGTATTTTTGGAAAGTGTAAACAGACGCTTCACGTCTACGAGACGCTTCACACATGGAAGTCGCAGAAAAACACACTTTCCAGATGTAAATGCCCATAGATATGTGAGAAAAATGCTGAGTTGATGTTGCTCATTTTGTGCATGTGTGAACTTGTAAAATGGTTACTCCCACTGCACTGTATGTACCGGCAAATACATGTACACTGCTACACATGATTATACATATTTTACAAAAGGTTCCATATTTGGCAGAGTCTTATGTATATGCAGCTTGAGTGGAGGAGTGGCCTAGTGGTTAGGGTGGTGGACTTTGGTCCTGGGGGAACTGAGGGACTGAGTTCAATTCCCCCTTCAGGCACAGGCAGCTCCTTGTGACTCTGGGCAAGTCACTTAATCCTCCATTGCCCCATGTAAGCTGCATTGAGCCTGCCATGAGTGGGAACGTGCAGGGTACAAATGTAACAAAAAATAAAGGGGAACTGAGCATGTCTCAGTTCTGATCTCTATGCCTTATCTGAAATAAAGGCTATAGTATTATAATCAGCATATATCAGGAGTTTCTTTGATCGAGCATATGCTTTGTTTCAGCTATCAAGATCTGAGCTAAGTCTGCAGTCCTGTCTCGCATACTGCCTATTCATATTGTAGATTTGTACTAAAGTACTTGTCAAACTGCATACTCTTTGATTTGTTCTCAGAAGAAGTAAAATTAGAACCTGCAGGATAATTAGAAATAAAAACGATCATTTCATTTGGACAAACATAATTCCTTAACATTCTCTGATCATCATCAGATGTTCAATTTGTCTCATATTTTTCAGCAGATGGATATAACATTGAAATGTGGGCAGGAAAGCAATTCGTGTATATGTTTTCTATAAAATGTGGAAATTGGCAATTTACGGCCAGCTCTTTGAAATTCCGTTTAAAAGATAAACTCATCATCATTTGTCACTGCTTTAAAACAAAAAAAAAAAAAAAAAGGAATTGGGGCTCTTGGTATCGTTTTTCCAAGTGTAACATTTGTATTGGTTGTGGTCAGGAATGAAATAGCTTGGCGTCCTCTCTCAGAGTGGCTGGACATGTTGCTGGTACCATTCGGAGTGAGGCCCCACTGACAGATTTATGGCTTGCTCTGGAATTACTGCAGTATGATAGTAATGGCAGGTGCAGGTCCGCTACAATGTGGAGTGCAGTCTCTGACTTTAAACTTGAGCACATGTGTAGGAGAGCAACCAGAGGTCAGGGTGGACATGCTGTGTGTTTACAGATTTATAGGAAGATATGATCTATTTACTATTGTAATGTATTAATGCACTGTGCATTCCACTGCTTGTAAGCCCTTACAAGAGATGGCCTTATCTTCTGTGGGAAGGTAAGGGAGTAAGATGACTTTAAGGAGCGAGATCATTAATTTGTGGTAATTAGGGGTTGCATTTGTTAGTACACATTTGGTTCATTTGATCCATACCCCCAAATGTTACTACATGTGAATTAATTGTACACATGTATATCTGTAAAGTATACTTTTTTACATGAGCATCAGTTTGCTCATGTAAAAAAGTTCTAGTCCAAATACAATGCACACATTTAAAACAAATGTGAAACTAAATATAAAACACCCCAAAAATCAGGAAAAATTCAGTATAATCTAAAAATGAACCAAATTTTTTTTAGCAATGCATATATCTAGTGTTAATATTTTTCACCATTGAAGAGCCAAAGTTCTGTGGAAAAAGGAAGAGCTGGTGACAATAGCAAGGGCTTGTCAGCAAAACACTGTAGAATATTCCACATATTAACATAGTCATTCTTTTTTGAACGCTGATGATAAATAGAAATAACATTTTACAAAAGGAAAATAAAAGGACACCATTCGTATTGAACTAACATAGGGGCCCCTTTTACTAAGGCGTGTAGGCGCCTACGTGTGTTCAACGCACATCAAATTAGAACTACCACCTGACTACCACGTGCCCCTGGCGGTAATTCTATTTTTGATGTGTGGCAGAAAATATTTTCTATTTTGTACCATGTGGCGCTAACCGGGCGGTATTTGGCAGTGTACGCGTGCAGACGATTACTGCCCAGTTAACGCCTGAGACCTTACTGATAAGTCAATGGACAGGGCCGCCGAGAGACTGGGCTGGGCCCGGGACAAGGCCGCTCCCGGGGCCCCGCCCTCACCACCGAGGGCGGGACCCAGGGAGGGAAGGCCCAATGGGAGGTGATCTGCAGACGGCCGCTGCTGCACTTCTTTCACAAGGAGCGAGGTCGAGGTGAGGCGCTATGATTTGAATTCAGGGGGGCCCGGCCCGGTGGTGGACAGAGGGGGGCGGGTGGAAGGGACTGCGGCGCCGGGCCCCCTTGGAGGCCCGGGCCCATGGAATTTTGTCCCCCCTGCTCCCCCCTCTCGGTGGCCCTGTCAGTGGGTGATGAATTCCCCTTAGCTAAGGAAAAGGTTAAAAATAACAATGAAAGAATAGATCCTTGGGGGATCCCACAGAGAAATAGATAGGAGGAGGAAGAGGAGGAAGGGGTGATGACTTTGAATGTACAGTTTGAAAGAAATGAAGAAAACCAGCTCAGAACAGTGTCCCTTATACCAAATGCAATTAGACAGGAAGAGAGAAGAGGGTGATCGATAAGGTCAAATGCAGCTGACGGACCAAGGGTGATGGGGCAAATCAAGGGCAAATAATCCTTTGTCGAGGTGAAAATGGATCTCGGTCAGAACACTGGTTAAGACTGTCCTTGTGCTGTAGTGCAGTGGTTCCCAAACCTGATCCTGGAGGCACCCCAGCCAGGATATGCACAATGAAGGTGGTGCATGCAAATCTCTCTCATGAATAGTCATTGTAGATATCCTGAAAACCTTACCGGCTGGGGGGGCCTCCAGGACTAGGTTTGGGAACCACTGATGTAGTGAGAGTGTCAATGCGTGTTTCATTATTTGCAAACTTTGGGGGCCGGCCCTTGGATCCTACTGTATTTTGTAAAGGAAAGGGGGAAGTGAAATGGGACTTGATATACCGCCTTTCTGAGGTGTTTGCAACTACATTCAAAGCAGTTTACATATATTCAGGTACTTATTTTGTACCAGGGGCAATGGAGGGTTAAGTGACTTGCCCAAAGTCACAAGGAGCTAAAGGCACAGAATTGCCTATATTGTCTTTATAAAATAGGCCTAACATAACTGCTTTTTTTGCTACTTGGACTTAGGTGTCCTGTTATAGAATTAACCCAACACATGTACAGACTAAGGACAGTGCTCCCAAAACTTGTCCTGGGGATCTCAACTGGGCTTTAAGGATATCCATAATGAGTATGCATAAATTAAATTTGTATATGCTGGATTTTCACTGTATGCAGATTAATCTCATGTTTATTCATGTTGGATATCCAGAAAACTCAATCAGCTGTGGAGCTCTCAGGATAAGTTTGGGAAGTTCCAGCATAGGCCCTAAAATAGACAACTGGTCATAACTACATTTGAATTGTTCATATGAGATAGAACCATATTTCAACAGGAATCCTTGACTGTTCAGGCACTGCCCAATAACCAGCTGTTGTTGAACCTCCCTCCATACTCTCTCTACAACATTTGTAAAGGAGCAAATAAAAAATCTTAAATGCATTTTTTAACAACTTTATCATACTTTGTCTGCTTTTCCAGCTGCAACACAACTCTAATAGAAAAAACATGTTTGTGAAATTGGTGATGAATCATGTTTCCAAAACGCTTTATAAAAAAACACACTAAAGCAAAAGGCAGAGTGTTTTGCATGGATTGAGTACTAAATGTAAGTGAAGGGATTTTCAGAACCAAATGCTCTTTGAACAACCCCCACCCCCAGGTTAATATCCAACTTCTGAACTATCATCTGGCAGAAATGAGGAAGGAATCTTCAGGCCATCCTTTACAGTTCTCAGCTTCTTTGAAAACCAATCCTAATCTAGTCTTTCCTCTTAACCTACATTGAGAACAAAGATGTGGAAAGCATGCATTGCTTAAGAATTTTAACTTCCCAGCCCCATCATTGCACTGGCTTATGATGCTTCTCACTTCTATAAAAAGAGATGAATACTTTTTTTTATACGTGCCTGGAACTATCGTTGCCAAACTGTGTAAAGTGTTTTTGCTTCAAAAAGGAACGGTTTGCAAGAAAGACTGCAAATACAATTAGAAAGATATCTTGTACATATTGGTATTCCAGTTGAACTGATCCAAATGAGCATAATGCATCAGAAGGAGTTTGATCCATCTGAGCTTTATCTTTGTATTGGTGCACATTTAGATGTCCCTTTATGCAGGCTCACTGAAAGGTGGCTGGCGGTAGCTATAGTGCGTGATTTTCCCAAGTGATCCAGCCACCTCTTAGCGTGGCTGCAAAGAAGCTGCGTTTACATGTATGGCAATAATGGCCAGGCACTAAATTCAAAATTAGCACAAGGCAATTTACCGCATGAACCCTTAATACCTCCTATTTAGTAGGCAGTAAGGGCTCACATGCTAACCCGGTGATAATTGGGCAGTATGCAGCAATGAGGCTGTACTATTATTGCCAGGAATGCCCTCTCCCCCGTGGTAGAACATAGAACATTATTTTTTTACTTCAGGAAACAGCGTGTACCAAAATCAGAACTACTGCTTGGCACCTGGAAGCATCCGGTGGTAGGGTGGTTTTGGCGCATGCTACCCGCACAGTAGCCCTACCACACCTTCGTAAAAGGGCCCCTTAGTTGCCTCAGGTACAAACTCAGATTGTGAGCTCTCCAGGGACAGAAAAATACCTACTGTACCTGAATGTATACCATTTTGATAGCTTTCAGACTTGTAGGCAGTGTATAAATCATCATAATAATATGGTTTCATGCAGAAACATGCAAAAAAGAAAAGAAAACCAGCTCTGAATTTTCTAGGTTTTTAGACATGAAACCCCATTTGCAAATGTTTCATGTTTTGACCTTCACAGTAGAACAATTTCACATGTAGTGAGCTGTCATGAAATGCCTAGCTACCTGCCTGGGATTAGCCTGTAGCCACTTAGAGGGTCTATCCCCAGTACAGGTCAGGTCCACCTGCTGCTTATGCTCTACACTGGCACCGTCCTCTCACCGACTGGGTTACAATCGCCTCTGGGAGAGTCTCCAGCTCTCAAATTATCCTCAGTGATTTCTAGGTTACTGGACCCACACTCTCAGTGGTCCCACAGTTCCCAGAAAGCACTCACAGACCCAACACACAAACCACCAGGATTCTTTATCAGTTCAGACAGGCAGAACGAACAATTGTGTTTATTCTCAGAACTTGGAACAGTGGACAAAAATGTGCAAATGGCAAACAATAACAGGTAACTGAAATATGGATCAATTATAACACTAACTAAACATCTATATACTGTCTAAACAGTACCTGGGAAGATCAGGACATATAATTGTTCACAGAGCCTTAGCAAAGAGATCTATCTCCCTTTTCTTCCAGGCCAAGACTGAACTCAAAACCAGTAAAATCCAAATGAGATGAGCTTCTGGGCCAATCAGAGCCCAATCAACAAAATTTCAAATATATACTGCTTCTTGCTTCCTGTTTGTGTCAAACTAAAGAAAAAATACTCAGTTCTCTGTAACAGCTTTAAGCATAAACATGCACCATTTGCAGGCCAAATAGGAGAAATACAACAGACATAATTAAAACAGGAAAATATCCAGTACATTTAACAGGCTTAAAACACACTGGGACCCTTTTACTAAGCCGCATAGATGCCTATGCGTACCCAACGCATGTCAGTTTGGAGTTACTGCCCAGTTACCACATTTCCTGGGCGGTAATTTCATTTTTTACGTGCATGCACTACATACGCTGGAAGTTAATTTTTATTTTCCTGCGCGTGGCAGAAACTGGGCGGTAATCGTCATTCTACACGCATAGACAATTGCCACATGGTTACTGCTTGAGACCTTACCACTAAGTCAATGGATCTCAGACCCAAAATGGATGCGCGCCAATTTTTAGTATGCCGCATGTCCATTTTGGGCAAAAATTTTAAAAAAAGGCCTTTTTTACAGGTGTGCTTAAAAATGGATCTGCACACGCCCAAAACACGCGCCTACACTAGCGCAGCCCAATTTTTCAGCACACCTTAGTAAAAGGACTCCACTGTTTTTTCACACCTCCCCCCTTAAGAGAAAGACCCCGGACTGCCGCCTCCGCAGACCACTGATCGAGTCTGGATAGTCCAGTGTCAGGGTGGTTCTGCCTCTTCCTTTCTGGAGAGTCTATCAGTGTTACCGTGTTCACTGCCTTTCCAGTGCTGTATGGTGAAGTTGTACATTTGCAGGGACAGGCTCCACCGGAGTAGCTTCCCGTTTTCTCCTGAGACCCATATGGTTGTAACTTCTTGACAGCCCACACTAAGGCCAGACACACTTTTTCAATAGTGGCATAGGCTACCTCTCTGTCAAGGAACATGTGACTTAGATATACAATGGGGTGCTCCTCCCCTCTGCTATTCCTTGACTGATTACAGCCCCAATGCCATATGCCGAGGCATCAGTCTGTACCACAAATCTTTGTTGGTACAGCTGTGCAATGCAGAGAAGCATAACAATCAGAAGCATCACTTTTTTTTTGTTATATTTGTACCCTGTGCTTTCCCACTCATGGCAGGCTCAATGTGGTTAAGTGACTTGCCCAGAGTCACAAGGAGCTGCCTGTGCCTGAAGTGGGAATTGAACTCAGTTGCTCAGGACCAAAGTCCACCACCCTAACCACTAGGCCACTCCTCCTCCAAATTGAGCTGTTCTCGCCAAGACCACTAGCATGTTGAGTACTAGCAGGCTAGAACTGCCCAATGCTGATCTGAAGAAGTGCTCCCAGAAGACCTGAATGTGTTGGCATTAGTGGCTCAAAGTACTGCTGCTGACTGCTGTGTTTGAACTGCATAGCTGACTTGGGGCAGTCTCTGGATTTCTTTAGCTGGTGGAGCTTGGGGATTCCTGCCAGCTATAGCAATGGTGCACCTGGCTGCTGATGGGGTGAGGGGCCTGGAGGCAAACGTGGAGGTGCCCAGGCTTATCCAGACCCATCCATGGCTATCCCAGCCAGTTAGTTTTAGCTATTTCCTTAAGATATCCAGCTGAAAATAGCTAATTATGGGATCCTTTTACTAAGCTGCGGTAAGAAGTGGCCTCTACGTACCCATACGAGGGTCATTCTTGTGTACTAAGGCCATTTTTACCTCAGCCTTGAAATGTCCAATTTTCTATTTTATGTATTAATGACCATGTGCTAATGTTGCCATTAATGTGCGGCCATTTTTAAAAATGATCACATAAGCACTTATTACCACTCTTTTTGTAGGTGGTAAGGGCTTACGTGGTATCCATGCACTAACCAGTTAGCATACACTAATGTAGATGTGCTATTTAGCACAGGAATGCCCACTCTCTGCCCCCTGACACATTTTGTAGTGTGTGGTTAGCGTGTGCACATTTGGAAGTTACCACAGGATGCCAGAGCATGTCCTACAGTATGCCATTTTAAGTTGTGTTAGATGCATATTAGCGCCTAATGGAGTGGCTCTGCACTCCTATCTAAGATGGTGATTTGTCTTGCTGATATCTGAGAAAGAGACCTAGGGGCCCATGCAGAAAACATTACTGCATGTTCAACTTGGTTTTACCACGGGTTTTACTTGCCAAGTAATGGAGAAATGATTTCAGTGTGGGTGTTAATTCATGAGGAAACCCTTATCGTACACTGCATTAAAATGCATGGTAATGCAGTTGTTAACAATGCTTCAGTCGTGCAATAAATAAAAATGAAGTTTCTGACAAATGTTGTGCACAGGAAACTTTTGCCAGGTCTGGGGCAGTGTAGAAATGTTAATTGAGAAGAATGAGTGTCAAGCAGCATCATCTCTCTTACACCAACCTAACCAACCTGCACTGGATTGCGTTCTGTAATGGTACCAGTGGTCCCCTCCTTCCCCAGTATTTAAAAAGTCACCCTAGTAGTTTTCTGACCTGACCTGACCTCTTCCCCAATATATAAAAAAGTTGGCCTGGTTCTCTAGTGGCCCCCTCCGTCCCTCCACTTCCAAAAAATTACCTGGTAGTATTAGTGGGATACCCCACCACTTGTGATGCACATTGGGAAGAGTAATCCAAATAATAGTTACCTGATACTAGGGTCCACCTTGGTAGACAATACGCTGAATTCTTCTGCCCAGTGTGCGGTGGCGGCAGACAAAAAAGCAAATAGGATACTAGGAATTATTAGGAAAGGGACGGTAAATAAGACTAAGTGGGGCATAATCGAACGGAAACGCCTATCTCCATGGACGTTTATCTCTGAGAACGGGTCCTTGAAGGGGCGGGCCAAACCGTATTTTCGAAAAAATGGACGTTTTTGAGCTGGGCGTTTGTTTTTTTTTAGCGATAATGGAAACTAAAAATGCCCAGCTCAAAAAAGTCCTAATCCGAGCCATTTGGTCGTGGGAGGGGCCACGATTCGTAGTACACTCGCCTCCCTGATATGCCAGGACACCAACTGGGCACCCTAGGTCAGTGCAGTGGACTTCAGAAAAAGCTCCTACAGGCATAGCTCCCTTACCACGGGTGCTGAGCTCCCAACCCCCCTCCCCCCAAACCCACTACCCACAAATGTACAACACTAGTTCTTAGGGGTGAAGGGGGCACCTACATGTGGGTACAGTGGGTTTTGGATCCCTCCCATTTACCAGCACAAGTGTTACAGGTGGGGGGAGGATGGGCCTGGGGCCATCTGGCTGAAGTGCACTGCGGTACCCACTAAAAGTGCTCCAGGGACCTGCATACATGCAGGCCTCTAGGACTGGTTGCTGCTATATAACATTGGCACACCAGTTGACACCTGAAGACTAATCTCTCCGAAAACATCCTTTATTGGAATAACCGCCTTTACTCACAGTTAACTGCAGATCAGAGGTTGTGCCCCACTGGCAACGAGTCTCCCTGGTACTGAGATGAGCAGTAGGTCAGAGCTGGCAGAATGCTGTACAATGCCCTCTTTCAGCCACATTCAAGGTAAGAACTACTGTAAGTTCTGTAACGTGGCTAACACAGGAAAGGGAACTAAAACTGGCTTACAAAAATGGCCACTACCGCATGGACTACAACAGGAAACACAACAGAGCACACTCTGACCCAGTAGGCAGGGGGAAAAGCACCATGGGAGAAGAGCCTACCAACTACCAACATCGTGAGACTGTAACACAAGCTAATGAAATCACGGAGCCCAATACCCTACACCCACCACAATGCAATGCTGATGTGACCCTGTACTGCACCCGAGAGCCACATCTGACCCAGGGAAAGGCTGTGACAGGATCGAACACATTCTGCTGTCATGGAGGTGGGTACGGCATTTGAGGCTGGCATACAGGCTGGAAAAAAAGTTTTTAAAGTGGGTTTTTTTTGGTGGGAGTGGTCATCTGGGCAGTTGGAGCACTTTTTTGGGACTTGTTCGTGAAAAAAAAGGGTCCAAAAAAAGTGACCCAAAATCGCAGTAAAAACACCTTTTTTTTCGATTATCAGCTAAAGACGCCTATCTCTCCTTGGCTGATAACCACGCCTCAGTTCCGCCTCCACCACGCCTCCGACACGCCCCCGTCAACTTTATTCGTTTCCGCGACGGAGTGCAGTTGGAAACGCCCAAAATCGGCTTTCGATTATACCGATTTGGGCGCCTTTGCGAGACAAACATCTATCTCCCGATTTAGGTCTCACTATAGGCGTTTTTCTCTTTTGAAAATAAGCTGGTTAATATACTATAATGCCTCTGTATCGCTCCATAGTGTGACCGCACCTTGAGTATTGTGTTCAGTTCTGGTCGCTGTATCTCAAAAAACGATATAGCAGAATTAGAAAGGTTCAAAGAAGAGCAACCAAAATGATAAAAGGGATAGAACTCCTCTCATATGAGGAAAGGCTAAAGAGTTAGGGCTCTTCAGCTTGGAAAAGAGATGGTTGAGGGGAGATATGATTGAGGTCTACAAAATTCCGAGTGGTGTAGAATGGGTAGAAGTGAATCAATTTTTTACTCTTTTAAATAGTACAAAGACTAGGGGGACACTCAATGAAGTTACATCGAAATACTTTATATCTCACCTTTCTTTAAACAAAAACAAGATCACTGTGAATGGATAGAAATTGACGCAGTGCCCTAAAAACAATGGTGGATGATGTTGGTAGCAGTGAACAGAAAGTTCATTGAGAGCTGTGGTTAGCATGCTAATGTCCATGAACAATAAGCAGGTCTGAATATAATAGGGAGCAGGAGAGAGAGAGAGAGAGAGAGAGAGAGAGAGAGAGAGAGAGAGAGAGCATTCGTTTTCCAGAGTTGGAGCTGCAGGAGTGGGAGATGTTGAAAATTCTCTAAAGAAAAAAGAAACACACATGTTTTATTTGATCATGGTGTGGGCGAGCAAGGGCTCAGGGACTATGGAAAAAAAAATCTTTGAAGTGCATTTCTTTACAACTGAAACCCTGGAGTCCTTTCTGTTGATTCCTAACTGTCTCATATTGTAACCCCCAGTTAACAGTTTCCAAATGCTGAATACTTCACCATATGATCTGATGCAGAATGATTCGTTCGAAATGACAGAATCCGAGATAAATTTCAGGAAAAGGAAAACCTTTCACCACGAGCCTCATTCACTAATGTTCTCTCGTGTTTTGTGTCTATGGGAAAGAAGCTTAAAATGTTTCATATTCAAAACCTCATCACGTAGGTAAGATAATTGGAGAACTGTTAATAGTGTTACCTGGACAGAAGGGGGTTTGGGCTGGAGGCATTGTGCAGGCAGGCTGAGGGAGGACTTGAGATGTCGAGATCAGAATGTGCACTATTTCCCCTGTATTTTACAAAAGGCTCTGCATATGTACATGTAGAATTCCATTTACCTCTTTATTGGTATCTGAAGTAAATGATCTACAACTGACCATCTTTAGAATACTTGCTGTATCTAATACAAAACAATCTGTTGTACTTATATAGGCACATTACATCCTTAACAATAATCTATAATTTTATGCCTTAGGTCATAAATCATAGGTCATATTTATTTTATATATCACCAATCATGTTGTATCTAAGCAGTTTACCATTCAAAATTGGAAATGAAAAAGGGATAGAAAGAGGAGCAAATACAGAGTGGCCTAGGTTACGTGGAGGGGCATAATCAAAAGGGGTGCCCAAGATTTCCTGAGGACGTCCTCGCAGGGCATCCTGGCGAAGGGGCGGGGAAACCCATATTATCGAAACAAGATGGGCGTTCATCTTTCATTTCGATAATACGGTCGGTGACGCCCAAATCTTGACATTTAGGTCATCCCTAGAGATGGTCGTCCTTAGACTTGGTCGTTTCTGATTTTTGGCGATAATGGAAACTAAGGACGCCCATCTCAGAAACGACCAAATGCAAGCCCTTTGGTCATGGGAGGAACCAGCATTCGTAGTGCACTGGTCCCCATGACATGCCAGGACACCAACCAGGCACCCTAGAGGCACTGCAAAAAGCTCCCAGGTACATAGCTCCTTTACCTTGTGTGTTGAGCCCCCCCCCCAAACCCACTACCCACAACTGTACACCACTACCATAGCCCTTACAGGTGAAGGGGGGCACCTAGATGTAGGTACAGTGGGTTTGTGGTGGGTTTTGGAGGGTTCACAATTACCACCACAAGTGTAACAGGTGTGGGGGGGGGGGGCGATGGGCCTGGGTCCGCCTGCCTGAAGTGCACTGCACCCACTAAAATTGCTCCAGAGACCTGCATATTGCTGCTATGGACCTGAGTATGACATTTGAGGCTGGCATAGAGGCTGGCAAAAAATATTTTAAACTATTTTTTGAGGGTGGGAGGGGGGTTAGTTACCACTGGGGGAGTAAGGGAGAGTCATCCCCAATTTCCTCCGGTGGTCATCTGGTCAGTTCGGGCACCTTTTTGTGGCTTGGTCATAACAAAAAAAGGACCAAGTAAAGTGGTCCAAGTGCTCGTCAGAGACGCCCTTTTTTTCGATTATGGGTCGAGGACACTCATGTGTTAGGCACACCCAAGTCCTGCCTTTGCTATGCCTGTGACACGCCCCGGGAACTTTATTCATCCCCGCGACGGAAAGCAGTTGGGGACACCCAGAATCGGCTTTTGATTATGCCGATTTGGGCAACCCTGGGAGAAGGACGCCCATCTTCCGATTTGTGTCGAAAGATGAGCGTCTTTCTCTTTTGAAAATAAGCCTGATAGAGGAACATTTTTGATATGACATCCAAATCCAATTTTGGATGTTTTGCAAAAAACATCAGAAAATCCAGTGTCAAACATGGCATTTTCAAACCGGAAAAATGTCTATCTTTTTGGTTTAACAATCTTCCTATTTTAGACATTTTTGTGCACAGTTCATCTTTCTTTAAGGTTGATTTTCAAACAAAAATGTCCAAGTGAAAAATGCAGAAAATCAAGCCATTGGGATGTCGGAGGAGCCAGCATTCTTAGTAGACTGGCCACACAGACATTCCAGACCAACAGGAGTAGAGGCTGACCAAAAGACATGTCCAACTCAGGAGATAGTCTTTGAAAGATGCTTTATTGGTTGCTTGAATAAAGGACCCGACAAGGTCTGTGTTTTGGCGTTGCAAAATGCCTGCCTCAGGGGTCACAAATGGTGTTCTAAAAAACATGTAAATGTGTCACACATATATAGTAATAATAATAATAATATATAAAAACATATTGTATTTAAATTAACAAGCAAATATAAATGGAAAAGCACAGCTTAGCTTTAAGCTAAAAATTGTTAAAAGCAGACATATTGTTTGAAAATATGATATATGTAAAATGTAAAATATAAAGTTTAAAACATTAAGAAAACAATGGAAAATATACATATGGAATAATATACATATATAAAACAATATAAAAAATATAAAATAAATGCATTTATGAAAAATATCAGTGGACCCATACTCAAGAATTTGGGACTCTTCTTTAAAAGGAATGCAGCATAAATGTTCATCTGTATTGTTCTCTAGACTGTCACAAAGGAGCTATTATTCATCAGTATGAGCTACAGCTTCTGAGACAATAGGATTATAACATGTGAAATAAATATACAAACAATGGCATGAAGATCCCAAGGCACTGAGAGAGGGGCAAAACAGCATCAATATTGGCAGGAGAATCCCAAGGCAAGGAAAAGTTTTGGCATTGGTATTCAGTGTGCGTGTGTGTGTGTTGTCGGGGTGGGGGAAATGATATCGCCAAGATTTGGTCATTGATGTTCGGTGACAGGTCACCATTCTAAGCAGTATCAATACACAAGGTCTTCCGCAGTACCTGGGTGCACAATATTTGTAGCTTAGGACATGGTGCAAGCGTCTTAGTAATCTTAGGTGAACCTTCTATTTTTGTGGCCCATTCAAAAACTTCCAGTTCCCTAGGGGGGTCTTTTACTAAGGCACGCTCACGTTTTTAGCACGTGCTAAAATTGGGTGTGCGTTAAACATTAGAGACACCCATAGGAATGCATTGGCATCTCTAACATTTAGCACATGCCTATCTTTAGCGCACGCTAAAAACGTGAGTGTGCCTTAGTAAAAGACCCCCTAGACTCCCAACCCGGAGTTTGAATATTGAACAGAACAGAACAATTATAATCATCTGAAATGCACTCATCTCATCACGAACAAAATATTCCAGTAGAAACAAGAAAGTGACAGGGCAGCTGTTCACACTGAGCAGCAGCAGCTAGAGTGACATGAAGAGGCCAAGGCATCAAAAGCAAGGCAGGGTACAGTGAAGAGAGGTATGTACAGCCAAAGACACTAATGCTAGAAATGTTTTTTTTCTTTTTGTGAATAAAGCGCTCCAATAGATTCAAGAGAGTGGCGGTAAGCTGATCACACCAGGCAGCAACAGTGGCATTAGCAACATTACAGTAGGGCTGTGGCACTGAACCAAGAGAACAGGCTGGAGCTACGGCAGGCAGGGCAGGCAAAGACAGAGGCATATGGTAGCACCAGAAATAGAAAAGGGAAAGGAAAGAGGACAGTTTTCTCTCTTTTTCTATTTTTAATTGTGGGGACAACAGAACCCCTTAGAACCATGGCAGCAGTTAAGACAGGTTTGTGGGCATGTATTACTTTGGTGTAGCCGTGCACTCAGACCTTTTTCTAGTCCCATGGAGAGAGAGATTTCTTTGGAAACACCAGCTAGTTCACCATCTGGTGGTACCAGTGAGCAATGTGGGCTCACAATATCTCCTTC
Organism: Microcaecilia unicolor; assembly: GCF_901765095.1. Classification (NCBI taxonomy): domain Eukaryota; kingdom Metazoa; phylum Chordata; class Amphibia; order Gymnophiona; family Siphonopidae; genus Microcaecilia; species Microcaecilia unicolor. The sequence continues at coordinate 437,880,418 of NC_044032.1, forward strand.
TGCTAAAACTTTTGGGGGTAATTTTCAATGTTTTCTTAAATGGGACTTCCAGTGGACCTTAGCACAAGATGGCTGCTTAGAACTTCTGCTCCAGACTAGATTAGACATTAAGGTTTATCCCATGATAGTATACTTTTCTTACTGGGTTCTATAGGTTTATCATTGATGAAGGAGATGGCAGTAACTAAACAAAACAAGACGAGAGGGCTTTTTTTTTTTTTGCTGTCACTAGTGCTACAAAAAGGTCTAAGCACAAGCCTCTGACCCCAGTTAAGATGGTGCTGGTTGCAATTGATTTTTAAGAGTTAATGAAACCTATGATGAAAGAGCTGCTAGCCATGAAGGACGTGCTGAAAAGCAATAAGAACACCACTCTGGAGATTAAATGGGACCTGGCCTTGTTGAAATACCAGTTCACAGATTTGGTGGAAAAAGTGGCAGCATAGGAGCATCACATGGTGCACATTGAGGCCAGGTAATTGCAGTTTATAGAATATGCCTAAATCTAGGCGTAGTTTATAGAATATGCCCAACACCCGTTTTCTGTGACTATATTTAGTCATAGCCATTTATGCCAAGGAAACCCTGGTATAAATGCTGATGCCTAAATTATGTGCAGAATGGGCATATTCTATAACAGTGCATGCAAATTCTAGGAATTCTAGGAATCTGTTCAAAATTCTGCTGCACGACTTATATTCTGTCATTGTCGCTGCGCTCATGTTAGCCTTCTCCTCAAGTCACTTCATTGACTCCCATCCATTTCTGCATACAATTCAAACTACTCATTGATTTGCAAGTGCATTCTCTCTGCAGCTCCTCAATGCCTCACCACTCTTATCTCTCCCTATACTCCTCCCCGGGAACTTTCTTCATCAGGTAAATCTCTCTTATCTGTACCCTTCTCCTCCACTTCCAACTCCAGTCTCCGTTCCTTTTATCTTGCTGCACCATATGGCTGGAATAGACTTCCTGCGTCAGTACGTCAAGCTCCCTTTCTGGTCATCTTCAAATCTAGGCTGAAAGCCCATCTTTTTGAGGCTGCTTTTATCTCCTAAATCCTATTCACTGGTTCAGAACCCACGTCTATTTTATAATTCCCAACTTAAGGGGCCCTTTTACTAAGGCATGTAGGCGTCCACGCGTGTCCAACATGTGCCAAAATGGAATTACCGCATGGCTACCACGTGGCTCTTGCGGTAATTTAATTTTTGGCGCGCATCTGATACGCACGGCAAAAAAATAAGTTGCGCTTAGTAAAAGGGCCCCTATATGCATTATAAGCCCAGAAGAAACCCTTTGCAAGTTCAGAACTACAGACTTAAATTTCTCATTAATTTGGACTGTAGCATCTGTGCTAAAATTCTAGTTAAATCCCCCATAATGTTTTTCAGTAACTTTTAAAACCTCTGTTATTTTTTGAGAGAGGTGACAGGGTTTGATAGATATTGGTACATAGGAGAACTACAATTCAGGGGACAGTTTCCCCCTCCCATATGTTTGAAATAATAGGCACATTGTTTTACTGTTCACAATTTTTTTTCCCACATGAAAAAAAGGAATGGAGTTAGATCAGAGAAATAAAAGTTTTCATGTAGATTTTATCTTGAAATTTTCATGCATACTTTCACGAATGGATTTTGCACTCACTTTCATATGATGCAAATTATGAGGGTATAAACAAATCAGAAAATTAAATGAAAACTGCTCACTATGAGGCCCTTTTACCAAGTTGGGCTAGTAAATGGACTTAGGGCACCCTAACAAGGAACTTTCCTGTGTGCTAAACCCATTTCTGGTGTGGCTGTAAAATAGGCATTTTTCTATTTGTTGAATTTCTGGCCATGTGCTAATGTTAGCAATAGTACAGCTACTTAAAATAATTAATATGTGAACACTTAATACCCCCTATTTATGGACACTGAGGACTCCCGTGTTATGGAAGCATTAACCAGTTTGCCGCCAGTACTGTCAGCATGCTAGCTGACTAGTGCTTCTACATCCATTCTCTGCCCCTGACTCACCCCCCCCCCCCAAAAAAAAAAAGAAAACTACCATGCTTAGCACACAAATGGCAAAATTCATTTGGAAGGCTTTAGTGCATCCTGCTTTAGGCCATTTTTCCAGCATGAAGCACATATTTGTGCTTAACGCATGGCCATTTCGGGGGGGGGGGGGGGGAAGCCCTTACCATCACCCACTCGAGGTGGTGGTAAAGGCTCCCACGCCAACCTGGCATAACTGGGCAGCATGCGGCACTGCCTGATTACTGCCGGGTACACACTGGCGCTACGAAATAAATATATTTTTGTAGTGCTGGATATGACAGCACGCTGGGGGTGAGAAGTAGCTCTGGGCTGCTGTGATAGCCCAGCGGTACTTCCTGTTTAGCGAGCGGTAAGCCAGTGTTGCCTTACTGCCGTTTTGTAAAAGGGGCCCTCAGTGTTTGGCAGAATCTGAGGTAAAATATCACTGCGAACATTTTGAAATTGAGGTCTGAATTCTGAGCTCGACGTTCTATGCTAATAAAAACCAAAATAAAACAAAACAACTACAGCAACAAACAAAAATAAGATGACACCTTTTATGTTGGACTAACAATACATTTTCTGACTAGCTTTCAAAGACTAGAACCTTCTTCCTTGGGTCACAGTATCTGCCCTGACCTGAGAAAGAAGGTTCTAGCTTTTGAAAGCTAGTTAAAAAATTATAATCCAATAAAAATGGCATCAAGATCTTTTTCTTTTATTTGTATTTATTAACCTTTAAAGTGGATCAACACAGTACTTTATGCAAAGTGGGATTTCACATTTGTAACAAGTATGAAAAGATATTCTGTAATTCTCCTTCTGCCTTTTTTCAACCCATAAAGATGTAGCATGAAGCAGATGAATATGTCAGTCTTTACATTGAAGGATTTTTGCTTTATGAGCTGCTATAGCTGGATATGTCCTTTGGGGCTCTTCTGCACTAAGTACATTGCACAGGTGGCCTCCTGCAATTTATAGGCACAGTAATTGAACAGGAGAAATAAGAGATATCAGTGTTTGCAGCACATGGGGTGCAGCTGGTTCCACAATTAAAGCAAGGCATAACATTTGTATGACAGAGTTTATTTCTGAAATACAGAAGGAGGACATTTTTGGGAACCCTTATGTTCTGTTTGCTCTCTCCCTCCTCTCTGTACATACCAAGGCATACGCTATGAACCGCTTTGTCAAATCCTTATGTGAACATTTTAATCTACTGTAATTTATAATGTTGTGTCTCTCTTACATGAACATCTGCTAGATGCAGCATTAGCCTTTGAAATGCCTGAAACCCACATGCGCCAAAGAGCCAAAAAGAAGAAACTTTAAACCACTGAACTAACTGATACGATTGAAGGTTAAAAAGAAAAGAAAAACATGAAACAAATGGCTGCTTCACTTGTTGTGAAAATGGAAAATGTGGAATGCTGAACTTTTTCTTATCATAAGGTTTGTGAATGTTTATAAATATGTTTACTAAAATTTAGTATATCTCCAGGTCGGCAATAGGATCTAATCGGTTCATAATAATCTAAAAATTTAGGGGCCCTTTTACTAAGCCTCGTAAGCATCTACGTGCACCCAACGTGTGCCAAAATGGAGTTACTGCCTGGCTACCACGTGGCTCTTGCGACAATTTCATTTTTGGCGTGTGTCTGATACACGCATCTGAAAAATAATTTTTATTTTTGGACGCGCGTATTGGACGCGTGTCAAGTGGCACTTGGCGTGCGTAGGTCATTACTGCCCAGTTACCGCATGAGTCTTTACCGCTACGTCAATGGCTAGTGGTAAGGTCGCAGACCCAAAATGGACGTGCGGCAATTTTGATTTTGCTGCATGTCCATTTTCGGCAAAACTTAAAAAAAGGCCTTTTTTTTACAGGCGCTGAAAAATGGATCAGCGTGCACCCCAAACCCGTGCCTACACTACTGCAAGACATTTTTCAGTGCACCTGACTAAAAGGACCCCTTAGTTTATACCAAAGAGTAGGCACTTCCACTGGGAAATCTGTAGAGGGCAGCTCTCAAAGTGGAGGAGCAGCCTAATCACGGTTAATGCAATAGGCGGAGAACCAAGCAAAAATAAAGATTATTTGCAAAAAGAGGCACTCACTAGTTAATCCTTGGGTTTCAAGACAGATGAGAGGAGCAAGAACGAGGCCAGATCTTATGTCAGCAAGGCATGGAGAGATAGCTGGATGGGTACGAGTAATATTGATCTGCAAGACCTTATGGCAGATGCAGACTTCGATAATGCCGTTATCAAAGAGATGTGGTTCAACAAGTTCCATACAGCATAGTGAAGGGTTCTCAACCCAGTCCCTGGGACACACCCAGCTAGTCAGTTTTTCAGGGTATCCACAATGAATATGCATGAGATAGATTTACATATAATGGAGGTAGTGCATGCAAATTTATCTCATGCATATTCATTGTGGATATCCTGAAAACCTGACTGGCTAGGTGTGTCCCAAGGACAGGGTTGAGAATCCCTAGCATAGTGGAATATACTGGTATGTATTTAAGAAGACCAAAAATTGCAGAACATGGAAAGTAGTTGAAGTGTAGGTAGAATAGGGAAAGGAAAATGGTTTATTTATTTTTAACATCAATATTCTGGTAGTTTTAAGATCCATATTCTGGAAATTATATGTCTTTTTTGTTTAGGCACTGAATTTAGAAGAAGGAGAAGATAGGATACATCAAGATTGCTATAAAACTAGCACCTACATAATCAAGTGACCAACCACAAGACAATTTTTCAGAAACTAGACAGAGTACAATTCTCAATAGTCATTTACTTATATAAATGGCTACTGATGTAGGTAAAATGCATGTACTTTGACTTGCCTACTCATAGAGGCCTTCTGAGGGAGTGTTAAGGGTGTGGGAATCACTTTGCATTCTAAAAACCTGCACATGTTGTTTTGAGGGGAAAAGATATCCACAGAAAAAAGGCAGCTGCAAATCTGCGCAGGCACTTTTGCTTGGGCAATTTTCAAAAGGAAAGTATGTCTGCAATTTCCTGTTGAGACGTGGTGCAGAGTCAGTGGACAAAAGTACTACTGACTTTTCTCCTGTCCACACAGGTTTGAAAATGGCTCAAAAGTAAGAGCTTCAGGGATGTATGGTCATTTCCTTCCCTGCATAATTACACCACCCAAAATATCTGTGGTTGGATTATTGCCTTGGGGAAAAGTACCTGTAGAAATTTGTACTTGCTTTATCTGCATGCGTTTCAACTTGCAAAACAATGCGTCTACTTCTGAAGTTCCAGAACGACATGTACCTCACCTGTAGGAATGCCTCCAAAAAAATGCAGACTCCTTCTACTCTCTTGACTATCTATAGTCCCCTTTTGCAGTGGTGCGTTAGTGTTTTTAGCGCACGCTGAAAATGGGTGTGAGCTGAATGCTAGAGATTCCCATATATTCTTATGGGCATCTCTAACATTGAGAGCATGCTGATCATTGGTGCGTGCTGGGAATGCTAGCGCGTCTTTGAAAAAGACCCCTATATGTTCCATCTTTGCTTTTACCCTACACTGTCTATTAAAATGTTTTATTATGTACTGTGTTGACTTTGTAAGTAGTATTCTATGCCATACTTTTTATTGTTATTTGAATATTTTTACAGCTGTAATTGTCTATTGCATATATTTGATTTATTCTTACTGTACACCGCCTTGAGTGAATTCCTTCAAAAAGGTGGTAAAGAAATCTGAATAAATAAATAAATAATTGTATGGTACTGCAATGTGCATAGGGTGGGCAGCTTTTCATATTTCCACAGTTAAGACCCTGTCTTACAAAGCTTCACTAGTGATTCCTGCGCAGCAAATGAGAGGAAGCCCATTCAATTCCTATGGGCTTCCTCTCATTTGCCGCATGACTTTGTAAAAGATGCCCATAATTTTATTTCATTTTAAAAAGTTTTCCTGTTCTGTATTAGTCTGCTATATTGAACATGTGATTTCTTTAATGACTGCTTAATAGTTTGAGTTATACTGAGCCAGGCCAGTCAATTAAGTGGTAAGAACTATATAATGTTATTCAGAAGACCTTGTGTTTGATTCCCCAGACAAACTTCTATTTCTGGGGTGGCCATAGCTGGTAGCAAACGACATTCATTTGGTTCATTAGCATGCCTTAAAAATTAAGTGGGTACAAAATCAACTTAACAAGTGTTAACCTACAAATTAACACATGTAAAAATGTTTTGTAGACATTAAATATTTTTTATTAAAATGAATGTCTGAAAACAATGTCTGAAACAATTTGAGCTAGAGGAAGGAGTTCTTTTGATTTTCATGCCTTAACCCTCGTCCCTGAAGCAAGCAATTGAAATCTGCAGTCGGGCGGTTTCAGGGGAAGGCAGTGTGGAATAAAGAGGAATAAAGTGGAAGAATTCCCACGAGACTGGATAAGTACTCAGCTTTTCACCTTGCACATTTGTTTTAAAAGATTGAAAGTTTAAAGTATTCAGTTCTTTACTTTGCACATTTGGTTTAAAAAGACTGAAAGTTTGTAGCACAGTGGTGTCGGGAAGCAACAATACAGAAAAAAAGAAAAAAAGTCTTCCGAACTCACTGTAGGGATACCTGATGAAAGAAACGCTATACCATTTCAGAGCAGTATATTTGACTGCATGAGAAGTGGCAAAATCATCTGAGGGTTTCCTTGCTACTCATGGGTGTGCATTGTATTATAAATATCGGATGAGCGGACTAGTGCATTGGTGTTAGCTGAGACTTTAGTTTAATAATTGGTGGCTAAGGTCCTGGTTTATTTTGTTTAGTTTTGAAACATACAAAAAGCATGACTGAAAACTGGGGAAAATTCCCCCAAATCTGAAAAAATATCAAAAATCTTTCACCTGTACATATCACAGTCCCTGGAAAGATGATTTTCAATCATTGCTCAATGTTGACACCTGGTGGCTAGACTTATTTCAATTTATCTGTACAACACCCTCATTATATGTTAGTTGATTGGAATAAGATATTTTTATTTATGTTACACTGTTAATACATACACTAGTAAAATGTTATAAATATGAAAGAGTGATAAGCTGTTTGTGTACTAAAACACATTAAGGGCAATTTTATGACCTAGGCCAGTGATTCCAAAATGGGGAACCCTAACCTATCAGGTTTTCAGGATATTCACAATGAATATTCATGAGATTGATTTGTATACACTGCCTCTTTGGTATTTTTTTTTTTTTTTGTTACATCTGTACCCTGCACTTTCCCACTCATGGCAGGCTCAATGTGGCTTACATGGGGCAATGGAGTGTTAAGTGACTTGCCCAGAGTCACAAGGAGCTGCCTGTGCCTGAAGTGGGAATCAAACTCAGTTCCTTAGTTCCCCAGGACCAAAGTCCGCCACCCTAACCACTAGGCCACTCCTCCACATTCATTGTGGATATCCTGAAAACCTGACTGGCTGGGGTTCCCCAGGTTTGGAAATCACTGGCCTAGGTGCTCACATTTACATACACATTACACACATAAATGTTTAGAATGCTACCATTTACATGCATATGTGCACATTTACATGCATAAATGCTAATATGATGCCTAAGTACTATTCTGCAAATACTCAATTAACTTGCATATTTGCAAGGGGGTTGTACATAGGGGCAGAACATAGATAGGGCTTTCACTCACACAAGTAACTTACAGAATACTGTAAGTTACATGCATTCCTGCTGCATTTAGGTGCGCTTACTTCCTCTAGCTCTATGGCTTAGGCTGTGTTATTGAGTAAGATCCTACCATGTGCCCTCTGGGTGCCTAATCAGAGGTGTCCAGTTATAGAGTTGCCCCCATTATGCCTAACACACATGTAAACTTTAAGCACTGCCCCTCCCCCTGAAGACAAGAAAGTCCAGGTTCAAACTCTATGGTGGCTCCTTGTGGCCTTGGGCAATTCACTTAACCCTCCATTGCCTTGGGATTGTGGAAAATGGCTGTCAACCTGCATACTCAAGGCCTGCCATGAAATCTGTTGTACTTGTGTGGTAGCCTCATAAGTTGTTTGTGGCTTAGTGCTTGTGTGCAGGGAGAACTACCATACCATACCTCCCTCTGAAATCTCTGATGCCCCCATCCATTCTCTTCCTAGGAGTGAGGAAGTGGCAGGAGGAGAGCAATCTACCTTGTTCCTGCTACTACATTGACCTTCCTCACAACATTGGCTTTGCCACCTCATAGTTTCAACATCATAATGCATGCAATTTCATTTAAAAATCCAAGGTGGCAAAACTGCCATTACAATGAGAATGGGGAAAACAGTAGTAGCAAAGTAGGCCTGAGGAGGGTTTGAGAGTACAGTACAGAGGGGATGAGTGAGACTGAGATCTCATGAGGTGGTTGGAATCAAACCCTTTGAGGGAGACCTAGAGAGTTGCTACATTGAAATCACTCTTTTCCCATGCTAGTCTTAGCCCACATTAACTGCTCCGAATAATGTGGGCTACAGTAGATCACCAGAACATTGTTGTGTTAAAGTGCTCTGGTTCAGTTTAACATGGGCATTTTAATGTGGCAGTGTTCTACGGCACATCAGTTTAGTAGATACCATGGTAAACAGCAAATTAATGAAGACAATAGAATCAGCAGATAACACGTTACCTGCCAATTTGAATTAGCTTTAATAAGTCACAGATTAAGCATGCAATTTGCAAGATCCATATGACATAGGAAAAAGTGAGGGATAGTTGTCTTTATGCTCCAATATCCTTAATTCCCCTAACATCCCAAATCTGATGCAAAATGCCATGACTATTCCCCATTGTTCAGATCTAATGAGATTAGAATAGCTCTCTCTCCTTCCTGCAAGAAAGAACATGAAAGAATAATAATGCTCTACCCACTGACGACACAAGCATTTCCCTGATGATGTTTTTTTTTTGTTTGTTTGATAGGCCAAGAAATTTATGAGTTCTTTCCTGTATTTCCAATTGCAGTCTACATAGCAAAGAATCAAGTAGTGTCTGTGGCATGGAAGAGGAGTCTGTGTCTGATCAGAGCCATGTGTACCAAACTCCCATTTTTCATACACACTGTCATTTTACAGATGCATGACCCTATTCTCCTGGTGTAAAGAGAAGGGGGCGGGGTGGGGGAGAGTGAGAGAGGTGAATGAGACTAGTACACAGGGTTCAGTAAAGAAACTTATATAGGCAGATACACAAATCATGTCAGGGAAACCAGAACAGGCTACAACAACTTCACATCTCTCCTCAGAAGACAATAACAGATAGGAAGGAGGATGACCAAGTCTATGATGATTAAGAAAACAGGGATGGTTAATGGATAACAGCAATGTGGCGCCAAGCAGTTCATTCCATGTCATAAAGATATGGAGCAACACAAACAAAGAGCAGGTAAAAGGTCTTTGAAATCTCACCCAATCAGGGAAGAGGCAGATTTGTGCTTCCAGCGTTTGACAGAGAAAAAAATATGGGCAATGGAAAAGTTAAATAAAATTAAGCCCTTTGTTAACTTACAGTTCCTTATTTTTGAACTGCTATTTATTAGTTCCAGTCTGACAGTCTTGCTCTTTCTGTTCCTTTTCATACAGATGTTTTAAGAGCTTGTTTTTCTCCAAAAACTTGCTTCATCCTGACTGAGGACAGTTACAGCTATTCCCCAGTCTACCAACTGATTTAGGCAGCCACACAGGTTATCTGAAGGATTTCTATGTCTCAAAGAGATTTCCTCAGCCCAAAAGTACAATCTCATTCGTCAATTTCTTCCCTATAAGTTGAACTAAAGAGTAAATGCTTCACGCAGTTTTCAGTTATGATCTCTTTAACAATGCACTCTGTAATCATAACCTGATATGATATACTTAAGGGTAGAAGCACTACAGTGTGACAATTTTGATAAATAACCCTGGGCAATATGCCAATATTATCACATAATAAACACTAAATGATTTTATGCTATGTGTGAAGATAATGCTATTCAAAAATGCCAGATGGAAGCATGGTTGTGACACAGTAAGGCGCTATAGCTATATATTATGTGGTAAAATTCTTTTTAGAAATTTGATATTTTGACCATTTATTCAAAGTAATTTATTGTCATGGAAATGGATGTGGCGGGGGGGGGGGGGGGGGGGGGAAGAGTTATGAAACTCAGGCATAAAGCATAGATTTTATTTTGTGAGAGATAGAGAGGGGTTTTGTGATCTTTCTTTGTGCTGTTTATTATTGGCTGTCTAATCATATGCTGCTTTCCTTCCTTTTGGTTTCTCTGTAAGATGGAGGTTTTGAAATGTCTCTTGGTTTGTATTCGTCAGTCTTGATGATCTGGCTTGTCATAAGGGTGCTTCAACTGAGTACACGGTGAAAGTTAAAACATGAAGGGGGGCCATGATGTGTGCAAGAAAGAAGCATGAGTGCAGATTTGAAGGAGAGGTACAAGATTAGAAAAAAAGGAGTAGAGCTTGGGAGGGAATGCAGGAGGGTATACAGGGCAGGAAAAATGAGAAAAGAGAGAATAAAAAGGAGAATTAAAAGAAAGCATGAGATGAAAGAAGAAAGAAAATAAGGAGAAGAGGTTGAAGAAGGAAGAAGGGGGCAGAAAAGGGAGATACATCTGAAGGGAGGGTGCTCTTCTGGCATTTTGATGTAGAAGTGACATCACAGGATGAGAGCAGTGCAGACACTCTCCAACCCTGAATTAGGATATGCATCATCTACTTTAATGTTGACAAAAAAGATCTGCTTCTGGACAAGATCCCGTATGGTTCAGGAGAGAATCCAGCAAGAAGTCCATGGTGGCTAAAGACAAGTTTTGGAAGGAAACTACTGCAGCATTCTCAGTATGTGATGGCTTATTGCAAATCACTGTAGAGGTATAGTCCATGAGAAATTGCTAAAGATAAGGGGTCACCAATCTAGGACTGAAGAAGGAATACCATGCTCTCTTTAGCTCAGTTCTATGGAGGAAAATCTGAAAGTCATTTTGGGAATGAAGTAGGTCAAAGTGTTCTCAGTAGATTGAGATGTGGCTGCAAGTATGGCTGTAGAAAAAGTAGATAAGGACACTTTATTTATATGCCATCACATTCAAGCAATGGAGGAAAAAAAGAGGACTTATTTGTCAAATGAAGAGGGTGGTAGCTTGAAGCTTAGTCTCCTCAGGGCCTATGGGATCTTCCACACACATCAATACATTGCTGACAAGGTCAATCAAGAAGGATAAATAAAGCAAATGAATCCCTTCCTCAGATTACATGAAGTGTACACACCAAGATGGTAACTGTGCTTAGATTTTGGAGAGAGGGTCAGAAGGTGACAATCAGAATGTCTAAAGTAAGAAGCTGACGCCCCCCCCCCCCCTTTGATTTTGCATGTTCCCTCACTGGATGAATACTAAACTCCCCCCATTAAAATATCACTTGGGGCAGAGTCTTAGACTAGAACAAGCCAGTACTTCCAAATGCACCAGAATACAAACAGAAAGCAGTTCGGTAGAATCCTTGCAATATGTTCTACTGAAAGGTGAATTACTGAGTTGCCAGTTGGGTAATACCAGAATCTAATATATTGTGGGAAAGACAGAGGGATAGAACCTTAATATGATGAGAGATATAAGCAAATAGGCAGGGATGAGAGAGAAGTACATATGAGAAGAGGAGGAAGGGAAAAATAAAGAGGAGGGTATGAGGATAAATGTCAATCTTGGACTGAACCTACAAGATGGTCCTTTGAGTCCTTCAGTGGACACTACTCAGACTCAGTCCTCAGGACAAACCTAGTCAGTCTGATTTTCAGGATGTCCACAAAGAACATGCATGAGAAAAAAGTTTTACATAATGAAGACATTATGTGTAAAACTAGCTCATGCAAATTAATTGGGGCTATCCTGAAAATCTTGCTGACTAGGTTGAGAATCCCTGGAGTAGCCTAATGGTTAGAGCATCAGGTTGAAAATCAGAGAAGTCAGGTTTCAAATCCCACTGCCTGCTCTTTTTTTCTCTTGGGCAAGTCACTTAATCCTTCATTGTTTCAGGTACAAACTCAGGGGGTCTTTTACTAAAGATTGGCTCAAGTTATCTGCAGCAGGGCCCATTTTATTCCTATGGGCCCTGCTGCAGATAACTCAAGCTAATCTTTAGTAAAAGACCCTCTCAGGTTGTAAGCCCTCTGGAGACAGGAAATTACCTACTGTACTTGAATGTAACTCACCTTGTATATTGAGAAAGGTATGAGCTAAATCCAATATCTTTTGCCTTTAATTGATTTGTTGACTCGTATTTCCACATATCCATGGTGACCACAATTTTCTTCTAAATAAAGACAAGAAAACAAAAATACAGTATAAAGTGATACAGTTCTGTTGGACTAACTAAAAACATTTCTTTACTGGCTTTCAGGAGCTAACACCCTTTTCCTCAGCTCAGAAACAGATGTACAGAGCCATTGAGATAATTCCTTACAATAGGGGTGGGCAACTTTTATATACAGAGGGCTGCATGAATGTCAGTATTATCACTAGCAGGCCAAACACAGAAAATTTACTAATGTGCCATATAATTCACTGACAACAAAACATAATGTGATGACTGAATAAACATAACGTTTTATCACAATGGTCTGTTTCGGTATACTTCTGTCATTACCTTAAAAGTTTAATGAGATCTCTGCTGTTATTCTGGAAGAGAGGCGGGAGAGAGGGGATATGATAGAAATGTTTAAATACCTCAGTGGCGTTAATGTACAGGAAGTGAACCTTTTTCAAATGAAGGAAACCTCTAGAATGAGGGGGTGTAGGATGAAGTTAAGAGGAAATAGGCTTAGGACAAATCTGAGAAAATACTCTATCACAGAAATGGTGGTAGATGTATGGAATGGCCTCCCGGTGGAGGTCATGGAGACCAGGACTGTGTCAGAGTTTAAGAAAGCATGGGACAGACATGTGAGATCTGTTAGGAAAAGGAGGGGCTAGTGGTTACTAAGGATGGGCAGACTGGATGGGCCATTTGTTCCTTATCTGCCGTTATGTTTCTATGAAAATATGTGCAAAATACTGTTTTTAAAATTGCCAAAACTCTGGTTAATGATATTTGTGCAGGCTGTTTTCTGTGTATACTTCTCTTGGCTGCATAAAACTCAATGGTGGGTTGCCTTATAAAGATAAACTGATACGCATGGGTGGTTTCAATGCCTTGTGAAACAGAGTGCTAGGGCACCTAGGCATTGGCAAAGCCAACTCAAACATTTTTTTTTTGCTTCTCTCCAAATGCACTGGGGCTGTACCATTTGAGATACTCATAATCACTCTTCACACATCTGCTTCTCAGTCATAGAGTACCTCACCTCTTCAATCCCACTCTTACAAGTTTAAACTACGAAATGGCCTTGCCGTACAGATTGATAAATGCAATAGGTCCATATTCAGTCCCTCTAGGTTAACATTTATACCACACTGGTGGCATATGAAGCCCGGTCACTAATTATCACAATCACTGCAGTGACCCAGAGTGCTTGGCAAGATCTGTCAAAAAAGATTTGAGCATGCCAAGATGGGTTTCACTTTAACTATCCGTGTATTAACAAAGGTGGAAAGAAGAGCAAACAGTAGCCAGCATGATTAAAAGGTGACGTTAAAGAGGCTATTAGAGCCAAAAGAACATCCTTAAAAGAATGGAAAAAAGGATCCAAATGAAGAGAATAAGAAGCAACATAAGGACTGTCAAGTTAGATGAAAAGCATTGATAAAGAAGGCTAAAGGAGAATATGAAGAGAAACTTGCCATAGAGGCAAAAAGTCATAGCAACAACTTTTTCAGGTATATCAGAAGCAGAAAACCTGTAAGGAAATCCATGGGACCATTAGATCAAGAAGGAGGAAAAGTGGCACTCAAGGATGACAAGGTCATAGCTGAGAGACTGAATGAATGTTTTGCTTTGCTATTTATGGAAGAAGATGTAAGAGATCTACCTGTACCAGAAATGGTTGTCAAGGGTGATGATGCGGAGGAACTGAAAAAAAAAATCTCTGTGAACCTGGAAGACATACAGAGCCAAATCGACAAATGAAAGAGTAGTAAATCATGTGGATAGGATGGTAGGCACACTAGGGTACTGAAAAAAAATTCAAATATTATATTGCTGATCTTCTGTTAGTGATCTGTAACCTGTCGTTAAAATTGTAGTACCTGAAGATTGGGGGGGGGGGGGGGGGGGGGTGGAAAATGCAACACCAGTTTTTAAAAAGGATTTCAGGGCTGCGCCCAGAAATTACAGACTGTTAAGCCTGACTTCAGTGCTATAAAAAATAAAAATACGGAACATGTGGAGGGGCATTTTTGAACGGGGATGACCATCTGTAAGGGTGCCCATCAGGGCCGTGCCAACACGGTAAGCGAGGTAAGCATGGCAGGGAGGCGCCTCCCGCTGGGGGGCGCCGCCGCACCATGCTCACCTCGCTCGCCCTCCCGCTCCCATTGTTCAACTTCCCGCCCTCTTCTCTCCCCCCAACATCCCTTTTCTTTTTTTTTCTTTTAAAATTTACCTCCGTGGCGGTCCAGCAGCGCAGCGTCAGTGAAGGAGGCGGCGCTCCCGACGTCTCTAGCCTTCCCTTCGCTGTGTTCTGCCTTCTTCTGACGTCAAGGAAATGACATCAGAAGAAAGCGGAACACAGCGAAGGGAAGGCTAGAGACGTCGGGAGCGCCGCCTCATTCATGACGCTGCGCTGCTGGACCGCCACGGAGGTAAATTTTAAAAGAAAAAAAAGAAAAGGGATGTTGGGGGGAGAGAAGAGGGTGGGCAGTTGAACAATGGGAGCGGGAGGGCAGGGGAGAGACGAGAGCATGGATGCAAAGGGGGAGGGGATAAGAGGGCGGGCCAGGCAGGCCAACTGGGACATGATGGGACATGGGAGCGAGAGGAGAGAGAGGAGCATGGATGCGAGGGGGGGGGTCATGGAAGGGAGAGAGGGGAATTGCTGGATAGGGATTAATGGAGGGTGACAGAGGAGCATGGATGGGAGGGGCAGGGCTCAGGGAGAGAGGGGAATTGCTGGAAAAGGATGAATGGAGGGGGCAGGGGACAGAGGAGCATGGATTGGGAGGGCAGGGCTCAGGGAGAGAGGGGAATTGCTGGATAGGTATGAATGGAGGGGGGCAGGTGACAGAGGAGCATGGATGGGCATGGATTGGGAGGGCAGGGCTCAGGGAGAGAGGGGAATTGCTGGAAAGGGATGAATGGAGGGGGCAGGGGACAGAGGATCATGGATGGGAGGGCAGGGCTCAGGGAGAGAGGGGAATTGCTGGAAAGGGATGAATGGAGGGGGCAGGGGACAGAGGATCATGGGTGGGAGGGCAGGGCTCAGGGAGAGAAGGGAATTGCTGGATAGGGATGAATGGAGGGGGCAGGGGGCAGGGGACAGATGGGCATGGATGGATATGGATTGCAGGGCTCAGGGAGAGAGGGGAATTGCTGGAAAAGGATGAATGGAGGGGGCAGGGGACAGAGGATCATGGATGGGAGGGCAGGGCTCAGGGAGAGAGGGGAATTGCTGGAAAGGGATGAATGGAGGGGGCAGGGGACAGAGGATCATGGTGGGAGGGCAGGGCTCAGGGAGAGAAGGGAATTGCTGGATAGGGATGAATGGAGGGGGAAGGGGGCAGGGGACAGATGGGCATGGATGGATATGGATTGCAGAGCTCAGGGAGAGAGGGGAATTGCTGGAAAAGGATGAATGGAGGGGGCAGGGGACAGAGGAGCATGAATGGGCATGGATTGGGAGGGCAGGGCTCAGGGAGAGAGGGGAAATGCTGGATAGGGATGAATGGAGGGGACAGATGGGCATGGATGGATATGGATTGCAGGGCAGGGCTCAGGGTGAGAGGGGAATTGCTGGATAGGGATGAATGGAGGGGGCAGGGGACAGAGGAGCATGGATTGGGAGGGCAGGGCTCAGGGAGAGAGGGGAATTGCTGGATAGGGATGAATGGAGGGGGCAGGGGACAGAGGAGCATGGATGGGAGGGCAGGGCTCAGGGAGAGAGGAGAAATTCCTGGACATAGAGGGGAGAGAAGAGAGATGAAGGAGATGAAATGAAGGAAAAGGAAGAGAGGAGAAAAACTGCACATGGATGAAGAAAATAGGCAGAAGCTGAGGATCAGAAACGAAGAAGAAAGGAGGAAAGGAAAGAAATAAATGGAAAGGAAGCCCTGGAAATGGAGTTAAGAGGACAGAAAGCAGCAGAATCAGATACTGGGCCAGCATGATCAGAAAAAGAAAGTCACCAGACAACAAAGGTAGAAAAAAAAATCATTTATTTTCATTTTAGTGTTTGGAATATGTCCACTTTGAGAATTTACATCTGCTATCTTATTTTGCAATGTATAGCAATTTGTTTCTAAGAATATTGCTGACAATTCCTGTCAGTGTGGCAAGTTGTGAGCGATCATTTTCACGGGGGGGGGGGGGGGGGGCCGCTGCCTCCGCCAACTGATAGTCTGCAGGGAGGGCGCCAACTGATAGTCTGCAGGGGGGCGCCAGAGACCCTAGGCACGGCCCTGGTGCCCATGTGTAAGGACGGTGCCGCAAAGGGGCGGGAAAACTCGTATTATCGAAACAAGATGGGCGTCCATCTTTCATTTTGATAATATGGTCAGGGACGCCCAAATCTCAACATTTAGGTCCCAGGTACATAGCTCCCTTACCTTATGAGCTGAGCCCCCCAAAACCCACTCCCCACAAATGTACATCACTACCATAGCCCTTAGGGATGAAAGGGGGCACCTACATGTGCGTACAGTGGGTTTCGGGTGGGTTTTGGAGGGCTCACATTTACCACCACAAGTGTAACAGGTAGGTGAGGGATGGGCCTGGGTCCGCCTGCCTGAAGTGCACTGCACCCACTAAAAACTGCTCCAGGTACCTGCATACTGCTGTGATGGAACTAGGTATGACATTTGAGGCTGGCATAGAGACTGGAAAAAATGTTTTTACATTTTATTTTTGGGTGGGAGGGGGTTAGTGACCACTGGGGGAGTAAGGGGAGGTTATCCCCGATTCCCTTCGGTGGTCATTTGGTCAGTTCAGGCACCTTTTTGAGGCTTGTTCATAAAAATAAATGAACCAAGTAAAGTCAGCCAAATGTTTGTCAGGGACGCCCTTGTTTTTTCCATTATCGGCCGAGGACGCCTATCTCTTAATCACGCCCCAGTCCCGCCTTCGGTACTGTGCCGACATGCCCCCGTGAACTTTGGTCATCCCCACGACAGAAAGCAGTTGAGGGCACCCAAAATCGGCTTTCGATTATGCCGATTTGGGCGACCCTGAGATGTCAGGAAGTATTTTATCACGGAGAGAGTAGTGGATGCTTGGAATGCCCTCCCGTGGGAGGTGGTGGAAACGAAAACGGTAACGGAATTCAAACATGCGTGGGATAAACATAAAGAAATCCTGCTCAGAAGGAATGGATCCTAAGGAGCTTAGACGAGATTGGGTGGCAAAGCCGGTGGCGGGAGACGGAGATGGTGCTGGGCAGACTTATACGGTCTGTGCCAGAGCCGGTGGTGGGAGGCGGGACTGGTGGTTGGGAGGCGGGGATAGCGCTGGGCAGACTTATACGGTCTGTGCCTGGAAAAGGACAGGTACAAATCAAGGTAAGGTATACACAAAAAGTAGCACATGTGAGTTTATCTTGTTGGGCAGACTGGATGGACCGTGCAGGTCTTTTTCTGCCGTCATCTACTATGTTACTATGTTACTATGTCTCCCGATTTGTGTCGGAAGATGGGCGCCCTTCTCTTTCAAAAATTCCCCTGATAGACAAACGTGGTTTAATGGGACAGAGTCAACATGGATTCAGCCAAGGAAAGTCTTGCCGCACCAATTTGCTTCATTTCTTTGAAGGTGTGAATAAACATACGGATAAAGGTGAGTCGGTTGATGTAGTGTATCTAGATTTTCAGGAAACTCTTGACAAAGTTCTTCATGAGAGATTCCTGAGAAAATTAAAAAGTCATGGGAAAGGAGGCAATATTCTATTGTGGATTAGGAACTGGTTATTGGACAGAAAACAGAGGGTAGAGTTAAATGACCATTTTTCTCAATGGAGGAGGGTGAACAGTGGAATGCTGCAGGGATCTATACTGGGAACACTGCTATTTAACATATTTATAAATGATCTGGAAATCAGAATGACAAGTGAGTTGATTAAATTTGCAGATGACATAAATTATTCAAAGTTGTTAAAACACATGCAGACTGTGAAAAATTTCAGGAAGACCTTAGGAAATTGGAAACCCGGGAAACCAAATGGCAGATGAAATTTAATGTGGACAAATGCAAAGTTGAGTCCCAAGAAACAACAAGGCAAAGAATCCACAGACTCCAAATGTGGAAAGCAAACGAGCAGAGCAGTAGTAGATATACACAAACTTTAATAGTAGAGTTGGGCAACATACTAGTTTGCAACTCTACTATTAAAGTTTGTGTATATCTACTACTAATCTGTTCTTTTGCTTTCCAAATGCAAAGTGATGCACATTGGGAAGAATATTCCAAATCATAGTTACCTGATCCTAGGGTCCATCTTAGGAGCCAGTACCCAAGAAAAATGATCTAGGTGTAATTGTAGACAATGCGCTTAATTTTTCTGCCCAGTGTGTAGTGACGACTAAAAAAGCAAATAAGATGCTATGAATTATTAGGAAAGAGATAGAACATAAGAGAAAGAATATTATAATGCCTCTGTATCACTCCATGGTAAGACCTCCCTTTGAATACACTGTTCTCTCCCTCTAAGCTGAGTGGGAGTCCTCCAACTGCATTGCAGTCAGTGGGGGTGGTACTTCAATATTTTGTTTTCAATCAGTAGGGACAGGCAGGTTTCTTGGAGTCCTGCAGAGCTTACCTGTGGGTTTTAAGCCTGTAAAACTGCCTTAATTCTTGGAGTGTATGTCTCTAGTTTGGCCAGCAGGTGGTGCATGTTTATGTTTAAAGTTGTTACAGAGAAAAGACCTGCAGTGATGTGGCCAGTTTTTTTTTTAACTTGTTGCTCGGGACTCTGATTGGCCCAGGAGCTGAATTTCATTTGGAATGTGCTGGCTTAGTTTTAGCCAGGAAGAAAAGAAAGTAGGATCTCTTTGCTGAGGCTTGGTGAACAGTTATATGTCCTGATGTTCCCAAGTAATAATTAGTTAGTATACAAATGTTTAGTTAGTGTTAGAATTGATCCATATTTCAATTATCTGTTATTGTTTTGCTGATTGCTCTTTTTCTGTTTCACTGCTCAATTTTTCATATAATAAACAATTTTAGTTTATTGCCCCTGAGTGTCTGGTGGTTTGTATGTTGGGTCTGTGAGTGCTTTCAGGGAACTGTGGGACCACTGGGAGTGTGGCCTCCAGTAACCTAGAAATCACTGGGGATAATTTGAGAGTGGGAGACTCACTCAGAGGTGGTTGTGACCCAGTCAGTGGGAGGAGGGTGCTAATGTGCAGCACAAGCGGTAGGTGCAGGCGGACCTGAGCTGTGCTGGGGATAGACCCTCTAAGTGGCTGCAGGATAGCCCCAGGTGGGTGGCTAGGCATTTTGTGACAGACCTTTTGTCCTTCTTTTTTGGTGGCAACATACTGGGATTGTCAGGCTCAGTGTGTGGTATGAAGGTCACCAGCCACTGAGTGGTTCAGGGTGTTTTTTAAAAATCTGTAACCTCTAGACACAGAGCACAGTGAACAAGTACAGCAGTAACCATTCCCACTTCAGATTTCTTTTTGGTAGTGTTAGGAGATTAGCAGTAGCCTGATGGCGACTGGCAGCAGCCAGCAGACACTGGAGATGCTTGACCTAACACAAGAGCAACTGGATGGCCTCAGCGAGGAGGAGACGCAGGACCAGCCTGTGCAGAGTTCTCTGGAAGGAAGACCAGACTCCTTGTGGACAACTGCCCATGCATTGGCAGGACCTGGTGCCACACTAGCTAAAATCCAGCACATCTACATCTACATGATAGAGCAAAATGATAGAGCGGCTAGATCAGCTGTGGAGTGTGGGATGGGAAGAGCAGCAGCAGCAGCGAGAGGAACGGGAACGGGATGAGAAACAGCAGCAAGAGGAATGGGAAGAGTGACAGGGGCGAGAGGAGTGGGAACAGCAGTGTGAGGAGGGGGAGTTCCAGCTGCAGAAATTAAAGATGGAGATGGAAATGGCTCATATCCAAAGCTCCAGCCCAACCTCTGTGTCAAGGCGCCATGATCCACAGCCCGTATTGGGCCCAACTTGGTTTTGCAGTTTGATGATACCCGAGGTGACATTGATAGATATCTAACTGCCTTTGAAAATTGCCACCTAAATGAGATTCCTCAGAAAGATTGGGTGTGCTATCTGGAAGGAAAGCTCACAGGTAGAGCACTTGAGGTGTTCCAAGGACTGTCCATGGAGAAGTGCTCCCAGTTTGAGGAGATGCGCAAAGCTTTGCCAAATTGCTATGCCATTACCCCCAAGACCTACAGTCTAAAGTTCCAGACTTTGCAAAAGGCAGTGAATGATACTCACAGTGAGTTTGTAATCCAACAAAGATACCAGCATCAGCAGTGGCTCAGTGCAGCTGAGGTTAAGACCTTGGATGACTGCCAAAACCTGATGGTCCTTGAGCAGTTTCTTCAGCATTGTCGAGCAGAGGTGAGGGAACATGTTCAAGATCATCAGCCCCATACTCCAGAGAAGGCGGCTGAGTTGGCTGACATCTTTATGGAGAAGTGTCCCTGTTTGGCAAGGAGAAGCCATCCTTATTCACAGCAGCCAGGATCTAAGGGTAGCCAGGGCCCTAAGCCAAATATTTCTGCAACCTCAGAGACTGTCAGCAAACCCTCCAGTGTTCCCCAAAAACCTAAAGACTTCAGGCATGAACATCCTTGTTACCAGTGTGTGTGCACAGGACATTTCAAAATGGATTGTCCAGGTAATCCTATGTCTGCACTAAAGAGCATTTCAGTTCCTGCACCAAAGCTGGTGGCTTTCGTGGGTGGCTCGTGTACCATGAAGGAGCCCAACGCAGCTGCTACAGCACAAAATGTTACTGGCCATTCATCATGCAAGAAGGAAGATGGGTTTCCACAACACTACAGCACCCCTGTAACCAGGGGCATATCTGGACTTCAGCGGTAGGGGGGCCAGAGCCAAGGTGAGGGGCACATTTTAGCCCCCCTCCCTGGCGCCGCCAACCCCCCCGCCACTATTGCTGGCACCCCCCTGCCGCCATCGCCGACACCCCCTGCCGCCGCCAGCACCACCTCCAACAAGTTTCACCCCCCTCCTCGACCCGCCCGCCATCCGTCGCCGTCTGTACCTTTGCT
Source organism: Microcaecilia unicolor (assembly GCF_901765095.1). Classification (NCBI taxonomy): domain Eukaryota; kingdom Metazoa; phylum Chordata; class Amphibia; order Gymnophiona; family Siphonopidae; genus Microcaecilia; species Microcaecilia unicolor. The sequence goes on from NC_044032.1 coordinate 437,901,786, forward strand.
GGTGGGGAACCCACCCCCCGCCAGCCGAAGTCTTCTTCCTGCGTTTGGTTTCTTCTGAGTCTGACATCCTGCTGCATGTACAACGTGCAGGACATCAGACTCACAGAAACGAAGCCCTGCGATGTGCAGGGCTTCGTTCTGTTTCTGTGAGTCTGACGTCCTGCACGTTGTATGTGCAGCAGGACGTCAGACTCAGAAGAAACCAAACGCAGGAAGAAGACTTTGGCTGGCGGGGGTTGGGGTCCCCCGCCTGCAAAGGTACATACGGCGTTGGCGGGGGGCTGAGAGGGGCGTCAGCAGGGGGGTCCAGGGCTGAATTTACGGGGCCCAGGCCCCCATGGCCCCATAGCAGTTATGTCCCTGCCTGTAACTGTGAATAAGACCCAGGTAGCTGGGGTTGTGGACACTGGCTCTGGCATGACTTTATTATGACCAGAGCTAGTGCCAGAAGATGCAATTCTTCCAGGGTGTCCAGAGTCAGTTGTGACACAGTCGGTGGGAGGAGGGTGCTAGTGTAGAGCACAAGCAGCAGGTGCAGGCAGACCTGAGCTGTGCTGGGGATAGACCCTCTAAGTGGCTGCGAGGTAACACCAGGCAGATGGCTAGGCATTTCATGACATTACCCGTCCTTCACTTTTGAAAATTTGATAGCGAAACAGCACCTCCCACTGGTAGGACTGTAAGTGCAGGACACCTGCTCAACTTAGAGGGAACAGTGCTTGAGTATTGCATGCAATTCTGGTCACCATATCTTAAAAATGACATAGCGGAATTAGAAAAGGTTCAATGAAGAGTGACCAAAATGATAAAGGGGATGCAGTTTCTCTCAAGTGAGAAAAGGCTAAAGAGTTCTTTAGCTTGGAAAAGAGACGCCTGAGGGGGATATAAAATCCTGAGTGGTGTAGAATGGGTAAGGTGAATCAATTTTTTACTCTTTCAGAAGGTACAAAACTAGGGGACACTCAATGAAGTTATATGGAAATACTTTTAAAACAAATAGGAGGAAATATTTTTCACTCAGTGAATAATTACGTTCTGGAACTTGTTGCCAGAGGATGTGGTAACAGTGGTTAGTGTATCTGGGTTTAAAAAAGGTTTGAAGAAGTTCCTGGAGGAAAAGTCTATAGTCTGCTATTGAGATAAACATGGGGAAGCCACTGCTTACTTGGGATTGGTAGCATGGAATGTTGTTACTATTTGGGCTTCTGCCAGGTACTTATGACCTGGATTGGCCATTATTGGAAGCAGGATACTGCATTAGATGGACCATTTGTGTGACCCAGTATAGCTATTCTTATAATCTTATGAATCAGGATGCTAGCATTAATCTTATAAAGGATTTAAAACAACTTTTAAATTAGATCATGGAGGAAAACTGACAGTTGCTCAGATGAGCATGGTTCAGATTGATGCATCTTGAAGGATAAATTTCAACCAGGGAATTTAGGGCATCCTGATAGGGAGACTGCAATAAAAACAAAAGTAGGCTAGGTGCCTTTATATAAAAAGTACAAAAAGGTCAAAAGATTTCAGATGATCCCTGTCAACTACAAAGCAGGTTGTAAATAGAAATAGAAATTATACATTGAAATATCTATATAACAATGCTAGAAGTTACACAAAAACAAGAAACAACTAAGATGGGAGAGTTAGAATATATAGCACTGAATGAATAGGCACATATAACAGGTATCTCAGAGACCTGGTGGAAGGATAATCAATACGGCACTGTGATAGAGTGGAGTGGTCCTAAATGTTAAAGAAGGCATTGAGTCAAACAGAATAAAATTCTACCAGAAACTACTGACATGGAATCTTCACGTATAGAAATTCCATGTGTGAAGAGAACAGTGATCTGGTACATTATTTTCCACCTGGCTAGAATGAACAGACAGATGATGTAGATGATGAAATGTTATCAGAAATTAGGGAAGCTAACAAATTTGGCATTCCAATAATAACAGGATAGTTCAATTATCCCAATATTGACTAGATAAATGTTATATCAGGACAAGCAACGTTATAGGCACGATAACATTTTAAACATGTGTTAACTATGTACGTATGCAGGTTAACCATGTATGTGCCTATAATATCCCTATAGGCGTCTACATGGTTAGCTTGCACGCTAAGTGTAGGCACGCTAAAAACACTAAAGCACCTTAGTAAATGGAGCCCTAAGATACAACAGGCATGGATGTTCAAAAATACCATGTATTTAAAACAAACACACATAAAACAGAAGGAAGCGAAATCACTGTTGATTGGTTAAAAAGCAGTTAGATTAGCAAGGTTTCTATGAAGGTTTGGATAATTTCCTAAAAGAAAAGTCCATAAGCCATTATTAAGATGGACTTGGGAAAATCCATTGCTTATTTCTAGGATAAGCAGCATAAAATCTATTTTACTGTTTTGGAATCTTGCCAGGTACTTGTGACCTGGATTGACCAATGTTGGAAACAGGATGCTGGGCTTGATGGACCTTCGATCTGTCCCAGTACAGCAAGACTTAAGTTCTTATGAAAAGCTGGAAGTAAGGGAACTGATCACAGTATAAAAGAAAAATCCACCAGACGTGTCAGTCTCAAGTGATTACTCTATGAATTGTGCAGAAAAAGAAAAGACCCTCAAGTAGCAAGAAACTCAGTCATATACCAAGAAAATGTAGCAGAAGGAAATAGAAATATTTCCCATTGTTATGAGTGCCACAGGCCTGATTAAAAGGAATTTTCAAGCATAGCTGGATACATTTCCTATACCTGTAACATCTTATGAACTCCAGGGGGAAGTTCAGTTTGGCACAATGCAAGTGATATGGCGAGTGTTAGTAGTAAATTTGAGAGACTGCGATATTCCACATACCCTGGCTAGGAGTAAGGTTCATTACTGCCACGTTATGCTAAAAAATAACTCATCTGGAGATATTGCACCCATGGAAAACTTTATGCTAAGTATTGGTGGAAGAGTGACAGCTAAAGGGAAAACAAAGCCAGAGGCAAACAAGAAGATTTTTTTCAAGGAAATGTTGCATCAATATTTCCTCTTCAGAAAATAGTCATCAGATCTGTGGTCAAGTGGAGATGAATATGGTACAAGTCAGTGCCTGATAAAGAAGGGACTGACTTGTACCATCAATGTGATCAATTTTACATACTCGCCTGACTATAAAACTCAATCAATTCAAAGCTTCATGTCCAAACCTCTGAAAGCCATTAAAATGATTGTTGCTAAGCAATATCAACCTTTCACATCAATTTCATATGAAAACCAAAATTACAACATCTAAAATTCTATAATGAAGACTATTAATTTCTGCTAACATAGACCTGCAAATAACGCAATTCAGTTCACCTTACATGATAACAGAGTTGGGGAGCAAGATGGAGCTGGAAGTTTGAGTGCTATCATTGCATTACCCTTGATAGCACACTGAAATAAGTTGTTCATTAAAATTTAAACAAATACCCTGATCAATATCCATCTAAAGAGAAGCCAACCTAATTATGACAAATGCATTTGTTCCACTGTTGACTGATATTCACTGGAAACAAATAGGATTCCCAGAAACCTCTTTGAGAGTCAGATTACACTGGTTGCAGTTCTATCTGAGTGATAGTTTTGGAGAACATTAGTGCCATGAGTTGAGATGTAGTCAACATTCAATCATGTGTTTAAATGAGAGATAAGAGGCTATAAAATCATCCTAGACACAACTCAGCAAACAGTGACAGTACATTTAAACAAACATGCATGCCACCACTTCTTACAAGAATATCAGTTAGAAATGTGCTTAGCTTGACATTGCAGTAGCACATTCTTTGGTCACAAGAGAGAGAGGTGAAGGGAAGGGTAAAAGGAGGGGGCCCTGCATACAGCCTTCTGTTTAATCCTGTTTTCTATTAGGACAGAAATTACAATAAGAGCATTTCAGTAAAGTTGGATCATTCTCAGATGGCACCTTAAAATTGCATTAATAGCATTAATGTATGTATTTAAATGAAGTTCCCTAGCAGGACACCATACAAAAAATTGCATAATTAATATTCTTATATACCACCTGCAAGATCAAAAGCGATTGAAGCAATATACATTTAGGCATTTTTCTATCCCTGGAAGGGCTCACAAACTGAGTTTGTATATGAGACAATGGAGGGTTAAGTGACTTGCTCAACATCATGAGACACATCACTGGGATGTGATCTTTGATTCTTGTGGTTCTCATCCCACGGCTATAACCATGCTATAACCCAGGCTATCCCTCTATAACAACCAGGATAACCTAATGTGTGAGATTACTAGAGAAAGAATTGAACAAGTAGTTGGTAGGCATGTGTATTTGTTAACACATATTTGGTTACTTGGTGTCCCTTAAAAGAATCTAGTGAATGCAAAGTTGATTTAACCCACATTATTTAACAAATCAATGTGTATACAATTGGTTTGCAAGCATGATAACATTCCAATTATCATCAAAATATTTTTTATTAAAGTGAATGTGGGAAACCAATCAAAAATATCAGCTAAACCTGAGCAAAAAAGCCAAATTCTCCAAAAATTAGCTAAAATATTTTTGCCTGGGCACATACCTAATGGTTGGGACAAAATATAGCAGATGGGTACAAAAGAGAATATAGACATCTGGTAAAGATGTTTCAGAAGGAAAACATTATCAGTGGAGGCACAGGTTGAGATGCCTGAGGAATGGTGAGGGTTATATGCAGTAGCATGTTCAAGACTGATACGTTTGAATGTGCCACAAATAACATGAGAGGGTATAAAGATGTGAAGCAGCAGAGAAATGAGCTTTAACAAATAAACCTGTACACACTTTAGGGATGTATACTCATTAGCATGCATTTACCCCCTGTTTACTAAGCCAAGCTAGCTGCTGCCGTACACTAATGCTGACACAGCCCATTCACTTTGAATGGGCTATGTCAGCATTGCTGTGCAGCAGCCGCTAGCACGGCTTAGTAACGGGGGGGGGGGGGGGGGGGGCACTTTTTTAGTGCACCTTATAAAATTCAGCACATGCAAAATTGATGTAACAAAAGTTAACCTGTGAATTAATATGCATAAAGTCAATTAACACCTATTAAATATTCTCCCTGCAATCACAAATGAACATTAACACCAAAAGCCCACCCCACTCTCTTTGGCCCCTCCCGACCTATCTGGCATAATCTTTGGTGCCTATGGGGTCAGGGTTGGAGCAATCTCTAGTTACTCCTGCTCCTTGCTGGTGCCTATAGTTGTAGTCTTGAATTACTACCAATAGGTCTCAAGCTGCTGTACAAAATCATCTCTGAGATTACTACAAGGGATCAGTGGCACCACTTTGAACCCGGTATCAAGAAGGGACAGGAGTGAATGGGGGTTGCTCCTGCCTTGATCACATTTAATACCAGGGATTATACAGGATAGGCCACTCAGTTAACACGTTAACTGGTTAATTCATGCTACAAAATGAGAACCATAGGGCCAGATTCTATAAGTGGTGTTCAAAATTCAGTACTAAAAAAAATAGTGGCATTGAATGGCATTGTATATAGGGTGGATTGAATTGTACATCCTTTATAGAATAGGCTCAGAAAGTCACATAGCGCGTCATTTATAGAATAAGGTTCCGCGCTGATATTTTGTGCACATATTCCAGAGGCCGCTTAAAAACCATGCAAATTTCCACACTGATGTTGGTGCGCATACGTCAACGTGCTGGCGGCAGTGCACCAATGCGTGATGCTATCATCCATGCAGGGACAGTAGGCAATATGGTAACAAGCAGGAGGCAGTCAAATTTCACTGAAGCAATGATATTTTATCATGAAAGGCCACAGGAAGAGGAGCTGCAACTCATATAAGAGAGCCTAGCAGCACCTCCTCCTTTTCTAGGGAGGTAACTAAAAAAATACAAGCATGGTACAGTCTCCAGTGAAAATGTTACTTGCATCACTCAGCTGGGATCTCCAGCACAACAAACCATTATTTACAAGCATTGCTGAACCTGTAAAAATGGAGGGTGAAGTTAATGGCTCAAGGTGATAGGTAGCAGTAGTGGGGTTTGAACCTGCCACCTCTAAATATCAAGTCAGTTGTTCTAAGCAATAGGCTGCCACCTCCACTCCTTAGTATAGTCTTTTACAGTGCAACAACGCACTGTTTGCATGCTACTTCTGCTATTTACATTGTGTCCTGAAAATAAGAATACTGAAGCTACCACAACAGCCTCTTCATCCATGTCAGGTGGCAAATATACAGACAACAGTGTAGGCAGGAGGAGTAATCTAACAAGATAATGTCAGTCACCACTTGATATAGCTAGATAGCACTGTGAAACATCTGTATGTACCTGCCACTCAACCTCTCTCTCCCACTCTCTTCCCACCCTTTCTCTCCCTATAGACAGAAGACTTCAGGAAATGCAGCCGGTACCTCCAGCAGCATAAGCAGGACTATCTGCAGGGAGTGAGATGCCAGCTGGAGGCGCAGGTAGGTAACACTGCAGTGTCAAATGCATATACCAGTGACGGCGAACCTTTCAGAGACCGAGTGCCAAAACAGCAACCCAAAATCTAATTATTTATAGCAAAGTGCCAACAAGGCAATTTAACAGGTGGTGCATTCTCCCCTCCCCCTCATCCCCCTCCCTCATCCCCTCCCTCTCCTCCTCATCCCCCCTCCCTCTCCCCCTCCCCCTCATCCCCCTCTATCTCCTGTCCCCCCTCCCTCGTCCCCCCTCCACCTGCCTCCGAGTTCCAGGCCCCCCTCCCTCCCAGTTCCAGGGTCCCCCCTCCCTCCAAATTTTAAAAGTCATCTATTTTACCTCGTCGGGTTTAGGGTGGCAGCAGTGGTAAAAAGCATGCTGGCTCGGCTCGGTGCTTAGTTCAGTTTTCCTTTCTCTCTCTCAGCTCTGGTCCCGCCCTCATTTCCTGTTTCCGCAAGGACGGGACCAGAGCTGAGAGAGAGAAGGGAAAACTGAACTAAGCACCGAGCCGAGCCTGCATGCTGCCGCCCTAACCCCGACGAGGTAAAATAGATGACTTTTAAAATTCGGAGGGAGGGGGCCTGGAACTCGAAGAGAGGAGGGAACAAACTTCCGGTGGGTGAGGTGACGGCGCGCGTGCCAACAGAGAGGGCTCTGCGTGCCCTCTCTGGCACGCGTGCCATAGGTTTGCCATCACTGGCATATACCATGGGCTCCCTCTCCATATATAGCTCATGTCTATGGTCCCTCAATATGGTAAAGATCCCAGGCCCATGGAAAACACAGATAGTGCCACGGGTAGCTGTACACAGCAGACCCATATTGAGGAGGAAGGGAGCTGCTGAATGAGCTGTCACTATATATGAACAGTCTAACAAGGTTCCTGGAAACAGCAGATGGCAATGTATTACCAATAGGCATAGGTTGGTCACTAAACCATATATACCATGGTGAACTGGAGGAAGGACTGGAATCCCTATATTGCCCCTTCCTGCCCACCCCAGCTTCTCTGTACCACACCAGAAGTAGCAAGACCAGTCTCAGGAGGGAGAGGACAGTGGTCTCATGCTGCTGTCCCCCTTCTTCCCCCACCCCAAGAGTTGAGTCTCTGCCAGTTCCTGGGGCAGAGGCAGGTGCACCTTGCCTTGCACCTGCCCTGGAACAGAATCTGTGTTGGAGGGGGTCAATACTTGAGGCCATGGACCAGAAAGTGAGAGTCCTGGAAGCTGGTCAGGTCAGGCTTGAGCATGTTCTAGGGTGTAGCTTATCTGGCTTAGAGCCTGCTGGGATCCTGCAACCTGACCCCTCCCAGGACCCTTAGTTTACCCCAACTCCTGAGACAGCTCCTATAGCTCTTGGGGGAACCTCCCCCTCCCTCCCTTTGCCATAGTGTTCTGTCCCCCATTCCTAACCCTTTCTGTTTTGTAAATACTTTCTTTTGTGCTTTGAAACAAAAATTGTTTTTTAAAAATTTTGTTATTACATTTTACTTTTTATATTAGAGTTAATTGTTTATATGGGTGCCCTTTGTATTCATTTCAATGCCCATGGTCACCCTTTCTAATGTTTTGGTTCTGAAGCTAATCCACTGGTTTCCTGAGCACTGTGAACAGTAGAAGGAACAGAGGGATAAGGAATGTTGTTACAATATCCTATCAGCATGCAAGACTACAATTTGGGTATTTATGTGCAACACATGGTATTCTGAGGGTTAGTGTGAGCCTGTGGTCCTTCTATAGCACAGAATACAGCTTGAGAACAGACCAATGAGGCGCAACACACATAGATCCCCCAGCAGCCACAGTTGGAAGACAAATCCAAATGTATGCTTTTCCCTAAACACATACTCTCAATGAGATTGTTCCATGGTACAAGGCAGTGGCGTAGCAAGGGCGGGGTGGTGGGGGCGGTCCGCCCCGGGTGTCCGCGGGTAGGGGGTGCTCCGTCGCGTCTCTTCTCCTGCCACCGCCTGCCTTTTTCTTTTTTTTTTTTTTTTTAATCTGTGCAGCCACGCAGGCAGCGCTTCGCGTCTGCCCTGCGTGTGCTGTGAAAGAAGTAAATCACCAGCGCTGGCGTCGGGCCTTCCCTCGATGTCTCGCCCTCTTGTGAGGTAACTTCCTATTTCCTTGAGGGCGGGACATCGAGGGAAGGCCCGAAGCCAGCGCTGGCGATTTACTTCTTTCACAGCACACGCATGGCAGACGCGAAGCACTGCTACACGGATTTAAAAAAAAAGGCAGGCGGTGACAGGCGAAGAGGGCTCTGTGGCTCTCAATGGAGGGGGGGACGGGACTGGGTCGGGGGGAGCTCAGAGGGGAGAAGGGGATTGGAGAGGGGGTGGGGGAGTTCAAAGGAGGGGTGCTCAGAGGGGAGAAGGGGAGTGGAGAGGGTGGGGGTGCTCAGAGGGGAGAATGGGGATTGGGGAGGGGTGGGGGTGCTCAGAGGGGATTGGGGAGGGTGGGGGAGGGTGGGGAGCTCAGAAGGGTACTCAGAGGTGAGAAGGGGATTGGGGAGGGTGGGGGTGCTCAGAGGGGAGAATGGGGATTGGGGAGGGGTGGGGGTGCTCAGAGGGGATTGGGGAGGGTGGGGGAGGGTGGGGAGCTCCGAAGGGTACTCAGAGGTGAGAAGGGGATTGGGGAGGGTGGGGGTGCTCAGAGGGGGAGTATGGGGATTGGGGAGGGGTGGGGTGCTCAGAGGGGATAAGGGGACTGGGGGGAAGTGCTCATGGGAGAAGGGGTCTGAAGCTGGAACTGGGGACTGAAAAGGGGCAGGGGCTGAAACTGTGGGGACTGGGGGCTTTAAAGGGGACAGGGAGAACTGGCTGGGGCTGAAGCCCAGGACTGATGGGAGAAAAGGGCTGGGGACTGGTGGGATAGTGGGGCTGAAAAGGGTGGCAGGTGGGAGATGTGGGCTGGGACTGGACCTAGGTGCAGGTGGAATAAGGGGGCTGGAACTGGGGGCTGAAAAGAGGGGGCAGAGAGAGGGGACAGACCCTGGATGGAAGGGGGGGCATGAGGGAGGGCAGACCCTGGATGGATGGGAGAGGGAGGGCAGATGGATCGAAGGGGCAGAGAGAAAGGGCAGATGATGGATGGAGGGACATTAGAGAGGGAAGATACTGGATGGCAGAGAAAGAGCGAAGACAGATGCTGGATGGAAGGAAGACAGTGAAAAGAAGATAAGGAAAGCAGAAACCAGAGACAACAAACTGTAAATAAAATATATATTTTTTATTTTTTTGCTTTAGGGTATAGTATTGTATCTGTGTTTATGTGTTTATAAATAAAACATATAAATAAGGTAATCGTTTTATTTGACTAATTTTTAATACATTTTGACTTAACTTTCAGAGAACAAAACCCCCTTCCTCAGGTCAGGATAGGATACTATAACAGCACTATACTGTATTGACCTGAGGAAGGAGGTTTTGGCATTGGAGCCGGCTCTGTGGGTGCTGTGGGTGCTTGAGCACCCCCAATATTGAGAAAATTACTTGTATGTGTCCAGGGAGGGGTCATTTCCATTGGGCTTAGCACCCCCAATAATTTTGAAAAGTTGGCTCCTATGGGTTTTGGCCTCTGAAAGCTAAATGTATTAGTCCAATAAAATGGTATTATTTTATTTTCTTTATTTGTTTTATTTCTATTTGTTAATTTGTAAAGTGGTGATCGGATTTCTTAGTTTTTTCAAATTTACATCCGCTGTCTTTATATTTTGCACAGTACTAGGGGACATTTTCTGTTTCTGTGGTGTTGCATTGTATGCAGAGTCTGGCATCGGGGGTTCAGTTTAATTTTTGTCTAAATAGAAAGTTTATGATTACTTATTCTATAGTGGATTAGGGTTTATCTGTGTTTGTGAAAAAGACATGGCTTTCGGTTGGCATTGACTGCAGGATCGACGATCTGTACTAATCTGTCTGTTTTTGTTTTACAATAGGTGAATTGATGTTCTAGTGCTCACTGTAGCGTTTAAGATGCTTGTGTGACTTGTAGAAATGACTGCTTATGGTATGGTAGAATTGCGCTATAGGTCTTGAGTGTTTTGTATTCTCGGTATGCCTAGTACTGGATTGGGGGGGGGGGGGGGGATGTTAAAAAATGACCGGCCCCGGGTGTCAACTACCCTAGCTACGCCACTGGTACAAGATACAATATTTACAGACATTTCTGTTAGAAAGGCACATTCTCAGTCCCTGGTGGACTGTATCTTATGTTTGATAATGCTAAAACAATACAGGGTTAGGTGAGTGGGGCTGCAGTTGCAGAAATAGGAATTGAGGCCAGTTCCCCTGGCTTGCAGGCCGTTGCCCTATGAAGCCAATTTTCTAGCCAGAACTTCCCACATGTACTATGAGGAACCCTGAGCAATACATAGACTATATGTGCAACATCTGTGCGCAACCACAAATTCCCCTGGTATGGGATGTGAAGTGTAATACAGGCTCCAGCGCTTTTTCGAAACATGCCCCATCACCATGCTTAATGTTAGCTCTGACAACTCCATAATGCATCTGAATGAGTGTTGTAGAAATCCTGGACTGGCTACAAATTCCCCTCTGGGAACAGGGTTCCATGGAAGCTCTGTCACTGCCCCAAGCTGTAATGGCCCTACTGGGAGCCTCTGGGCCCATACCTACACACCCTCTCCCCCAAAATTGGAAGCCTGTTTTTGCATTATGAAGATCTGTGCCACAAAAGATGAGGATATATAGTAGAGATAGCTAAGTCCAGTCCTTACCCCCCAGCTGCAGCTGAGACAGAGTCAACAGAAAGCCACTGAAAGGAGAACACAAAGCAGAGTTCTGCACCTTGAACAACCATGGTAAGCCAAGTTCTAAGGGGGACAGGCTCTGTTGAAGGGCCCTCATATATGCTTGCAATACTCTACCCTATACCTTTGAAGAAGCTCCTCCAATTCTAGAAATTTGCACCTGTAATAAAGATTCTCTCAGACAATTGCCTGTGATTGATTGCTCTGATCAAGTAAAAGATACGGCTTTCAAAGGAGGAAAGAGCTCACAGAAAAGGTGTCCTCACGTTGATCATGGTATCTTGGCTTACAGATTTGGGGTACAGTGAGGTCTCCAGAAGAAGTTATAAGCGAGTCAAGTCCATCAGGACCACACTGTTTCATTTCATCCTGCTAAGAATGAGCGACCATCCACTGGGATGCGATTATTACTAAGATAAGTGTTCACGTATTGTGACTTTAGTTTGCATGACACAAGTGTGTTGAAGATTTTGTGAAATGTTAGACTCTTTTTCAATTTTGATTGCACTTTTCATTTTTGATTGTATATTCAAGTACATTTAAAGTGGAGGCTTTTTGACCTATGTGGTTTTAGTGGGATACCATTTTTCACCAGATCTTTGTAAATATAAAGGAGCCTCCCTCTATGTCCATTAAAACATTAACAACTTGCTCATGCAGAGCTTTAAGGTGGAGGGTAATATCAAGCAACCAAAGAGACTCAAAAATGATTCAAACACAGCAGTTGACAAAAAAAAGAATACACAAATCTGAAAAACCAAACGAATGAACAACTAAAGAAAATTTCTAAAGTTTCGCTCACAGAGGACAACGACCTACCGATACCAGTGGGATACATCAACTCCAGATCAGCAGTAAACAAAACCAAAATAATAAAAGACTGGATACTAGACAAAGATGTCAGGCTAGTCTTCCTTAATGAAACATGGGTATATGACAAAGAAGACCCGGGACCAGAAAAGGGAAAAAAGGAGGGGGCATCGCTTTAATCTACAGATCCTTTTTTGCAGTGGAAACCATAACAAAAGCCATAACGCCACAATTGGAAATCACCTCATTCCAAATAAAAGACAAATCTTTACAAAACCACCTATGATGCATCCTCTTCTGTAGACCCTCAGGAAACTTGAGAGCGTCTCAAACAAACTTTATGAACTTTATTTCAAACACTTGTGTAGCAAGCCCAAACATGCTGATAATAGAAGACATTAACCTGCATTTAGAAGATCTGCGCACAGAGAGCACCAGAGAATGCAATGAATTTCTTCAACTATGGGACTTCCAACAGCCACCAGTGAACACAACACACGTAAAAGGTCATGCACTAGATCTACTAGCATACAGATTCTCTACAAACCAAAACTTCAGCATAGAGAACCAAAGATGGACAGAAACCCCTTGGTCCAACCACTTCAGGCTCAACATGACCCTTTACTGGAAAGAACAGGGGATCCGGCCAACACAAACACTAACCTCATACAAAAAAACAAGGGAAGGTCAACACAACTAAATTCTGGTCTTCTATATATGAAAATCAGTGGTCACCACCAACAGACTTCACAGAATTCCTGTCAGAATGGGACAATAGATGCACTACCGTACGAAATGAAATAGCTCCACTGCAAATCAAAACCTCACAAAACCGCAAAACTGTCTCATGGTACGACGAGAACTTAAACCGTTAAAAGTTCACTGCTGAAGACAAGAATGAACATGGAGGAAATGCAAAAATGAGCCCAGCACAAACGCATGGAGGGAAGCTCTAAAAAGGTTCAAAAATAAAATAAGACAAGTTAAAAGGAAGCACTACAAAGAACAAGTAGGCCCAGATTTTAGACACAAAGAAATTATATATGCTTGAAAGCAGTCTATTAAACACCAAACCACTGACTGCAACAAATGATGATCCTCTACCAACAAACGAACTGGACAGTACTTAAAAAAAAAAAAGATCATCAAACTATGAAAAACCCTACCACAGGAAGACACTACCCTCAAAACCTTTATAGATGAACTTGACTATCTTCCAGAAGAATTCCCAGCAGACAGGAGATGGACAACCTTTACCCAGCTTACCAACGAGATAGTAGCACAAGCATTAAGAAAGTTTTCCATAGCACACTGCATGCTAGACATATGCCCCAACCACATCATAAGTGCATCCCCTGCCCATTTCATTAACCAACTCATATCCCTTCTGAATTTCATGTTCCGAGAAGGACAATTCCCAAAGGACATGGGTAACATACTACTCATGCCAATCCCAAAAGACATCAAGAAAAGCACTAAAGATGTCACAAACTACAGACCAGTTGCATCTATCCCAATAATCTCCAAAATAATGGAAGGCATAGTGGCCAACCAGCTAGTAGACTACATCAATGATGTTGACTTGCTACACGAAGAATCCCAATCTGGCTTTAGAGCTGATCACTTTTCTGGCCAAATTCAAATAGGAAATCTCAACAGGCAAAAACATTTGGTCTAGCGCATTTGACATGGTAGACCACCAAATCCAACAAAGAATACTCAACAAAGCTGGAATCAGAGGGAAGGTACTTACATGGGTCAAGGGTTTCTTAACCATCAGGTCCTACCAAGTAAAGTCTATCTCTGAAATTTCTACCCCATGGAAAGCGGAGTGTGGAGTCCCCCAGGGCTCACCATTCTCATCTATACAATTCAACCTAATGATGGTCCCCCTAGCTAGATCTCTATCCCAACAAGGCCTAAACCCTTTCATCTACGATGATGATGTAACAATCTCTATCCCCTTCAAGAATGAACTATCCAAAATTACTTCCAAAATTATGGACAGCGTAAATACTATGGAATCCTGCATATCAGCCTTCAAGCTGAAACTGAACAGGAAAAAAACACACTACGTGATACTTAAATCATCTCACAACACTGATCGCTTGGAAGCCATCAAAATTATGGGATCTTCTCTTCCAATAGCAGATAAACTGAAAATTCTAAGAATCACAATAGATTGCTATTTATCCTTTGTCAACCAGATAGCAGAGACCACAAAGAAAATGTTCCACAAAATGTGGAAACTTAAACGTATTAAACACTATTTCCCAAGAGTCACATTCCACACCCTTGTACAAATCATGGTCCTTGCCCAGGTCGACTACTGCAATGGAATTTACACAGGAAGGGCTGTGCCTAGGGTCTCTGGTGCCTCCCTGCAGACTATCAGTTGGTGCCCCCCCCCCCCCCCCCCCCGTGTGGCATCTCCTTTCTCTCTTCTCCCTCTTCTCCCACCCTGCCCCCTTTTTCAGCACCACCACCCCAACCCCATGCCCCAATTCCGTCCCATACCTTTCCATATCCCTTAGATCTCCACAAAAGGACTGGTCAGTGTTGACATGACACCTCTATCCATCCCACCATCAGCAGAAAAATATAAAATCCCCACTCTGCCTGTGTAGTGCAGTCGTTGTCCTTCAAATAAAGAATAACAAAAAAAATTATATACATATGTATAAGAATAATAAATTCAATAGTAATAAGTACAAAAACATAAAATACAAGAGTTGTTTTAGCTGCCATTGTCACGGTTCCCTTAGGTATATGGACAGCCATCCATAAAAAGTCCTCAAAATGGTTCCAAAATGAAAATTCCCACAAGATCTAGCAAAAAGAAGCCAGGATGAACCAGACACAAATCCACAGTGCTCCTTTGGCCATAGGTTGAAGGAAAGACAGAGAAACCATGTTCAAGAAAAGTCTGCCAGACCAAAAGTGAATTGAAACAACCATTGCAGAAACCAGAGTAAAATGCTGAGAATCAATATCCTTTGATGAAGCAGAGGTGTAGATCAATCCCAGCGGAACCTCAGCAAACTAAGCATGTAATATAAGCGTGAAGTATTTCGCTAAAGGACCTGGTCATTAGAAAATCACATAGACTGCAAACTTACCAGGGGAGACCTAGCCCTTAGTCTCCTATAGGACCTCAAGCAACAGTATAATTCAGTGTTGAAAAGAAAAGGCAGGTCTCTGTGCGTGCTCAGTCAAATAGCTGGAGTAGCCTCTGACAAAAATCCCTGAGCATCCACAAGTGTAGTATAAGAAGTAGTTTGGCCTTCATATACCACCTGCAGTTTCGCTGGATATAGTAGTACAAAGTTGATTTGTTTGGCATGTAGTGTAGAAGATATTGGAGCAAAGGTCATGTGCAATGTTTGAGTGTGTGCAGAAAAATCTTGAAAACACATAATTATTATATTCTCATAGTATAACACCTTCCCTGCATGAATAGATTGCTTTATTAGCTGTTTATGTGTGAAGTTTACCACCCGGAAAATCACAGCTCGTGGGTGAGCCACATCGGGCCTCTGAGCTTCCAATCTATGTGTTCGCTCTACCCTAAAACAGTTATGTTAATTTGCCTACAGTCAGCCCCTGCCACAATTTCTGAAACATGTTTGTGAGTCGCAGATTTGGAAGGGGGTGGGACTATTTATAATGGAGAAGTACGTCTGTTACCCCCACCTCTGTAAAACATACCCCGGTGCTCACTTGTCTCTCCATCTGGTGTTCTAATCCCTCTTTCCCTTCCATCATCAGGACCCTATCCCTCTTTTCCTTCCATCGTCAGGACCCTCTCCCCACCCCGCTCCTTAGGGCAGTTTTCTCACCTCCACAGTCCTCTTTCTTACCTCTCTTGGTTCACTACAAAATGCAACAGCCTAAGCCAGGACTGGAGACAGGACAAGGACGGAGAAGCGCTGCACAGCACGAGGCTCTCTCTCTCGCCCGTGCCTCCAGCAGTTGATTGGCTCATTATTTTCACCAGAGCCAATCAATCAGAAGGTACAGGGGATCCGTCCAACAGTCCAAGGCGTGTGGAAGAGCTGGGGCGCGTGTGGGAAGCAGCATTGCATGCACATAGGCACCGACACGCCAACATGGTACGTACCGGTTTATTTTTTTAATTTTTAAATAGAACTCGACCGGCAGCGCCGCGGCCAGCGTGGTGCCCTTGAAGGCAGGCACCCCCCTGTGGTGCTCACCACGCTTACCGGGTTGGCACGGCCCTGTACACAGGTTGTAAGGAACAAATCTTAAAGAAATTACAAACAGCACAAAATATAGCAGCAAGACTCATATTCAGAAAAAACAATTCGAAAGCACAAGGCCTTTATTCCGAAAACTACACTGGCTAACGATCAAAGCACGTGTATCCTTCAAGATAGGTTCCCTGGCCTACAGGATAATCTTCAGCCTCTCTCTGGGCTACATGACTAACCTAATAGACCTACCAACTCATAACACTACCAAAGGCTCAAGATCCTACCTTACCCTCTACTTCCCGAGATGCCAAGATATAAAATAAAAGTATGCCTACACAACCAGCTTCTCATACATCTGCACCAAACTCTGGAACACACTACTGAAAGACATCAAACTTTTGAACATTTACCTAACTTTCCGAAAACACCTGAAAGCTCACTTATTTAGGATATTCTTTTTTAATAACCCCACATAATCAGACGAATCAAAGGCAAACACTCCAAATTCTCGGCAATGGACAGAATTGAACCAGGCCTGCGTCCCCCAAATAGACTTATAACATATCTGTTTACCCAAATATGTCTGTAACCCACGGTATGACCTATCCATTTGTAGCGCTATAGAAGTGATAAGTAGTAGTAGTAGTAGTAGTAGATTATTGTAATCCTCCTCAAACCAATATAACCTGTAACCTACATACTCCTAGGTATCTGTAAGCCACATTGAACCTACTAGTTGTGAAAATGCAGGATACAAATGGAATAAATAAATATATTCATGATACCCATAATTTGCAACCAGTTTGGGAAGGTGCTTATGTGCTTTTTTAAATTGGCTCCCAGATCCATCCCCAACAGTGTGCAAATTCTGTCACACAAAGTTACACCTGCTCCAATGCAGAGTATGATGCATGTTCTCATGTACTTTATAAAATATGCACACACTTTGCAACTTTGCCCAAAGTACACTGCTGGGAATACCAGTGTGTGGTTTACATAAAAAGTAAGTGCATGCTTTCCATGTCTGCATAACTTTATAAGAGCCCAAGTGTAAAACTTGCTTTACATGGGGAAAAACTTTATAAAATAATCTCTACCAAGGATACCTTATTTATTTACTATGACACTTCTACCCCACATTTTCCCAAGAAAGCTCAGGTTCAAAGCAGTTTATGTAACAAATTAAGAAGAAGCATTACAAGACAATTAATATTAATTCAAGAATATAACTATTAAAAAAATTATTTTCATATTAGCTGAACACAGATCTAAGGAAGTGAGCTTTAAGTAAACTTCTAAATGACATATAATCGACTGAGTGTCTGATATACTTGGGTAATGAGTTCCAGAATTAGGTACTTTGGTAAGAAAAATTAGCATTATGGATAGTTTTGTAGGTTAGGTTTTTACAACTTGGGAAATGTAATATGAGATATTCTCTAGAACGCGAGGTGGCATTTCATGGTGATCTTAATCAGATCTATCATCTAAGATGGTAAGATATCATAAAGAATCTGATGAACAAGAACACAGAGCTTGTCCTATTTTGCTTCGGTACAGAGTTAAGCACTGAGTTGATGTATTTTGTGGCCTATGCATGCTCCATGTCTGGATTTGTATCCTCCAGCACCCCCCTCCCTTTTTTATTTCTCCACCTCCTCTTTCTTCCCCATTTTTCTTAATGTGTTTCAAGTTGTGGATAGATGTTTCTTGAATGTGAGCTCCAGTTTTGCCATGTTTGTAACTGCTGCTTGTTGAACTGTGGTGAGCTCTTCCTTCTATTGTATTATGTTGAAATCCAATAAAAGATATTAAACTGAAGAACACAGAGCTTAAATGAAATTCTTTCATTGATAGGTAACCAATGTAGATCCTTAAAAAGAGGACATGCTTTAATGTATTGCGGTGATCTATATATAAGGTGGGCATCTGTGTTTTGTGCAGTTTGTAGTTTTCTTAGGAGACTGCTTAATACCTGCATAAATTGAATTGCAATAGTCAAATTTGGTTAAGACTAATAACTGAACTAAAGTGTGAAGACTGATTTTGACAAGAATGGTCTTAATCCTTTAAGTTTCCACAATGAATTAAAGACATTTGAGACTCCATTCAATGTCAGTAACCATACTAGTAGATGATGCTCCAATTATAAATAACCAAGGGACTGATGTGGATTATTGTTGGTCTTTTAGCTATATGCACATCATAGTAGTCAAAAGTTTTGATTTGGCTTCTTACCAGAAGTAATCTTGGGTCCAGTGTTCTCATTCTTTTACACTCACCTACTTT
The DNA here is from genome assembly GCF_901765095.1 of Microcaecilia unicolor. Lineage (NCBI taxonomy): Eukaryota > Metazoa > Chordata > Amphibia > Gymnophiona > Siphonopidae > Microcaecilia > Microcaecilia unicolor. Next base: position 437,920,356 of record NC_044032.1, read on the forward strand.
CCTTTGCTAACCAATGATATATACTGCAATTTACGTTAATACATTTTCCTTGCAATTTTCCCATCATTGTGATAAACAAATCTGGCAGTAATCTTTTAATAAGTGGCTTAGGAGTTCTGGCTTTTCTTTTGCGGTTAACTAAAGGTGATAATCACGGATTTTCTTTTCCATTTGAGAAACTTTAAAGTGAGGTAATTCAGGTGCTCTGAAATGGCTCTTTTGCATGTGTAAGAACTGAGTTGTCAGATTTCCTTCTCTTGCCACAGTTTTACTGCTGAAGATTCCCTCACTACAGTGAATTTCAATAGTGGATTCAAATGTCTTCCATATTCTCCTTCTAAATCACTTTTTTTTAAGAACACACAACTATTTGCTTATTTAGCATGTACAAATGGGTTTTTTTCTTGTGTCTCTTTGCTATTTTGTTTTTTTCACATCAGGAAACCTATGTTTGAAAGGTGTTCCCCCATTTGCATGTATATGAAGGACCTTAAGGCTCTCATTTTCATAAAAGAAAAATGTCCCAAAAGTGACACAAAGTGCCAGATGGACACTTTCACAGGAAAATAACCAAATTACAATTTTTAAAACTTTCTTTGCAGTTCATCTAAATTGCAAATGGGTGTGTCGGGAGTGTGTTTTAGGTGGGATTTGGGCGGCCCCAGAATTTGTGCATTTCCCCAGGAGAATGGAACAAGATAAAAACATCTAGGGCAAACACTGGGGTGTTTTTAACTGGATCTCTGATCACGACTAAGTCACAAAAGGTGCCTTAACTGACCAGCTGACCATTGGAGGGATTAAGGCATGACTTCCCCCCCCCCCCCCACCCCTTGTAATCACTCAGTGGTTACTGACTCCCTCTCACCCTCCAAAGATGTGTCAGTGACAGTACATGCCAGGATATGTGATAGCTTCAGATATTATGGCATTCCTATTAGAGCTGTTATATAATTACTAAATTGAAACTCTACTCGCACAGCTTCACACTCGCTGTGTGATACAATTGAATACAGGACACGCTTTAACACTGCAATAGCAGGTTTGCTCTTAATTATCGTCCTTTTAAATGCATAACTCCTGCCGATTACTTAAGTCCATACTGAACCGGCTCAATCGCGTTGGGTGAAGAAACGCGATTGAGCCAGTTCAGTATGGACTTAAGTAAAGTAATCGGCAGGAGTTACGCGTTATTTAAATGCAAAGGACTATCACGTTGTGGTTTTGAACCCTGTGAATTCTGGATACAGGAGACGCTTGAACAATTATTTGCACATATATGAATTGATGAAAGACTTTGAAAAGAGTGGAGTTTTTTTGGTGAAATGATGGTGTGCCGTGCCTGTGCCTTATAGACAGAGAAATTCTGGCTGGCAGGGTGGCATTACTGAAGCCTTTTTTCTCCACTTTAAAAGGACAATAATTAAGAGCAAACCTGCTATTGCAGAGTTAAAGTGTGTCCTGTATTCAATTGTATCACACAGCGAGTGTGAAGCTGTGCGAGTAGAGTTTCAATTCCTATTAGAGCAGCAAGCTGGTCCCAGGAGTAGACTAGTGGTCAGTGCAGTGGATTGCAGAGAAAGGGACCCAGGTCCATATCTGAATCTAACTAGTACACTTGTGGTGGAAATTGTGAGCCTTCAAAACCCCACAAAATACTAACTGTACCTATAGATAGGAGACACCTGCAGACCTGAGGGTTTTTGTCAGGGCCGGTCCTAGGGTCTCTGGCGCCCCCCTGCAGACTATGAGTTGCCCCCCCCCCCCAGCATCTCCTTTCTCTCTTCTCCCACCCTGCTCCTGTCCAGCGATTCTCCTTTGCCCCCATCCCCCTCCTATTTATGGCCACCTGCATGCCCTCTTCTCCCCTCCAACATCCCCCTGTGTGGTTTAAGTCTTTTTTAATTTACCTCCGTCCCAGCGGCCGCGTCATTTCAAAGCCCTGCCCATCTCTACCCTCGAGGAAATGACGTCAGAAGGCGGGACTCTGCGGAACGAACTCACAAAGGGAGGGAAGACTAGAGACGGGCAGGGCTTTCAAATGACGTTGCTGCTGGGAAGGAGGTAAATTAAAGATTTAAACCCCCAAGGGCGGCACGGTATGGTGGTGCAGCGGCGCCCTTGAAGGCAGGCGCCCCCCTGCGGTGCTTATCCCGCTTACTGGGCTTGACCGGCCCTGGTTTTTGTAGTGGTATACAGTTAGGTACAGTAGGTTTTGAGGTTTTCCTAGAGGGCTCAAATACAAAATAAGGGTGTTAAGGTGGGATTTGTACTTGGGTCGCTTTAAGTGAAGTCCACTCCACTGACCACTAGGCTGCCCCTGTGCTCAGCTAGGAGTCTGTGTGACCAGTTGCTAGGAATGGTGCCACACAGCCATCCCTATGGCTTCACTTTGTGTGTTTTTTTCTCAGACATTTTTTAAAAATTGGTCCCTAAAGAAATACATTCTGAGCATGAACACATCTGGAAATATGAGATTTTCAAAACAAAAAAACTAGACATTTTTCTGGTTCAAAAATGGCTATGTTCAGGATGAGAATTTTAGACATTTTCACCAAAATATCTACAATTAGACTTGGATGTCTTATTGAAAATGCCCCTCCATGTGTATCATGTGTGCATTATGTCTACAATTTTATTTTTTAATTAAATATCTTAGTTGTACTAGAGATAATAATTCCATATAAAAAAAACATTCAATTTGCTCATCTCTATAGGTTTAACCTGCTCTGACTGAAGCCTAGCAGTTAAGACTACTATTGACCATGTACTTTCCCCCCAAACCCACCTCCCCACTCCCCCCGTTTTCTATTTCTGTTGATGGTTCTCTCATTCTCCCTGTCTCCTCAGCTCGAAACCTTGGGGTCATCTTTGACTCTTCTCTCTCCTTTTCTGCTCATATCCAGCAGATCGCCAAGACCTGTCATTTCTTTCTTTACAACATCCGTAAAATCCGCCCCTTTCTTTCTGAGCACTCTACCAAAACCCTCATCCACACCCTTGTCACCTCTCGTTTAGACTACTGCAATCTGCTTCTTGCTGGCCTCCCACTTAGTCACCTCTCCCCTCTCCAATCAGTTCAAAACTCTGCTGCCCATCTCGTCTTCCGCCAGAGTCGCTTTACTCATACTACCCCTCTCCTCAAGTCGCTTCACTGGCTCCCTATCCATTTTCGCATCCTGTTCAAACTTCTTCTACTAACCTATAAATGTACTCACTCTGCTGCTCCCCAGTATCTCTCCACACTCGTCCTTCCCTACACCCCTTCCCGTGCACTCCGCTCCATGGATAAATCCTTCTTATCTATTCCCTTCTCCACTACTGCCAACTCCAGACTTCGCGCCTTCTGTCTCGCTGCACCCTACGCCTGGAATAAACTTCCTGAGCCCCTATGTCTTGCTCCATCCTTGGCCACCTTTAAATCTAGACTGAAAGCCCACCTCTTTAACATTGCTTTTGACTCGTAACAACTTGTAACCACTCGCCTCCACCTACCCTCCTCTCTTCCTTCCCGTTCACATTAATTGATTTGATTTGCTTACTTTATTTTTTTGTCTATTAGATTGTAAGCTCTTTGAGCAGGGACTGTCTTTCTTCTATGTTTGTGCAGTGCTGCGTACGCCTTGTAGCGCTATAGAAATGCTAAATAGTAGTAGTAGTAGCACTTATTTTTATACATTTCTGGTGTTTTTGTACAGTTTTTACTGTGTAGATTATTTCTTTTATATTACAGGGAGTTTGGGAGGCAATCTTGGGAGATGTTGTTGACTTCATTTTATTTATCCTACTCCAGTCTTCTGAAGTCATCCTACCACTACTATTAAACATTTGTATAGCACTACAGGATATACACAGCTGGCTTTATGTCTTCTTCTGTATGAACTTCAGTTCCTTTGTTCTGCCCATTACAGGGGCAATCCTACAATTGGACACCTGATTAGAGTCTATTCTATAAATAAACATATGCCACAAAAATCAATTTGGAGCTGGAAGGAAGATCCAAAAATGGAATCCCTAAGGAATCCAAAAAGCCTAGGTGTGAGCAGATTTTGATTAAGTTCTATTGAACCTATCAGCAAAGTGTGCAGATCCTTCACTTGCCACATAGAAACACATGACATAAGACAAGTCAAACTTTATACAGTTGGCAAGAGGATCTTCCATAGATAAGCCTTCTTGTGTCAGTAATGATGCTGGAGGATGAGCGGTAGGAAGGCTAAAGAGTGTCTATGAGGGGGTGGTGACTGAGATACTTCCTCTGTCTGCCATTTCCACTTCTGACTCAGGCAATAAGCTTGAGCTCATGATGCCTCCATTTTTGTGCCTTATCATTGCTAGGGTACTGCTTTGACCAGGGACCAGAGGCCAGGGATGTTTGTGCAGGTCTAGGCATACTTATAGGCTAGTGTCTAATCTACCTTTTTTTTAAAAAATGAAAGATTATTGAAAAAAAACCCGATTCTGCATCAGTTACAAGATCTTAGCAAGAGGGCAAATTTGCTAGTGAAAAACAGGCAGGATTTAGGAAATACAATACCGTGGAGACAGGCTGATGCCAATAATGCAAGACTTAAGGGGGTATCTAATTTAATGTCATTAGATTTAATGCTGCATTTGATACCACTGACCATACAAAGCTTCTGCGACAGTAGGTTAAGGTATTTAGGGATAAGAGGAGAGGTTTGGGACTGGTTTTCCTTCTTTACTGATATGAAACAATAATTACTGTAATGTTTCTGGTCTCTTAAAGTGTAATATCTTCTTAAGTGTATTATCTAGCTCAATGGCTGGCATAATTGCTCATGTCTTAATACATAAGTGCACATATACCTTTTTTAGTTAGTATTCTGTAAGTGGAAGGTAGGTGCCTAATTTACTTTATAGAATAGGTACCAGATATGCACACTCTAGTTTTCTAAATATAGACACATTATTATAGAATTGCCCCCATTTACCTAAAGAAAATGAATAAGTGCCAGCTTCACCTTTGCACATCCCGTAAATCTGCCCATCATTATATAGTGCAACTGGAGTTGTGGGTGCAAATCAGGACGTATTCTGATTTGCCTGTGCAACTTAATTATCTTAGCAAGCCAATCAGCGCTGATAATTGCCACACCACAGGCAATTATTGCCACTAATTGGCATTCATTAGAATTCACGCACAGAATTTGCTAAGCATATTCTGTAAAACTCCACATGCAAATTCTAAGATGCAGAACCAAAAAAGAGGACATAGCCATGGGAGTGGAATGGGTGTTTCTAAAATCGATGCGCGCTGATATAGAATACACCTGCTCTGCCCCTAACTTAATTGCGAGCATTTACACCAAGTTTTACATGGTGTAAATACATGTGACTAAATTTAGTCACATGGGTGGGTGCTAGGCATAGTCTATAAACTGCACCTAACTTTAGGCATAGTTTATAGAATATGCCTAGGTATATTATTTTTGTAACAAGTTTTATGGTGCCATATATAGAATCTAGTCCTTAAGGTTGGAATCTATAAATGGTGCTCAAAAATGGATGCCAGAGAAGATCAGCGCTAAGTACAGTTCTATAAAGGGCACATGCTTAGTGCCCATTCCCACAGTCTAACTTTGAGCACCAGACTTATACCTGTTGATACCTGATGTACATGCTGGTGCTCAAGTTGGACGCACTGACGATTATTCAATAACAAAGCGTGCAACTTTTGGAATGCCATGACACGCCCATACCACTCCTATGACCGCGCCCCCTTCTGATGTAGACACCCAGCATCATGGAATGGCAAATCCTAATCGGTGTCAAAATAACATCAATTATTAGTTGTTAACTCCCAATTACTGACGCTTTAGAGCTTGTTCATCAATAAAGTTGCATACGCATCTTGGGATCATGCTCAAATTTTATAGAATCCAAGGGTTAATACCTGACCATTTAGCAAGTTAATTTGTCCAATATTATCCATGTAATTTAAAAAATATATATACAGATAGGCAACAAACATAACTCATTTAGAAAATCAGGCCCTTTGCTTGCAACCACAGGTACCAAGGTTGTCTGTCAATCATTTTAGATCTTGACTAATTCAATTCAAAGCCTCTACAGAGAGCATCTGGTCACCCTTGCTTTTGAATATTACACCCACAACTCATGACAATATCTGCTTGACCACACTTGAAGACATTCAAAGACTAATCAAGACTTTCTCCTCTAATCATTGATTAAATATCTAATTTTTTTGCAGGGCTCTTGTACCCTACCACTTTTTATTGTACTTTACTACAAATCTCGGGGCGAGAGGAAAACAGGTATGGAAATCCAACAGACAGAAGGAAGGATACGCATAAGCAGACCTGCCAACTATGACTTTTCTTCTATAAAATGTGAGAGTGTTGCTGTGTTCCAAGTTTCTCAAGCAGAGCAGTGTAAGAGCCAGGCAGTACAGGGATACTGTACAACTTCAGCCCTTCAGTTCTGCTGTGATAAGGCAGACTCCCAGGATTAACAGCCCTGTCATGAAAACCCCTCTGAAGTGCTTATTTGTTTAGAAGAAGAACTTAATTCATCACGAGGGAGTGATACAAGTAGAAGCCCTCCAACACTGTATCTGAAGACTACCTGGATGTGTGTTTTAGGGTACTAAAGACAGAGGGAGATAAAATCCTAGTTATCTCATTTATAAAATGGCATGAAAATGAAATACATTACATGTGTTCTACATGTCAGGCCTTTAAGCTGTTTGTTTTATTCTCTTGCTTTAAAACATTGTCGGTTCACCTGAAGAAATATGCTTTATCAATGCTGGGGAAAATACAGATGAAGTCACAGATTTTATCTGCAGTTAAAATGATGTGTTCTCTGTGTATGCATTCTATTCTTTCCTTTATGTGGTGGCTGCGAAACATTTCAGGTCATTAACTTTAGTTAAGAAGTTGTCTATTGCAAGTATGTGTTTCACAAATTTTATAGTATACAATATTTTCAACTAGACTTAGATAACTAGATTCTTGAAAAGATGTGTATGTCGTAATGTTTGGGACAGTTCTTAAGGAAATCCAATGAAAAGCATCCAAGCCTGCAAAGAATCCAGTTGTGGTACGTACATTGGCATCAGATAACACAAATTGTGTGCTAAACTCAAATAGGATATAGATACTGGCAACATCACTGGAAAATTCAAATATGCATATATGTAATTTTTCAGTTTTGCAATGATGTTGATGGCAGATGTACTCATATTAAAGCTTAGCATGCAATTTGAACTGACTCTAGTCAACCAAAATTAGGAGGGCAATAGGGCAATGATGTGGCTACCATATAATTTTAAAGGTATCAGATATACTTTTAAAGTTATATGTATTTCCAGCTGCAGAAAAAGGGGGCCTTGAAAATATACATATGACTTTAAATGGACATATCCTGCAATGTACTGTAACTGCTGGCACTCAAATATATGCCTTAGGAGACTAATATTCCAAGGGAGGCTCCTAAGTTTGAAAGGGAGACATCTAAACTGACTTCTTTGAAAATGTTTTGAGGGATGAGTATCTATATTTATGCTCCTAGTTTCATTAGGATCCTAAATTTAGGAGCCTAAAAAGATAGGTGGCAACAAGGATGGATTTAGTATATGGAATTAAATTTAAGAGCTTAGACCTGATTTTTAGCACTTAGAGCTAGATTCTATATATGGTGCCCCAAACAAATCAGTGCCGAAAAAAGGCGCTGTTCTAAAAGCAGTGCTTAAAGTTAGGTGCAGTTTATAGAACAGTGCTTACACCCAGGAATCGTGCCCAACTTTAGGCACGGCCATTTTCACCAACTGAAATGTAGTGTTAATGTACACACATATTACGCTCGTACCACAGTTATTCTATAACAACATGTGTTAATTTTAAGAACACCCCGATTCTGCCCATGGCCCTTCCATTTCAATGCCCACCTTTTCAGATTTGTGCATAAAATTTAGACATGGATCCTGTGTCTAAATTTACACATGTAAAGTTCACTTAAAGTTAATTAGTTCCAATAATTGCTTATTAAAAGCCAATTATTAGTGCTAAGTAACTTAGAGGGGCATAATCGAATGGCGCTGGCCAAATAGCTGGCCGGCCATCTCTGGGGCTGGCGCCGTAAGCGGGCGGAGCCAACCGTATTTTTGAAAAAGATGGCCGGCATCAGTAATTGGGAGTTACTAAAACATCAGCTATTGAGAGTTAACAACCAATAATTGATGTTAATTGGCCGGCCATCTTTTTCTTTGCTAATACGGTTGGGCCCGGCCAAATGTCAGAGTTCGCCGGGTTTGAGATGGCCGGCATTGGTTTTCGGCCATAATGGAAAATAATGCCAGCGATCTCAAACCCGGCCAAATCCAAGGCATTTGGTCGTGGGAGGAGCCAGCATTTGTAGTGCACTGGCCCCCCTGACATGCCAGGACCCCAACCGGGCACTCTAGGGGGCACTTCGAAAAATTAAAACAAAATAGCTCCCAGATGCATAGCTCCCTTCCCTTGGTTGTTTAGCCTCCCCCAAATTCCCCCCTAAACCCACTCCCCACAACTCTACACCACTACCATAGCCCTAAGGGTGAAGGAGGGTACCTACATGTGGGTACAGTGGGTTTTAGGGGTTTTTTTTGGGGGGGGGGGCTCAACATATACCACCACAAGTGTAACAGGTAAGGGGGTGATGGGCCTGGGTCCACCTGTCTGAAGTGCACTGCACTCACTAAAAACTGCTCCAGGGACTTGCGTACTGCTATCAGGGAGTTGGGTATGACATTTGAGGCTGACATAGAGGGGGAGTAAGGGGAGGTCATCCCTGATTCGCTGCGGTGGTCATTTGGTCAGTTGGGGCTCCTTTGTGAAACTTGGTCGTGAAAAAAAGGGACCAAGTAAAGCCGGCGAAATGCTCATCAAGCCTGGGTTTTTTTCCCCATTATGGGGTGAAGCCGGCCATCTCGTGAGCACGTCCCCATCCCGCCCCCATCCTGCCTTCACTACCCTACCGACATGCCCCCTTGATGTTTCGCCGGCTCTGCGATGGAAAGCAGTTGAACTCGGCCAAAATTGGCTTTCGGTTATACCGATTTGGCCGGTTTCAGGAGATCGCCGGTCGTCTCCCGATTTGTGTCGAAAGATGGCCGGCGATCACTTTAAAAAATGAACTGGTTATTTAATTAAATTATGTGTGCAAATTTACATCACTGGGGAAAGTGTGTCTAATGTCTGAGTGGGTGCCCACTTGGGCAGCAGTGATCATCAAACAGTTTGGTTTGATATAACAGCTAAAGCAGAGAGCAGTCACCCACAGCTCGAAGTCTTGGATTTCAAACATGCAGACTTTAGTAAAATGGTGGCATACCTGAAGAAAGAGCTGATGGGATGGGAGAACATACAAGAAGTGGAAAGACAGTGGTCCAGGCTAAAAGCAGCTATAAATATAGCATGGAAGAGTCGATATTCAGACATAGCCGGTTATCTTTAAACTGGCCAAAGATATACCAGGGCTTGATGCGGTCAAATAGGATAGCCAAACCTGGTTTAAAAACTGGAGGATAGCCAGTTATATCACGTGATATAACTGGTTAAATGCCAGCCAGTAACCGAGGGTATTCAGCAGAGGATAGCCGGTTATACCCCACTGAATATTGGCAGATAGCCAGTTAAGCGCTATTTAACCAGTCAGCATCCATTCTGACCTGTTATATTGGGCGAAATATGTCTAGAAAATGGTGATTTTCAAGCTAAAAAGATAGCTATTTTAGAACCTGAAAAAAGTCTATGTTCACCATTCAATTTTTGGACATTTTTAGCAAAACGTCCAAAATCGGGCTTAGACATTTTATCAAAAATGCCCCTCCACATAGATAATGTCTTCAGTTGTAATATTATCTAAAGAAGGGATTGGTATAGGTGACAGTTCATGTACAACATTTTCTTTGGATAATCCTTTCAGTCAAAGACAACATAACTGGTAAGTTATCAATTTTCTCCAGGAGTTCTAGAACTCTCTCTTAAGCAAGTATAACTGTTTCCTCTCAAGAGAACATTTGAATGATTTCCTTATATCACTTCTTCTTTGTGACAGACTGGAAAAGATTACCAGTAGAGATTACCATTTAAAGATATTCCTTTTTGAGTATCAGCTGTCCCTGTTTTCCAAATTGTTTTTGTTCGTGTCAGTCAGCTCTGGTGCTAGCGTGCCATAACTAGGTTTACTTCTCAGAATATATGCAATTCTTTATTTTAAGCCCCTTTGAATTATAATCGGTTCAGATAGGTTGATAGATCAAATGTTGAAAAGCAGATAAATAATTAATGTTTAGTAGTTTATCTGCTGGTTTCAAGTTCTAACTTATGAACAAATTATAGCACACCCGAAAGGCAGGACAGTCGGTTGCAATTCAGGGCTAGAGTTCATGATTAAAGTCAGGTGTGGGCAACCACGGTCTTCGAGGGTCACAACCTAGTTGGAATTTAAAGGTTTTCATAATGAATATGCATGAGATTGATTTGTATGTACTGTTTCCATTGAATGCTAATAGAGCTCATCCATATTCATTGTGGAAATCTTGAAAACTCAACTGGGTTGTGGACCTTGAGGACCATGGTTGCCCATCCCTGACATACGTTATTCTTGGATCTTTGTATTACTGCAGTATTTCACTTTGTACATTTTAATGCCTTTGAAATAAAAGTATGTACTTTTATATAAGGTTTTCCGCCATCTAATAGTTTTGAACTATATGGGATCACATAAAGGCCCTTTTACAAAGCTGCAGTAAAAGGTGTCTTGCAGTAAGTAGTATGGGCATGTGAAAATTGCCACACACCAAGGCCACTTTTACCGCAGCAGGAATGTCCGTTATTTTAAATGGAGATCGTAAATGGCCAAGCACTAATAAAAATATTCAGTCTAATATGGGGAAACTAAGAATTGAGAGAATAACAAAGAAGAAGCTTTTAAGCTAAGTAGAAGTTTGAAAAATAAGTCTTTTGATAACAGATAGATTAAAAATAAAAAAAGTTGAAAAAATAAAAAATTCGGATCAATGACGAATACATGCCCACTCTAAGCAATGCTTGGCTTGATAAATTGAACTTGGACTATTGCAATTTACTTCTCACTGGTCTTCCGCTCAGCCATCTCTCTCCTCTCCAATCTGTCCAAAATTCTGCGGCATGACTTATTTTCCGCCAGAATCGTTATACCCACAATAGCCCACTCCTCAAGTCACTTCACTGGCTCCCTGTCCGCTTCCGCATACAGTGTAAACTTCTCTTACTGACCTTTAAATGCATCCACTCTGCAGCCCCCCATTACCTCTCCGCTCTCATCTCTCCCTACATTCCTTCCTGTGAATTCCAATCTCTGGACAAATCTCTCTTGTCGTCCCCCTTCTCCTCCACTGCTAACTCCAGGCTTCGTTCCTTTTCTCTCGCGGCACCTTATGCCTGGAATCGTCTTCCTAGACCTATACGTCTAGCTCCATCTCTACCTGTTTTCTAATCCATGCTGAAAACCCACCTTTTCACTGCTGTTTTTGGCTCCTAGCCTCTACTCATTTGCCATCCCCTTGCTCCTTCCTTCCTTCTCACCCAGTACTTCCCTCGCTCGTAACTGTCTTGTCTTTCTGTATTATTTAGATTGTAAGCTCTTTTGAGCAGGGACTGTCTCTTTGTGTCAGGTGTTCAGCGCTGCATGCGTCTGGTAGCGCTATACAAATGTTAATAATAATAGTAGTGCTGAGATGCGCATCCGATAGATCCAGTAGTACTAAGTGCTATTTATGAGAAGAATTTGTAATTGGTCTGGAGCTGGAAGTTTTTATTGGAAGCTAATAAAATTTTTGGCATAAGGGGATTTACTGCCTGAGCCCTTACCGCCTCCTATTTAGCAGGCAGTAATGGCTCACACTCTAACCTGGCAGTAATCTGACTGTGCACAGCAATGGCCAATTATTGCCAGGCACACCTACTTCCCGTCCCCACTGGCATGGGAAACGCAGGGCGGGAAACGCAGAACTACTGCAGGGCACCATGGTATGCCACACGATAGTGCTGTTTTGCCATGTGCTACCCGCTTGGTAAGCCTACCACACCTTTTTAAAAGGGCCCCTATCTTTCCAGTTTCAATTCTTTTCAAACAGTTTTTCCACTGGAATCATTCAAGTGCTGGAATAAAAGAAATGGCAGTCCTGCAGAGCATCCTGGCACCAAGATAATAGATTTAAATGGGATTTAAATAAAGAATGCATGATTCTAAAAGAACACGATATCAGATTTGTAGAGTTTTAATTCTTTTAGAGATTTTTTTTAAAAAAAACCCTCTTCTTATACTTTCTGTCCCTATGAACTGCCCCCTGATATGGTTAGAAGACTTGTATATTCCTATCTATGACTCTGAGGGCTATGCTGACACGTATATAATTACCAATAGGGAAGGTCCAAGGAAACAATTAGACAAGCCACCTGCAAGGAGATCAAATAAAGAAAGTCCGTAAAAAATGTATTCACTACAGTAAGGTGTGGAGGACTGACCTAGGGGTTAGCGCACCAGGCATGACATCCAGAGGTGGCCAGTTCAAATCTTGCTGCTGCTCCTTGTGATCTTAACCCTCCATTGCCTCAGGTATAAACTTAAGTCTTTTACTAAAGGTTAGCTCAAGTTATCTGCAGCAAGGCCCATAGGAATAAAATGGGACCAGCTGCAGATAACTCAAGCTAACTTTTAGTAAAAGACCCCTTTAGATTGTGAGCCCTCCTGGGACATGGAAATACCCTATGTACCTGAATGTAACTCACCTTGAGCTACTACTGAAAAATGTGTGAGCAAAATCCAAATAAATAAATAAGCTGGTTTGTGCCATTGATGAAGCACAGGCCCTTGTGTGGGTGAAACAAGGCTGTTTTGGATTTTTAGTTATTTATTTGATGCTGTGGTGAATAAAGTTTTTATGGACCTTCTTTGTTTGATCTGCTCTTTGTTTGCACCATAATTACCAATAGGGCCAGTCAAGCCAGATAGGTCAAAGGGCAAAAGCTAGACTAAAGGCATGTCACAAGATTTAGGAAGGTCCTATTGAATTGTTTCAATTAATGCAAAGCTTTATGGAAACCTAATTTACCACCCAGCTATGTGTCATACGTTAGCTAGCAAGGACCATAGTTGGTCTATATTTATACTAATAGTATGAAGAAAACATAAAATATATGGGGGGTATCAACATGGGCTACTGTTAAGACAGGTTCCTTTACCACAAGCCTTGCTATTTTAGCACATTTTTGGTAAAATAACCCATCTTGATGGTAGCCCATGTTGATAACTTTCCTCTATGATACTTGACTACCTACACAGTCTAGCAAACACTGGATCAATTTAGCCATGTTAGCAAATTTAAAGCATCTTGTCACTGTTACAATAAAATATTTTATCAATGAAGTTTTTATAGAATATAGGACCCTATATGGGGAAAAAGCTTATACCTTTTTAAGAACAGTGACAGAAATTATACAATCGAAACATAATTTGCTAGAGCTACAAGCATCACTCTTGAAAAAAGCATATTTCTCATCATTTTGGGGAAATGTAGTGATTCATTTTGCTTGCTTCCACAATCCTCTTGGTATCTCACCTAAAATTGATCCTTTGGAATGTGAATTAAGGGAAAAATCTGCTTAAAACTAATTTTGTCATTTCCACTGGATAATATGTAGGTCATAAGAACATAAGTAATGCCATACTGGGACAGACTGAAGATCCATCAAGCCCAATATCCTGTTTTCAACAGTGGCCAATCCAGGTCACTAGTACCAGGCTTTATACCAGAACAGTAAAACAGATTTTAAGCTGCCTTGCCTAGAATAAGTACTGGATTTTCCCAAGTCCATCTTAATAATGTCTTATGGACTTTTCTTTTAAGAAATTATTCAAACCTTTTTTAAACCTTGCAAAACTAGTTGTTTTTACCACAGTCTCTGGCAACAAATTCCAGAGTTTAATTACTCATTCAGTGAAGAAATAGTTTCTCCAATTTGTTTTAAATTTACTACTTTGTAGGTTCATTGTGTTCCCCCCTAGTCGTAGAATTTTTGGAAAGAATAAACAAGTGATTCATGTCCACCCATTCCATTCCACTCATTATTTCATAGACCTTGATCATATCTTCCCTCAGGTCGCCCAAAGTTGGTTGCACAAGTTTGAGTGAGGATCATAGATTTATGAGTAATCTAATTGATTAATAAGCCATTGACAATCAAAAATTGGTGTTAATTAGCCGTGTGCCCTATTTTATAAAACACACACCTAGATTTTATAGCATATAACTCAAAAGGGGCATTGCCATGGGAGGGGCATGACAAGGTCAAGGGCATTCCCAGAAATTAGGCACAATGTTTTAGAATAGGCTCATTTACGCACCCAACTAGCATTAATTGATTGCCAGCATTTACTCTGGGTTTCAACAGATGTAAGTGCCGCTCCCCAAGTTAGGTACATGATGCACTCTAAACTAGTATTTTGTAAAGGGCATTCCACGCAGAGCACTTCATGCAGAATATTAGTTTAGAGTAGATCTTCCCAGCACTTAACTTTGGACACCATTTTTATAATTCCCCCCTTTCCCCTGGATTCTATATATGGTGCTAAAATTGCGTGCAAGAAGTTGGATGTGTGTCCAATTTCCATGTGCAATTTAATTCATGAACCAATTAGTACCGATAACTGGGTGCTAATAATCAATAATTGACTAAATAGCAACAATTAGAATCTATCTGTGCATCTTGCTAGGCGCATTCTATAAATTTGTGCGCATAAATTCTACTGCATGGATTTGAAAAAGGGGGTTTGGCCACAGGAAGAGCATGGGTGGGACTTGGGCATTCCAAGAATTTACATGCGCTGTTACAGAATTTTGCCTGATCTGCACCAAATTTAGGTGTGGGGATTTACACCAGGTTTCAGTTGGTGCAAATCCTCGTGCCTAAAAGTTAGGTTCAGCTCCTGGCACTTGGCGCTATTCTATAAACGGTGCCTAACTTGGAGCACCATTTATAAAACAGCAATTACAGTCAGATTGTATACAGTGTGCCTAGAGATCCGTGCCAAAATCCAGGCGTATTCTATAATAATGTGCATAACTTAATTGGCTTAACAAGCTAATCAGCGTTGAAAACAACACTTAGGGGCCCTTTTACTAAGCCGTGTAGGCACCTACGTGCACCTAACATGCGCCAATTCAGAGTTACCACCTGGCTACTGTGTGGCCCATGCGGTAATTTCATTTTTTATGCGCGTCTGCTACACATGCGGTGAAATTCGGGCAGTAAGTCTGACTTGAAGCGTGTAGGCGAATTACTGCATGGTTAATGTGAGAGACCTTACCGCTAAGTCAATGGCTGGTGGTAAGGTCTCAGACCCAAAATGGGCATGCAGCAATTTTTGTTTTGCCGTGCATCCATTTTCGGCAAAAATGAAAAAAAGGTATTTTTGCAAGCACACTGAAAAATGGATCTACATGTACCCCAAACCCGTGCCTACACTACCGCAGGCCATTTTTCAGCTCACCTTAGTAAAAGGACCCCCTAACAAGCAATAATGAACACTAATTAGCAATAATTAAAATTTACACGTACAACTCGCTAAACATATTCTGTAATGAACTGCTCCTAAATTCTAATGTGCGCAGTTGAAAAGGTGCATGGCTATGGGCAGGGAAGTGAGCGTTTTATGGGCATTCCAAAATTTACATGCATAGTTATAAAATATGGCCCAGTATGCGTAAATCTATTCACAGGGATTTATGCCATGTCTTTGTTGGTGCAAATGGAGGCGCGTAGTTTTAGACGTTGGGTTATCAACTAAACATATTCTAAACATATTTACCAACCAGAAACAGAATCAGATTATCAAGATCATACCTAAACCTACATTATCCAAACTGTAAAGGACTAAAATACAAAACATCTTACGCATCCAGCTTCTCCTACATAAGCACACAACTATGGAACGGGCTCCCAAATGCTGTGAGAGCAATCCATGACCATTTAAACTTCAGGAAATCTCTCAAAACTCACCTCTTCAAAAAGGCCTATCTCACCAATCCAACATAAAATCCCTGGCCCCAGCAACACAGCATAACTAATGATCGTACTGGACAATTTATAATCTTCACTTCTTTCGACCTCTTGATGCCTGATCCACACCTACCTCATCTGATCACAACATAACTTTGTATCTGTTACCAACCAAATTGGCAACAGCCTCTACAGTACTATGTAAGCCACATTGAGCCTGCAAATAGGTGGGAAATGTGGGGTCCAAATGTAACAAATAAATAAATAAATAAATATATGCTGTGCCTAAATCTAGGCTCTGCTTATAGAATACAGTTAAGCGGAAATGTTTACTACACGGATTTTTTAGGCGTCTTATATAGAATGTGGCCCTTAGTGCTTATTAGAGCCAGTTTTTTGGCGCTGTATAAAGAGTCTAGTCCTTTGTGTGCTTGCTGTGGGTTTATGGGATGAAAGTATGCATGCTGTGTTGAATAGCCCACCTCTTCAATGCTGCGTTCGGCACCTAACTCTTACCGTTCAGTGAATCCAGACTGCCCCAATTTGACTGCCCCTATCGGACCGACCGTTCACTTGTCTATTAGATTGTAAGCTCTTTGAGCAGGGACTGTCTCTCTTTGTTAAATTGTACAGTGCTGCGTAACCCTAGTAGCGCTCTAGAAATGTTAAGTAGTAGTAGTAGTAGTAAAGTACAACACTGTTAACTGAGAAATGGGGTGAAAGTATGTGTGTTGTGATGGTGAGACAGTGTGTAAATGTACATCTTCCATATCTTCGCATCTGTTTTTGGCAGATGAAGGGGATAAAAGTGGTCGCTGTTGGGGGAGTGAGGCTATGTACATAGAAATCCTTTTCCACTGTCATTTTTAATGGTACTCCCACAAGTATGAACAGATTACCACTTAATTCTGGTCTGTAAAAATACTGGTTTTTTCTTTGTTCAAAGACATACTTTTTAAGCTGTCAAGTTTTTTGGAATTCTTTTAGGGCTTTTAAAAATAGCACCCACTTCTGGAGTATTGGTTTTGAAAGATTACGTTTGCATATTATATAAAATAAATGGCATAGAATGTTAAGCCAAAAACTAAACACTAAAAATAACCCCATGAATCTTGGTTATACTGAGCAGACTTACTAGCTGTTAACATGATAAACAACCACATTCTTCATGCACTAATATCAGTGACTATGATAGATCTATCTATCTATCTATCTATCTATCTATCTATCTATCTATCTATCTATCTATCTATCTATCTATCTATCTATCTATAATTTTTTTAAGTGAGTTTGCTTTGAGGCATTGTATCAGTGTCCTAAAAATAAATCTTAAAGGGCATTAGCTGATTCTGCTATGATCTGTTAGAGTCTGTACAGGTTCTGCATTGCTTTACAGCTGATTATCTGTGGAGGTTTACTTGTGTCCTCCCTTAGAAAGTGCTAATTAAGATACCGGAGAGTCTCATCTAATATTTGTACTTCTTGTACTGGGCTAGCTCATTTTGCCGACAATCGTATACCGTTCTTGGGGAAGGAATTAGAAGCAGTATAGCTTGAGCCTCAGATAATCCTCCACTGATTAGTGAGATTTTCATCAGCACCTACTTTGAATGCAACATCTCTCATAGTGTTCCAAGCACTGTGACAGCTTTTCCACCCAATCAAAGTGAAACCCTCAGGTCACCTGGTTAAGCTTAGCTAATCCAAAATCGGCTTTTAGATTGTCACTTAACAGCTCTGAGGCACTCCAGCAGGATCTCTGCAAATCCTGTGGTAAATGTGGCCTAGTCTGAGTGAAAATGAGCAAACAAAAAGCTTTACAGATGGACAGCAGAATCTTTAGTTAGGTTATATATATATATATATATATATATATTTCGTCTCTTTTCCTGAGAATTAAAATGCCAGATCTCAGCAAGACCATCACTAAATGATGATGTATGTGCTTTCACTCTGACCGGGTGAATCTTAAACCATAAACCAAAACAAACTGAATGTTTTTGGTTTTAGGACACTGCTGTTGCTAAATGAACAACAATAAAGTCCTAAAGAATTTAAAAAGCTTTAATAGCCTGCATATATTTTTTAACACTGAAAAATGTTTGAACAGCCTGTTCAAATACATGTCTGCGTCACCATCTCTTCCTATATTATGTTATATTATGATTTTGCAATGTATTTTTGTGTTTCCTATAATGACCTACATGACTATTGGATCAGCTTCGTAACCTTCTAAGCTCCTGAAAATTCTAATGCTTTTCCTCTATAATATTTAAATATGTATCAGAATAGAAGACTTAGGGCTTTTTTTTTGGGGGGGGGGGGAATCACTTAGGAGGAAATAAACAGGTAGGACACTTGATGTCTTGGCACGGATTACTGTGTTGTCAGAGATTGCTTGGCAACCAACAGTGGGCTAAAGGATCCTGCAGGAAGGGATGGAAGAGTTTGTGTTTCCACTTGTCACTGCTCAGTTTTCAACTGCATAGGTTTAGAAATGTGAGTAATATTATAGATGGGAATAAGAAACTGTTCAGTGTGCTGGCATATAACCTGTTATATTTGCACCCTTAGAAACTTAACCTATTATTATCCAGACGCTGTCACAGTGACCAGTTTCTCTTGCTAGCTTGACAAGGGGGGGGGGGGGGGAGGAGGGGCAAAAATCACTGGGGGATTACGGAGCAATATTTCCTTATAAGGAAACATGACCTCTAATAGTGGTCGCGTGAGTCTACTGCTAGGGGTGCCATTTATAATGGTGCTCCTGCTCGAAGACCCTCCTGGTCCACCAATGCATTCAAAGGTAGCCCCTGTGGGTTTATGTTCATGTAGGTGTGGGGGAGGGGCAGTGGCATCTCTAGACAGAAATATTTGGAGTAGCAACAGGAGGGAAAACTAGGTATGTAGGGGGGCAAATAAAAGAGACATTTCTATACGTAACCCTCTCCCCTACTTTTAAATTAGCAGTCTTCTATACATAAAAGAAACCCTCCCCCTCCAGCCTGTTTAAACTACCTGTAAAATCGTCATTATATTCAACAAATTCTTCTATGTGGGCATGGAGTTTGGACTCTGCACAGGACTGGTCTCCAGTTCTGTTTTACAAGCTCCATATTCTCCAACAATGACGCTTTCCCCTTACAACTGACCACACATAAAATATTCAAATTATGATAATCACCTCAGGAGCAGCACACACTTCTTTCACTGCTAGATATTTTAAAGTAGATGGGGGTTGTTGTTTGTGTGGTGACTCTACCGCAGTGCTTCTCAACCCAGTCGGGTTTTCGGGGTATCTACAATGGATATGCATAGATAGGTCTGTATACCAAGGAGGCATTGAATGAAAATCTCTGTCATGCACTTTGCTTTTTCATCCATGAGCTCAATGAATTCTTCACAAATGATTGATGACAGATATGAAACACTGCTGCAGCCCTGCTGGCCATATTTCTTGATATGCTCTTTCAAAAATGGGTCAAACTCTGCCAATAACGCCAGAATCCCCAGATAATTTCCATTCTTTGGCAACCCTGTGCATATACTAAGTGAAGGTAAGTTTTCAGCCCAGGGAATTTACCCTGCTCACTAACATTATCTGGCCAATTTCCTTTGGACACTGTCCTAATAATAATGCCTCCACTCTGACTATATCCTTTTAGAAGCACCAGTGAAAACTAAATAATGTTCTGCATTCATTTGTGAAGATGTTGTTTTTCACATGTAACACTTTGTAAATTTATACCATGCCCTTAAATCTTACTCTTTGGGACAGTCCACCCTTGGCATCTCTGGTTTGTACCAGTGAAAGTGATTTGCCCGCACCAAGATATCCAGTTCCAGGAGGGAGATATATATTTTTTACTAGTCCTGTTTTTGAACTCATATCCTCAATTCAGTGTTCTATTTGTAGTCCCTGAAAACCACCAATTAAAATCAGTGCTTCAGGTCCCATAATGTACCAGGATAGGATTGTCAGAAATCTAGGACTGGCTCAGAATTGCCCTCCTAGAACTGGGTAATTTTAACATAAAGATAGCCATACTGGGTCAGACCAATGATCCATCTAGCCCAGTATCCTGTTTCCAACAGTGGCCAAACCAGGTCACAAGTACCTGGCAGCATAATTCTAATCCCAAGGCAAGCAGTGGCTTCCCCATGTCTGTCTCAATAGGAGACTATTGACTTTTCCTCCAGGAATTTGTCCAAACCTTTTTTTAAACCCAAATACGCTAACTGCAGTTACTACATCCTCCGGCAAAGAGTTCCAGAGTTTAACTATTCGTTGAGTGAAAAAAATATTTCCTTTTGCTTTGTTTTTTGGTAGTTCTTCAGCTCACTCACAAATTATTACAGCTATCATACCCACAGCTAGGTTTTGCACTTTCCCTTGCTACTTCTGGAAAGGTGAAATGCAGTGGGTTAGGGGAAAGGGGTGAGGGCAATGGTGAGAAAAGAAGTAAATCTGGGGATGGGCCCACAGTTCCTTAAAGGAGTACTGGCACAACAAAAAAATTAGTATTAGTATGACGAATTTAAATTTTATCCATGCAACAGAATCAACACTGAGCCTTACCAGTGTATAGTCTTACTATTCATTTTCATGAACATCAAGCTCCAACTCCCTATTATGCTGCTCTAAACATCAAGCCATGATCCCCCCAAAAAAGCCTCAACCCCCACATCAATGCTACAGCCCACGCCTACATGAAACCTAACTCTCCCAGCCCCTCCTACCCATTGGGGAGTTGGATTTCATGGGGGAGAGGATTCATTTTATCATGGGGCTTGATATATATGGGTGCATCAAGGCCTCATATTGGTTCATGATGTGATGTTCATGGGTGCTTCATCAGAGAGTTAGGGCTTCTTGGCAGAGGGGGGACCTTGATGGGGTGGGGCCTGGATCAGAGATGTTGGAGTGCTATGGGGTTCTAGGTTATTCTAGGAGTAGATGCCTATCTTATGATCAAATCCACTGTGGGCCTCTTAGCACAGGGAATTTCAGCATTTAACCTATATTTTCAAATGTTTGTCCTAAAAGATCTCTAAAACATCAAGAACTAGATACACAAAAGTTTGAATGGATTATGTTGATATTCTAACTTAATGGGATTGGTTATATTTCAACATCAGTCTCCCAGAGCCCTATTTGGGCCTACTGATAAATACATTTCTAATTCCATACATATCCCCCAGTGCATAGAACTCTATATACCCCCAGATAATCAGGGTAATTTTATTAGGAGGCACCTAGTTTAAGGTACAATAAATATGTGTAAATAGCAGTATTTTAGTAATTTACATGTGTATGTGGTCACATGTATCTGTAAAGGGGCTCATTTGTTCTGGGTGCAATTGTATAAATCCGCATATAGAACTGATGTACCTTTCTGGCGGGTGTAAACATGGTTGAAGTTTGGGCAGAATATGTGCAGAGCATACGATTATACACATAGGGGCCGGTATTCAGACCACGGGAGTTAGCCCGACTAACTCCCGTGGTTGGCATTAATGCTGAATAGTGAATGCCAGGCCATTTCCGGTGACCAACATTGAATATCCAGCTTATTTTTGGCCAGTTTAAACTTAACCAGCCAAAGATGGCTGCCAAACCCATGCTAAAAATCGGTGGACAGCCGGTTATATCGTACAATATAACCGGCTATCTGAAAGCCACTAACCGGTAATATTAAGCTGGAGATAGCTGGCTATGTACCATTTAACAGGCTAGGTTTCATTCCTGGATTGTTAAATGGTTTTGAATATTGGGGGGATAGATTCATATAGTTTTATAATTTATGTGCACTCTATAGATAGGTGCAAGATTTTACACCAGTTCTAAGGCTGGTGTAAATGTTCGAGTCTTCGATGTAGGTACTGGTAACACTACATACTCTAGAATTTTATAAACAAAAGTCGGTTTCTACTTTTCTTTATAAAATAGCACCTAAGTAGGGGCCTACTTTCAAGCTTACAGCAAGCACCTCCTTACAAAATGATCCTCAATATGCATTGAAGGAGGAGTTGCAAAGTACACATGTACTTTATAAAAGGCTCAGACCTGCACAAAAAAGTGCCCCAACTGACCAGATGACCACTGGAGGGAATCGGGGATGACCTCCCCAGACTCCCCCAGTGGTCACTAACCCCCTCCCACCAAAAAAAACCCACTTTACAAACTTTTTTTCCAGCCTGTATGGCAGCCTCAAATGCCGTACCCATCTCCATGACAGCAGAATGTGTTCTATCCTGTGACAGCCTTTCCCTGGTTCTGATGTGGCTCTCGGGTGAGTGTGACACCTTTTCTGTTAAGGGCACTGCAGAGTCACATCAGCAATGCATTGTGGTGGGTGTAGGGTATTGGGCTCCGTGATTCCACTAGCTTGTGCCACATGCTCACGATGTTGGTAGTTGGTAGTTGGTAGGCTCTACTCTCATGGTGCTTTTCCCTCTGCTGTGTCAGAGTGTGCCCTGTTTTGTTTCTGGTAGTCCATGAGGTAGTGGCCATTTTTGTAAGCCAGTTTTAGATCCCTTTCACGTGTTAGCCACGTTAGAGAACTTAGTTCTTACCTTGAATGTGGCTGAAAGAGGGCATTGTACAGCATTCTGCCAGCTCTGACCTACTGCTAATCTCAGTACCAGGGAGACTTGTTGCCAGTGGGGCACAACCTCTGATCTGCAGTTAACTGTGAGTAAGCGTGCTTATTCCAATAAAGGACGTTTTCGGAGAGATTAGTCTTCAGGTGTCAACTGGTGTGTCAATGTTATATAGCAGCAACAAGTCCTAGAGGCCTGCGAGTATGCAGGTCCCTGGAGCACTTTTAGTGGGTACCGCAGTGCACTTCAGCCAGGTGGACCCAGGCCCATCCCCCCTACCTGTAACACTTGTGCTGTAAATGGGAGGCCTCCAAAACCCACTGTACCCACATGTAGGTGCCCCCTTCACCCCTAAGAGCTATGGTAGTGTAACAGGGGGTAGAAAGAGGAAACAAAAATAGAAAAGTTTTTTTATTTATTTTTACCTGGGAAGGTCCGGGTAGGGGGGCTCCTGGCATCGCTTCTGGGAGCTGAAGAGAAGGGGGGGGGGGCGCTACTGGAGGAACAACGCAGTTTTTGAACTCCCGGGGACGCTTGGACATGTCCCCGAGAGTGAAGAGGGACGTCCTAGAAAATGAGGTGATGCAGGGTAGGCCGCTACTCCGGTTGTTTGCAGGGCTGCGCTGATGGAGGTGGCGTCGGGCCGATTTTGGGCCGCTGTTGTGTTCGGGGCTGGGCGTCGAATCGAGCGCTGGAGAGGGATGCGCTGGAGCGATGCGATGTGGGGAGCGCGTCGGGGTTTTGAAGGCTGATTTCGGCCGAGGAGGGGGCCGTTTCATGGCTGGAGCCAGAGGAAGATGGCCGGCGATTCGCGGGAGTCGTGCGTGAGCGTGCATGAGGCAGCGCGCCTCATGCACGAATCGGCGATGTGCGTTTTAGCGATTAGGCCAAAGCCGGGGCCTAGATTTTGGGCCGGCTTCGGAGTTTTTTTTGTTTTGGCTCCGTTTTGGCGTAGGGACGTCCGGGACCAGAACCAAGGGAAGCCATCGAGTGAGGAGAAAATCCCGGATCAGGTAAGGGGTTACTTGACCCAAAATGTTAATCGGTTAATTTTAAATTTGCATAAATAGAGTTTTTTTATTTTTAAAAATTCGGGGTTTCAAGTTATTTAAATTTAGTTTTCAGATTTGGGTTCTGGGAATTTTTTATGATTTTTGTGGTGATTTAGTTTTTCAGTTTTTAATTTTTAAATAGGGGTTTTGGGCGAGCGTGGGTTTAACAGGGTTAGGAAAGGGTTAAATTGATAAATTCGATAGGGCAGGTTAAGGAAGTATTTATTGAATTTTTGGAATGGTTTTTATTGAGTTTGGGATTTTTGGAAGGGGTTTAGGTGGAATAATGGCGGGCGGACGTTAAATTGTGGTATATTTAAATTCTAAAAATACCGTTTAGTAGGGAATGGGAAGTTTAGTGGGCATAGTAAATTTGGGGTGATTTATCATAAATTTATTGTGGTTTTTAAATAATTTAGGAATTTCCCATAGATTTCTATGGGGATTTTTTTATTTAAAATTGAGATTTAGTTGTGCTGCTCAGCATTCCGTTTGTCAGCAGGCAGCTGCGGAATGTTGAGCAGGACGTAGGATTGGCTACTAGGGTTTGGAACCCCAAGCTGAAGGGTCCGTTTCCTAGGAAACGGCTTGGTGGACAGTTGGTCAGAGTGGTTTTGACCTTCAGAGAGTGAGGAAGCGCTGTGGTGTTGTGGGTGTAGAAAAGTGATTTTGAATGAAAAGAGGGGAACTAATAATTTTAGGTTAATAGAATTATTAAGGGTAGTTAGAAAGTATGCATGTGTGAGTAAAATTTAGAGTGGAAAGTGTTCTATTAAGGTTATTTTGAGTTTGAATGTCCTGGGTGAGTAAAAGGTGATTGAGAGTGAAAGTTAGGTTAGATAAGGTGAGGGGGGAGGTTAAGTGGTTGAGTTAAGTATTTTTTAGGTTGGGTTTTGGGGTTTTAGGTGAGGGTAAAGGAAAGAATATTGAAAGGCTGTATGAGTGCAGGGAAGGTGAAGGAGCGGAATGTTGGGAAGTAAGGCTGGCATGGAATGTTGAGCTGCACTGCTCTGCTGCAAGTGATCAGACACTCTGTGTAGCCTAGGGCATATATAAAAGAAAGCCTAGAATTGACATAGAAGGGTGTTTAAGTTAATTTTTGTTTAATTTTAGCTAGTGTGCCCAGTTTAATATTATAAATTCCCAGAAATAGAATATTCTAAAAGATTTAAAATAAGAAGGTAGGGTTTTGCTCCAATTTTATTTATTAAGAGAGAGGTGTAGCACACAGACGTCACAGAGGAAAGAGTGGATATCCGAAGTTGGGCCCCACCGCAAGAAAGATCCTGTGTACAAATTTGGCGACAGCTAAGTACAATTGAATAACAAAGAGAGTAAAGAATCCAGATAACAGAAATAGACAAAAATCATTACTTACCTTAAGTCTCCCGGGAGTGAAGATCCTTGACACCTGTAAAGAAAAGAATAACAAAGAATCAAATTCTAAAAAGGGGTGGGTCACTGATTATAGGGGTTTTTCTTAAACATATACATTTTCAAATTCTAAAAAGGGGTAGTGTGAATATTATAGTACTTATCTGATTTGTTCTTGTCTGCAATGGTAAAGTTGAGAAACCTGTAAAGAAAGGAAAAGTTAAAAGGTTAATGTTGTGTAAATGTATTGATTCCATTAAGGAAACTGATAATAGAACTTATAGTTTAATTATTCCAAACTGGTTTACCATTTCCATGCACTGAAACTGTTGATGTTATTGAATAAATATCAAATTATTACATTTTACAAACTAGTCTGTTTTCCCTCAGAATCAGGAGTAATCCAAATTTTAGTTTTTTTCCCCCTTTAATTCTAGGAAGTAAAGGGCGGGGTTAGTGACCTGTGCAGCTTTCTGACGCTCAGTGGTGGGAAAGCTGGGAGTTGGCCACGACTAATACCATCAGACTTCCAGCCTAACACTGTTAACTGAGTGTGAGCAAAGCTGATTACAGTAGTGTTGTACATTTGTGGGTAGTGGGTTTTGGGGGAGGGGGTTGGGTACTCAGCACCCGTGGTAAGGGCGCTATGCATGTGGGAGCGTTGTCTGAAGTCCACCGCACTGACCTCTAGGGTGCCCAGTTGGTGTCTTGGCATGTCAGGGGGGCGAGTGTACTACGAATCGTGGCCCCTCCCATGACCAAATGGCTCGGATTAGGACGTTTTTGAGCTGGGCGTTTTTAGTTTCCATTATCGCTAAAAAAAACAAACGCCCAGCTCAAAAACGTCCATTTGTTTTGAAAATACGGTCTGTCCCGCCTCTTCACATACCCGTTTTCGGACATAGACGCCCATGGAGATAGGTGTTCACGTTCGATTATGCCCTTCTTTATATCTTCAAGATGCTAAAAGACTAAACCCACGGCAGGCACGCTGGTCTCTTTTCTTTGCCCGGTTTGATTTCCGTTTGGTTTTCCTTCCTGCTGAAAAGAATGTTCAAGCTGATGCACTCTCCAGAGCCTTTAATCCTCCAGAAGAGCCCAAAGAATCATATCCCATGTTAAATCCTGCCTGTATTGTCTCCGCAACTGTAACTTTGGCTACCCCGAAGACCTCTGTTTCATCCCACTCCAGGAAGAGAGTTCTCAGATGGGGACACTCTTCTACGTTTGCTGGTCACTTTGGGTTCCGCAAAACTTATCATTTAATCTCTCAGTACTATTGGTGGCCACGCATGGCTCAAGATGTGCTACATTATGTTTCCACCTGTCCCGTTTGTGCCCGAAACAAATCCTCTCCTGGCAAGCCGTGGGGATTTTTACAGCCTTTATCAGTTCCACAGCTTCCTTGGCAAGAGATATCCATGGACTTCGTTACCAACTTACCACCCTCCCAGCGCCACACGGTCATCTGGTTAGTTGTGGACCGATTTTTCCGTATGGCTCACTTCATTCCTATGAAGTCCCTCCCACCAGCTGCTACTCTCGCCAAGACTTTTAACCAGCATGTATTCCGTTTGCATGGTCTAGCCCTGCGGATCATCAGTGACCGAGGATCTCAAATTACGTCCAGGTTCTGGAGAACTCTGTGTTCAGCTTTGGGCGTCACCACTCATTTTTCATCCGGGTATCACCCTCTGTTGAGGATGTGCCCCCCCCCTTCTGCATCATCTTCCTCTGTGCCACCATTGGCAAAGGCTGCGGGTGGGGGAAGGAGAGCCTGCGCTGCTGCTGCTGCTGGGTCCTGTGGTTCCACCCCATATGACTAGTCCTGTGTGCTCTCTTATGCAGGCACACCTCCAGGCCCACTGGTTTGCTGTTCAGTGTGCTGGGGCTGGTGGCCACTAGGGCTAGCTTCTGCCTCTGACTGGCTGTCATCACCTGCATAGCAAAAGGGGAGGAAGTGTGTTGGTCAAAATAGCCCACTTTTGTTTTTCAGCATTCATATACATAGCCCCACACGTGAAGACTGTTATTCTGGACGTGAGCCCTTGAGCCCAGGCCAAGGCCTAGTATAGAATTTAGGCCAAGACCTAGGGTGGACCGAACAGGCCCTATGCACCACCCCAGCCACCAAACCCCGCACACTCACAATAACCAACAGGCACCACCAGAAAGGGGAAGATAGAGCATTCAGGCGGGCCTCACGTAGGGTTACCATATGACTCCAGAAAAAGGAGGACAGATTGATCCAGTCTGGGTTTTGCTTCCATTGCTTTCAATGGAAGCAAAACCCAGACTGGATCAATCTGTCCTCCTTTTTCTGGAGCCATATAGTAACCCTAGCCTCACGGCCTATCGTGAACCCACTCACGCAGAGACCAAGCAAGCGGGCCTCACTGCCGACCGGGAACCCGGAACCGAGTCACACTCTGGGAAGGGAGAAAGAATAACAAGGGTTCCACATGGAACTGCAGCGCACACAGTGCAGGGTAAAGCCACAGAGAAAAGGGTGAGAGGCAGAAGCCTCTATGGGAAAACAAATCTGTGCCACAAGCGAACAAGAGTACAGGAAGCCCCAGCACAGCACTCAGGGAAAAGGAAACCAACTATAGGAATATAATCTAGGCTGAAACAACACAGCACTCAGGGAAAAAGGAAACCAACTATAGGGATATACTCTAGGCTGAAACAACACAGCACACAAGGGAACAAGGCTGTACTTACAGCATACAAAGGAAAAGGGAGAACTACCTAAGGAATACACAAACTGGCCCCACAACCCCCAAGGGAAAAAAAAAGGAACTGCTAAAGGGAAAGAACAGGGCAGAGCATTCTGCAGACAAGATAAGGGGAGAGTGAACAAACAGGGGAAGCTGCCTTGACAAACACAGACCAGAACAGGAACGCTACTCTCCACACACAGGAGACAGCTACAGCAAACAAAAGAGAACTTAACAAACAAACAGGAGCAAAAATACAAGGACAAAGGAAGGCAGAACCACAGGGAGCAGAGCAGCAGCTCAGCACAAGCAAGGGAGCACCGAAGGAGAGAAAGCTAAACAAATAAACTGAAATGATTCAAGGCAACAGCTTACCCCAGACAGCACAACGCTAGAACAGGAGAAGCCAACCAGGTGGGGGAAGTGAGGCAATAAGGCTCATGCTGGGAATACCCAGCACACACACATACACACACACACACACACACACAGCAAGCACGAGGAGAAAGGCTAAACTCTCACGTAACATAATAGCCCAAACACAGGCTGTCATCAGCAAAGCAATCAAGGCCAAAACAATGACTGCAAGGGAAAGGCAGGCTTAAATGGATCAAGCTTTTGACGTCTGCTGGCTCAGCCCCGGAGTGAGTCCCAAACCTTCCCCTGCCTATGCAGCAGAATCATAACGAAGACCCAGTAATGAGATGGTGAGGAATGGGATTGGCAGGCAAGCCACAGATGTCATTGTACATGGTACAGAGCTGGAGACGAGGAGTGCTGTGTACTTCAGAGACTGATGTGCAAGAGAGCCACACAGGCAGGTGGTTAGACATAGAACTGTGGAAGGAGTGCAGAGGACACAGTGGATACAGCACAGAGGTGTGGGAAGGAGATATACACAGTTTGGTGATGGGAAAAGAGAGGGATTGAGGAAGGCCCCCAAAGTGGAGTGGAGGAGTGGCCTAGTGGTTAGGGTGGTGGACTTTGGTCCTGGGGAACTGAGGAACTGAGTTCAATTCCTACTTCAGGCACAGGCAGCTCCTTGTGACTCTGGGCAAGTCACTTAACCCTACATTGCCCCATGTAAGCCGCATTGAGCCTGCCATGAGTGGGAAAGCACAGGGTACAAATGTAACAAAAAAAAAAAAAAGCTGTGAAACAGTGGTAACCTACACACACATAGCTGGAATCCCTTTCCTCTCCCCCTCCCCCCTCCACCTGGCTGATCTGCAAGGCTTTGTTCTGTGAGTCTGACGTCCTGCACGTACAACGTGCAGGATGTCAGAAACAGAAGGTAGAATCCTTTTGCGAGAAGAGGACCTCGGCTGGCGGGAGTTGGGGTCCCCCGCCAGCAAAGGCAGGTGACTGCGACGACAGATTGGCAGCGGGATGGGGGTGGTGGGGCAGGTCAGCGGCAGGGGGGTGGGCAAAATCGGCAATGGCGGCGGGGGGGGGGGGGGGGTCGGCTGCAGGGGGGTGGGCAAAATCGGCAATGCCGGGGGCTGGGGTCGGCGGCGCTGGGGGGGGGCTAAAATGTGCCTCCTCACCTCGGGCTCTGGACCCCCCTCCCGCCAAAGTCTGGCTACGCCCCTGGCGTTAAGGGCTCAGACCAGTTTTGGGTGCACGCTGGATTCATTTTTACCACAGGCCCTTTTCTTGACCCCTTAAAAAAAATCCATATTTTATAGATGTGGTAAAAACTGGCCCAATACACGTGCCTGCACTACTGCAGGCTACCTTTTACCATGGTTTAGTAAAAGGACCCCTTTATGTTCCTAGCTTTCTAAACAAGTAGTGTCACTTGACTGTATTATTAGAAAACTGATAAATAAATTTAAAAACAAACAAACTTGCTGTTCCTGCAGACTTTTCCTTTGACAATCAGCTTGTACCCATGCATCCTCGAGCCCCCTGCATTGTCTAAAAATTGCCCTTTTATTCACCTAACAATTTACTTCTTAGAACATAAGTACAAAAGTAATGCCACACTGGGAAAAGACCAAGGGTCCATCGAACCCAGCATCCTCTCCATGACAGCGGACAATCCAGGCCAAGGGCACCTGGCAAGCGTCCCAAACACACAAACATTCTATACATGTTATTCCTGGAATTGTGGATTTTTCCCAAGTCCATTTAGTAGTGGTTTATGGACTTGTCCTTTAGGAAATCATCTAACCCCTTTTTAAACTCTGCTAAGCTAACCGCCTTCACCACGTTCTCCGGCAACGAATTCCAGAGTTTAATTATGCGTTGAGTGAAGAAAATTTTTCTCTGATTTGTTTTAAATTTACTACACTGTAGTTTAATTGCATGCTCCCTAGTCCTAGTATTTTTGGAAAGCGTGAACAGACGCTTCACATCCACCTGTTCCACTCCACTCATTATTTTATATACCTCTATCATGTTTCCCCTCAGCCGCCTCTTCTCCAAGCTGAAAAGCCCTAGCCTTATTTCCATACATTCTCATTTGTTGTGTATCAGTACATTCTGGGCATGTGCTGAAATTCTTTAGTGTGGACCTTGCTGAGCAGAGCTTCTCAACCTAATCTTCAGGGCACACCACGCCAGTCAGGTTTTCAGGAATTCCACAATGCATATTTATGAGAAAGATCTGCATGGACTACCTCTTTGGTATGCAAATCTATCTCATGTATATTCATTGTTGATATCCTGAAAACCTGACCTGCTGAAGGTGCCCCGAGGATTGGGTTGAGAACCACTGCTGCTTATCATTGCTTATGGGAGTCTGATATTTATCACTGTTTCAGGTGCTAGGGCTGGCACAAACGTGAAAAAAAATCTATTCTGAGTAAGGCTCTTAGCTAGCACAGAATTTACTAATACTTGTCCAGAAAATGTATACCCTAGTATACACACGCTGCACCATACTTTATTGTCCTTCATGTTAAACTGTTTGGCAAAACAAATAAAACACTCAAAACTGTATATGAGGACAGTTTATTTGGCCTTCTGGGGAAGTTCCTAACAGTATTTGGGATTAAATGGCTTTCCCTTCTGTGAAGGGTCTGATGTAAACTCTTGTAGCATGGCTTAAAGTCTTAAGCGTGCTAGAAGTTCCATCACTCAGTGTGTATGTCAGTGCATAAAACCTGATTGCTGATCTGATTTGCTCTGTTGCATTCTGGAAAAATACCATTGTGCTGTAGTCAATTTCTGCAAGGTCTGAAAAGGGGACGAAGGGAACTGGGAGCTGACATGAGCAGGAAGTAAGATCTGGCATTAAGTTGGTGGGCAATACACTTGACAACATCCTACCAGTATTTAAGTAACTCAAGCCACCTCTGTATAAATTCTAAAATGTCTTCTGCACCACCTCTCAGTTTAATTTGTAGGAAAGGGTCTGCCATTCTTCCGTGGTCTATCCTATGTAGCTGCCTGCATTGGTTTTCTATGGTGCTATCTAGCATATACCCCCGGAATCTACATAGCATGCCTAGAGATCCATGCCAAAATCTAGCCATATTATATAATAACGCACGTAACTTAATTGGTTCAACAAGCTAAGCAGCATTGATAACAGAACTTAACAAGCAATAATGAGCATTAATTGGCAATAATTAGAATTTACATGCACAACTTGCTATGCGTATTCTGAAATGAACTGCACCTAAATTCTAATGCGTGCAGTTCAAAAGGGGCATGGCTATAGGCAAGGAAATGGGCGTTCTGTGGGCTTTTCCAAATTTACATATGTAGTTATAGAATATGGCGCAATCTGCATAAATCTACGCGTGGGGATTTACACCACATTTTCATCGGTTCAAATGGAGGCGCATAGTTTTAGGAACTGGGATATCAACTAAGCATATTCTATATACTGTGCATAAATCTAGGCGCCACTTATAGAATATGCTTAGGCGGAAACGTTTATCATGTCGATTTTTGAGGTGTCTTATATAGAATCTGGCCCATATTGCTTCCTAGGTGTAAGAAAACCCTTGCTACACTATGCTTAATCAGGGACCATTTCAGGAGACTACTGTAAACTAGGAGAGTCCACAAGTTCAATAAGCTCACTCTAAATCATAAGTTAAGTCATTTACCATCAATCTCTAAAGTTTATATCAGTGCCAACATTGTTATTTATATCTCACTAAAACTGATTTTTAAAACAAAACAGTGATGCAGACCTTGTTCCTGCCAGAAAGTCTATTGGCAAAACCAAACATGCTCTTAAAACTCGATTGATTGAGCATAAATCTTGCTTGAACCCGCAAAAGGCAAGTCAATAACTGGCTGCATGCAGTCACATGCTGCTTGTGCGTATAAGTGTGCTACCTGCTATTTTGTAAAGTGGCTCGAAAGTCTGTTCCATAACAATAAACCTGCAACAGATAAAGCACGTGCCTTTGTCTCTGCACAATAAGTTTTACTCTAAAGTGGAACAAACATTTGTCATCAACAGATCTCAATTGCTGCAATGTATATCTACAGTGGTGGATGCAGCACCGAAAAGGCAAAACAGGAGGAGGAGGAGGAGGATCTCTTCTCTAGCAGGCCTAATAAATGAGGAGCCCAGGCACACCCTTGCAACATCAGTCCTTGCCCTTGAGGAGGCTGAGAGTGCAGTGTATTTTATAGATGAAATGTGAAGGAAGACCAAATTACTAGATAGATATACAACTCGTAGTCTTCCTTCACACTTCAAAATCATACATGCTACACCTTAGCTTTCATTAAATTAGAAGTTTTGAGCTAGAAACTGGTAAAATCAGCATCTCCAACCCGAACTGCAGTTGGTCAAGGTTGGATTTTACAACCAATTGGTACTTTGTATCTCTCTGAAGCAGCCCTTGATGAAACAAGGCCATGTCGGGCTGTTTTTAAACAGCCCCAAGCAAGCATAGTGAATAAACAGAATTTTCTCCTTTCTATCAGTTTACTGTTGTTTCCTTCTATGTTGGATCTTGTTAGCTGGCTGCCTTGTTGTTTCTTTGAAACATCATTGAGGCCCCTAAATGTAAGCACACACATTTATGCAAAGTCTGTAGCTGGCATAAACGACCATATCTAAATGAGAAATTTAGGTGTATAACTTACAGTATCTATAAGTAGTGTGTAATTGCTGGTCATGCTTATGACATGGCCATGCCCCTCCACTGTGAACACCTCATTGCATTTGCATTCTAAGCCATTTTAGCACATAATTACAGAATAGTATTTAATTATTTATTTGTTACATTTGTATCCCACATTTTCCCACCTAATTGCAGGCTCAATGTGGCTTACATAGTACCGGAGAGGCGTTTGGAGACTCTGGTGTAAACAAAGTGATGTTGTGGTAAGATAAAGGTCATGTGGCACAACCACATTAGGGAATCATACAACGGAAGAGTTGTGTTATGTCCATTATGTACTTTAGTTTTGTTGTGTTGCCGGGATCAGGCATTTATGTTGGATTGGTAGTAGTTAGTACAGTGGAGTGGAGGAGTGGCCTAGTGGTTAGGGTGGTGGACTTTGGTCCTGAGGAACTGAGTTAGATCCCCAATTCAGGCACAGGCAGCTCCTTGTGATTCTGGGCAAGTCACTTAACCCTCCATTGCCCCATGTAAGCCGCATTGAGCCTGCCATGAGTGGGAAACCATGGGGTACAAATGTAACAAAAATAAAAAAAATAAATAGGGTATACTTAGAGGGGAATTTTCGATATGATATCTAAGTCCGACTTTGGACGTTTTGCAAAAAACATCCAAAATCTGAATACAAAAAGAAGGTTATTTTTAAAAAAGAAAAATGTCTTTTCTTTCGAAAATACTTTTTTAAACAAGGTTTTGAGATTTGGACGTTTTCTTTTTTGGTCCATTAAAAAAAAAAAAGTTCAAGTGCACAATGCACAAAATAAAGTCATTGGGATGTAAAAGGGGCCTGCATTTTTAGTAGACTGGCCCCCAGACATCCTAGGAAATAAATGGGACACCCTAGGGGGCACTGCAGTGGACTTAAAAAAAACATGCTCCCAGATATACATCTCACCGCTGCACCCTTATTTTGTCTGCTGAACCCAACTCCCCCCAAATCCCACTACCCCCAACTGTACACCACTACAGTAGCCCTTATGGGTGAAGAGGACACCTATATGTGGGTACATTGGGATTCTGGTGAGTTATGGAGGGCTCACAGTTTCCACCATAAATGTGACAGGTAGAGGGGGATAGGGACCTGAGTCCCCCAAGCCATGGCACACTGCACAGACCACTATACTACTACAGGAACCTGCTTGCTGCTCTAATAGACCTGGCTCTAACATCTGAGGCTGTCATAGAGGCTGGAAAGTCATATTTTTATTCACATTTTTGGGGATGGAAGGGGGTCAGTAACCACTGGGGGAGGTATTGGGGGCCACCCCTGATTCCCTCCAGTGGTTGTCTGGTCATTTAGAGTGTCCTTTTGTGCCTTATTTGTTATAAAAACAGGTCTAGCTCAAAACATCTTAGTTTTAGTCCTGGACGGTTCTGTTTTGTTCCATTATGCCTGTAAAACAATCAAGTCTTAGGTGCCCTAAATGACCACTGGAGGAATCAGGGATGACCCCCCCCCCCCATACTCTTCAAGTGGTCATTGACCTCCTTCCACCCCCCCCCCCCCAAAAAAAAACAAAAAACAAACAAACCTGTGAATAAAAATAGTACATACTCACCAGGCTAAGCCATGTGGTGATGCAAGGCTTGGTTGTATGAGAGCAGCACTGTATACCCTTGCAGGAAGTTGATTATTTGGGCTGGGCACCATCATATGGAAGAAGCCAGTTCAATATATGGTACTGGTTTTGAGGTTTTGGATGTGCAATAGACTGGCTCTTATTTGTGGAGGTTGGATAACTTTTATGTGCTTACTCAAGCTCAGTGGTCTGAAGGAAAAGAATTAGAGTGGAGGAGTAGCCTATGGTTAATGCAGTAGCCCCAGGAACTTTGATTCCCACTGCAGCTCCTTGTGACTCTGGGCAAGTCTCTTAACCCTCCATTGCCCCAGGTATGAAATAAGTGCCTGTATATAATATATACAAGTGCTTTGATTGTAACCACAGAAAGGCAACATCAAATCCTATCCTCTTTCCCTAAATCATAGATTGATGCTGATCCCTACTGTGAGGGAATCATGATTGTATATTACTCATACACAAGCTTTTTCAGTTGTAGGGCCTTTGTTATGGAATAGTTTACCTCAGGCTCTGTGACGGTGAATTGTTGGTTTTCACAAGAGGCTGAAGGATCACCTTTTTATGAAGACTTTTGGGTGCTGATGGTGAGGGATAGGGTGTGTTTTTGCTGTGCATGATGTATGTGCTTGATATCTGGTTTTATTGTTGCTGTTCTTATGTGGATTGCACATGTTTTTATTGGAAATTTTTATTGTTACCCACCGAGAGAAAGATGTATTTTTTGGAACAGTAGGCTATAAATTGTTGAGAAAATAAAAATACAAATAAATAAATCATGAATGCTGATTAATAATAAGCCCAAAATGAATCCAAGGAATCTTTATTCACCCAACAAGAGTTTAGCTCTAGCCGTGGTGATGATAATCTTTAAAACTGCACATTCGACTTTCAAAAATTCAAATGGAATAGTTAATGTGCAAAGAAATAAATATATTAGGAACGGCCATTGAAATTTCTAAAACATTTTTAGAAGCATAATAATATACTAGTAGTTTAGCGGATTGGGCTGTAATGATTTTACTTCTTGCGTGCTGACAGCATGAGGCCTTGTCTTTTGCTTCCCAATGACATAAGGTACACTTTTATAGCAGCGTCACAGGGCCCTCTCATTCACTCCTGCTTGCATAAGACTGCCCTGACCTTATCGCTGGCCACCCTATTGAAAAAAAAGCTCTTGACTGCAACAACTTGGCATGCCTGGGACATTATTTATTTTTCACGGATAAGAAGTTGATAACAAAATAATTTGTATTTCTTTCTATGGATGAGAACTATCTTATTTACTCTAAAAACATCAGATACCAGACATCAAAAGACAGTTGTCACTGCTTCAGTCCGGTGATAGGACTTTGAGATGAACAGAAATGTAGAAGCTGCATTTCAATCCTTAAGGCTCTGTTTGACGAAAACAAGCTAATAAAAGTTGGTTTGGTTAAAGGTTTATAGCTCTCTCTATTAGCAAAATGCACATTATCACAGCACAAACATCAGGCACAAAAAAGACATCTGTGGGTCATAGGATAGTCAAGGCAAATAACAATTGAGAGGGGAGGGGTAGACCTGCAGCACAGAAAGGATTGCTCTTTTTGATATAAACTGTTTTTTTTTTAATGAAGTTATCCTGTTTTGCAAGGCTTTCTTAATAATGAATGTATTTTGAACCACATTGAATCCATGGCAAATTAATTTTTGTAGCATCGTCTTTACCGAGGTTAAATTCTGCTGTAAAAAAGTCCATAGAATATTGTCTATCTACAAATTTGCCTTCTGAGAATTTAATGGGTAAACCCCAAATATCTGGTGTTAGAACTTGGCTGCCCCTCTTTTTTGGGGTCAAGACCAAGTTAATAACAATGCGGCCCTTTTACTAAGATGCATAGGTGCCTATCCGCCTTATTTTCGAAAGAGAAAGACGCCCATATTTCGACCCAAATCGGGAGATGGGCATCTTTCTCCCGTGGGCGCCCAAATCGGTATAATCAAAAGCTGACTTTGGGCTTGTCAAATAATCTTCAACTGCAATCTGTCGCGGAAATGGCCAAAGTTGATGGGGGCGTGTCGGACGCGTGGTGAAGGCGGGACTGGGGCGTGTTTATTGGCCGAGGAGAGATGGGTGTCCTCAACCGATAATAGAAAAAAGAAAGGCGTTTTTAGCGCGAATTTGGGTCACTTTTTTTGGACCCTTTTTTTTCACAAACAAGTCCCAAAAAAGTGCCCTAAATGACCAGTTGACCACCAGAGGGAATCGGGGATGACCACCCCTGACTCCCCCAGTGGTCATTAAGCCCCTCCCACCCCCCCAAAAAAAAACAACTTTAAAAACTTTTTTTTCCAGCCTGTATGCCAGCCTCAAATGCCATCACAGCAGTATGCAGGTCCCTGGAGCAGTTGTTAGTGGGTGCAGTGGACTTCAGCCAGGTGGACCCAGGCCCATCCCCCCCTACCTGTTACACTTGTGGTGGTAAATGGGAGCGCTCCAAACTGCCCCCAAAACCCACTGTACCCACATCTAGGTGCCCCCCTTCAGCCATAAGTGCTATGGTAATGGTGTAGAGTTGTGGGGAATGGGTTTTGGGGGGCTCAGCACCCAAAGGAAGGGAGCTATGGACTTCAGAGATAGTTAACTTTTTTTTACTTGTTACAAGTGCCCCCTAGGGTGCCCGGTTGGTGTCCTGGCATGTGAGGGGGACCAGTGCACTACGAATCCTGGCCCCTCCCATGACCCAATGCCTTGGATTTGTTCGTTTTTGAGCTGGGCACCTTCGGTTTCCATTATCGCTGACAAACGATACCGCCCAGCTCAAATCCGCACAAATCCGATGCATTTGGCTGGCACAAACCGTATTATCGGAAAAAAGATGGACGCCCATTTTTTTCAAAAAATATGGTTTGTCCCGCCCCTTCACGTACCCGTTCTCGGAGATAGACGCCCATGGAGATGGGCGTTCGCGTTTGATTATGCCCCTCCACGCACGCTCAACGCATGCCAAATTTGAGTTACCGCCTGTTTACCACATGGCCCTTGCGGTAATTTCAATTTTGGCACGCGTCCGTTATGCACATCTGAAAAAAAATTGTTTTATTTTCTGGTGCGCTGCAGCTACACGCGTCAAGTGTCATTTGACGTGCATAGACCATTACCGCCCGGTCAATGGCTTGTGGTAAGGTCTCAGACCCAAAATGGACGTGCAGCAATTTTCATTTTGCTGCACATCCATTTTCGGCAAAGAAAAAAACACAGACATTTTTTTTAGGTGCGCTAAAAAATAATTCTGTGCGCGCCCAAAACACGCGTCTACACTACCACAGGCCATTTTTAGCGCACCTTAGTAAAAGGACCCCAATATGCCTTCTTGACATGGACTCCACTCTTCCTTCACAAATATAATTAATGTTTGTATCTTTAAATTGGATACCACTAAAGAAAGTAAAGTGTCAAGTGCAGTAGTATACTAACAGCAGTATTTTCATAACACAAAGTGAAAAGTGGTTGTCATTTAAGTTAAATAAAATCTTCCCACACTCTGCTTGACAGCATCTAGGACAGATATAAATTGTAAACTACTTGACTTTGTAAAGTAGTTGTATAGTGTCACTGACATGTAGACTACACTGTTCTGTCCTCCTGTGTTATGTGACACCTGGCATGATGGAATAATCGCTGACAAAGCTTTAATGTATTGTTCCTTCTAGAGGTATGGGGTCTAGCAATGCTAAAAGTGATAGATCATCTTACAGCTGGAACTGAGTTTACCATACAGTATGTAGAGTTTTTTTGCAGGAGGAACTGAGTTCCAAGACTTCCTGGGAAAGATAATTTTCCTAGCCATATAAGCCACAGAACTGAAGTATATGAATTTTCATAAATGAATTGGATACTGGAATAAATTACCTGGCTTGCGAGAGCAACAGTCTCTATTGCACTACTTGCCAATCCTTTTGTGGCTGTGCTCCCATGATGATGGCCAAATAAAACTATGTGACCCCCCCCCCCCCCCCAGAGGTGCAAAATAATGATGGACCTATGGAGAGCCCACCCAAGTCACAGGTTTTGTGACCCCATCTGGGGTCGTGACCCATAGTTTGGGAAGCTGTGCTCCATTGTTTTTCAGGAAGGGCTTGAAAACACTCTAATTTTTCAAGTCTTAAGGTTGATTTTTTACATTTAGGGGTCCTTTTACTATGCCGTGCTAAAGAGTGGCCTGTGCTACGTTTTAGCATATGAGTTTCCCATGCGCTAAGGCCACTTTTAGCATGCCAGTAAAATGGCTGCAACTTCTTTTTTTCTGTTAATGGCTATACACTAATTTCCCAATTAGCATGTGGACATTAGCGCAGGAGTCCTTACCACCATTATTATTAAAAGGCGGAAAGGGCTCCTGCGCAAACCCTGCGCTAATCAGGCAGCATGTGGCAATTTACTTGTGCTACCCGATTATTTATTTATTTTCTGCGCTTGTGCCCCACATTTTCCAACCTAATGGCCAGTTTAATGTGGCTTACAGTTGTTTAAAAGTTGATAGGTTACAGTTATAAAGGTTCAATGAGATACACAGTTTTCTTATAGTTACCAGGTTACAGTATGGTTTACATTTATTTTTTGTCAGACTGGTTGCGTGTAATACTGCCGTTTGAGGTGATGGAGGTTTACTTCAGTTCTGTCCATTTTCATGATTGTGGAGTGTTTCCTTCTATCTGTTTTGCTACTTGGGGTCATGTGCAGGGCACGCCTATTCTCCGCCTCCAAATACTCCCTCCCTGTGCTAAAAAATTTTTATATCTTTTTAGCCCATGATTGGCATGCACTGATCCTGGAACTACCGCGAAATGCCTGAGTATGTCCAGCGGTAGTGCCTTTTAGCCAGGGGCGTAGCTAGGTAGGGCCATGGGGGCATGGGCCCCCACAGATTTAGTCCTGGCCCCTTCCACTTTCGACCCCCCTGCTGACCCTCTCCGCCACTTTTGACCCCCCCCCCGCCACTGCCACCGCCGCAAGCTACCTTTGCTGGCAGGGGTCCCCAACCCCCGCCAGTCGTGTTAGTCTTCTTCAGCGCTGGTCTCTGGTGCATTCGCTCATTTCGCTGATCTGTGAACGTGCAGGACGTGCTGGATGTCAAGACTCACAGCACAGATCAGCGAAGTGAGCGAATGCACCGGAGACCAACGCTGAAGAAAACTAAGGCTGGTGGGAGGTTGGGGACCTCCGCCAGCAAAGGTACCTTGCGGCGGCGGTGGAGGGGGAAGGGTCGAAAGCGGCAGGGGAGGGTCGGCAGCGGGGGGGGGGGGGGTTGAAAGTGGTGGGGGGTCAGCGGCTGGGGAGACGGGATAAAATGTGCCCCCCACCTTGGGCTCTAGAACTCCCCTCCCACCGAAGTCTGGTTACGCCCCTGCTTTTAGCGTGTGGTAAGCACTCGTTAGTGCTTATTGCTGCTTAGTTTGGGCCTCTTTTATCAAGCCGCTCTAGTGGCTCCTGATGCGGTAATGCCAACAAAGCCCATTCACTTTGAATGGGCTCCATTGCCATTGCCGCACGGGAATCACTAGCACAGCTTGATAAAAGAGGCCTTTTATAAATAAATAAGAAAGAATTTTGTTTTGTAATAAGGGAGACATAAAAGCACAGCTGTAAGTAGGGAATGCACTTGTACCTCCCCGCATCCTTCTTGATCCCCTCTCCTCTCTCCTTCCACTCTGCTTCCCCTTCCTTTTTCCCTCTTCCCTCTGTGATCCAACCCAAGTGGCAGAAGGAGAGTGGCGCTTCACCTTCTATGTTTGCATTTCAGTCATATTTTTGACAAGAGGCTCTATGCTCTGCATGGCTGCCTCTCTCACCCACTCTAGTTACAGCTAGGCAAGAAGGCTAAAACAGTGTCTAAGAATTATTATTGCCTATCCAAATTGTTTGGAAGCATTTATAGTATCCTCTCTGGGTTCTATATCTCTCCACCATAGGCATTGTATACCTGCTTCATTTGGGCGTGGGATTATTGGGGAGATGAGTGAATTTTATCCCCCACCCAGATTGTCACCAATTAACTTTCTCGCTGTCTCTCCATCTACTCCCCTCTGAAACTCTCTCTGTCATCCACAGATACAATCCAATTAGAAAAATAAAATGCTCAAAGGTAGACTATCCTGCTTATAATCGAACGAGAAAAACGCCCAAGTTCCGACCTAAATCGGGAGATGGACGTTTAACTCACAAAAACGAATAAAGCGGTATAATCGAAAGCCGATTTTTGGACGTTTTCAACTGCAATCCGTCGCGGATGTGGACAAAATTGATGGGGGCGTGTCAGAGGTGTGGCGAAGGCGGAACTGGGGCGTGGTTATCTGCCGAACAGAGATGGGCGCATTTCACCGATAATGGGAAAAAAGTATGCGTTTTTAGCTAGAATTTAGGACACTTTTCCTGGACCCTGTTTTTTCACGAATAAGGCCCCAAAAAGTGCCCTAAATGACCAGATGACCACTGGAGGGAATCGGGGATGACCTCCCCTGACTCCCCCAGTGGTCACTAACCCCCTCCCACCACAAAAAATGAAGTTTCTCAACTTTTTATTTTCACCCTCAAATGTCATACCCACCTCCCTGACAGCAGTATGCAGGTCACTGGAGAAGTTGTTAGGGGGTGCAGTGGACTTCAGGCAGGTGGACCCAGGCCCATCCCCCCTACCTGTTACAATTGTGCTGCTTAATGCTTATTAGTCGTCCAACCCCCCCAAACCCACTGTACCCACATGTAGGTGCCCCCCTTCACCCCTTAGGGCTATAGTAATGGTGTAGACTTGTGGGCAGTGGGTTTTGAGGGGGATTTGGGGGGGCTCAACACACAAGGGAAGGGTGCTATGCACCTGGGAGCTCTTTTACCTTTTTGTTTGGTTTTGTAAAAATGCCCCCTAGGGTGCCCGGTTGATGTCCTGGCATGTGAGGGGGACCAGTGCACTACGAATCCTGGCCCCTCCCACGAACAAATGCCTTGGATTTATTCGTTTTTGAGCTGGGCGCTTTCATTTTCCATTATCGCTGAAAAACAAAAACGCCCAGCTCACACATTGTTGAATAAAACATGGGCGTCTATTTTTTCCCAAAATATGGTTCGGTCCGCCCCTTCACGGACCCGTTCTTGGAGATAAACGCCCATGGAGATAGGCGTTTTCGTTCAATTATGCCCCTCCATGTTTATTTAATGCTTTTTAAGGACTAAGAGGTGCCTGTTTTGTGAAATGTACATTTTTTCTATATTTTCATTTGGCAGGGTACAGAAGAAAATAAATTTCTGTTTCTCTTTTACCAGTATTTGCACTGCTTATAGAGTCTGGCTTTCGTGGGGGGTC
This sequence comes from Microcaecilia unicolor, assembly GCF_901765095.1. NCBI lineage: Eukaryota > Metazoa > Chordata > Amphibia > Gymnophiona > Siphonopidae > Microcaecilia > Microcaecilia unicolor. The sequence continues at coordinate 437,962,191 of NC_044032.1, forward strand.
TCCATTTCAGTTTTTATCTGCATGTTTTTTGTGGTTCCCTATTTTGTATCACGTGAGGGTCTGTCCATATTCTGCCTGTGTGACTGAGGTGATGGATTTTGCTAGCGGGTAATGTCTGTGTATGAAGGTGTAACAGTCCAGCTTGCTCAAGTTTTCCAGTAGCAGAAGTTTGGTGCTCTAGGGTCCAGTGTACTATTTATAGCACTGTCTTTCATAGGTGGGTTAGGACTGTTGTGCGTTGTTTTCTGTATAGGTTTTCAGTGTCTTTTTGCAGGACTTTATGTTATTTCATAAAGTACCTGGCCCTATTTGAAAGCAGGCACTAGGGCAAACAAAAATCTATCTGTTTAAGCTTGCGCTGTTCTGTTCCTGAAGTGGTGATCACAATTTGAATATTTTTGTATGGTGAGGTGTAAGGGGGGGATAAAGCACTAAAGCAGCTAGGATAACCGTATCAGACACAGTACTATCTTAATACAGTTCATCCTAGCTGATTAAGTGCTGAATATCACACAAGCTATGTTTTATCCGGCTGTGTATGCCTGGATATTCAATGTAGGTGCATGGACATGGCTTGGCGTTGAATATCCGGGAATAAAGCCGGCAGCTGACTGCTGCCAGCTGAATATCAGATCCAATATGTCTGCTGGAGAGGGGTTATATTGCTGATACTAAGATGAAACCAGAGTCAGATTTTATTTTATGTGAGGAATTCTGTGGGCAAATGCTCTAGTTCAGCTCTGCATTCATTGTGCGTGAGGAAGGTTCCTGTGGATGCAGAATAAATGCTTGCATTTAACACTGTGACAATGCAGAGTCAGGGGTCAGTATATATTTTTTCTAATTAGATTGTAAGCTCTGTCGAGCAGGGACTGTCTCTTCATGTTCAAGTGTACAGCGCTGCGTACGTCTAGTAGCGCTTTAGAAATGATAAGTAGTAGCAGTAGTACTATTAGAGTTCCAGGAATCATAATTGAACTCAAATAATTTTTGTTGCGTATAATCAATGTTGGCAGTTTTGTTGTTGTTGTTGTTTTGTATAGCTTGGAAATATAAATTGCATTCTTTTTTCCTGGGGCAATTGCCTGACTAGTGTTTAGAGCACGAGCTCTCAACCCCAGCTCTCGAGATACACCTAGCCAGTTGTTTTCAGAATACCCACAACGTATAAGCAGGCAATAGATTTGCATGCAGTACCTCCATTCTATGCAAATCTATCTCATGCATATTCATTCTGGATATTCTGAAAACCTGTCTGGGTTGAGAACCCCTGGTTTAGAGTAAGGGGACCTCCTCACCCTCCTTCCTGATCAGAGCTTTCAGGGGGCCCTTTCTTTTGATTACCTTGGGGAGGGGGGTACCACCTCGTCCCTTGTTTCACACAGCAGACTACCGTGAACTGCCCCTGGGGGTAAGTGCTGTCTGTAAGGGAGGGGGGAGGAGGAAAAACTGCTGCCTGTGAATGAGTGCAGCAGGAAAAAAAGTGCTACCTGTTGGGTGAGGGTATTTTAAGTAGGGAGAAAAAGCTGGGATTTGGAGAAGAAGGGAGGTTGCTGGTGTCAGGTCTAGAGAAGGGGGAGAGGGAAAGTGCTCTTGCCCCTTGTTAATTTGTATGAATGTGAAAGGGGGCATAATGAGAGAAACTTCCCATGGTGCTGACTCATTTCTGTTTAAAAAAAAAACAAAAAAAAAATATATATATATATATATTCATTGTTTTGAAATGCTGGCTTCATATTCAGCATGCTAGTCTGGTGCGTGTGTATGTTTGTTGCGTTTTTAAATAAATAACCATAATAAATATGTATGAGATGTATGTGTGAAAAAGATTATGCTAATGTGCCAAGCTACATCCTGTGTGTCCCCCCTCCCCCAATGAAGTAGTCAAACTACACCCATGATGCAAATAACCAAGAACATAAGGACACCTCCAGCTGAGAAAAGAGGACAAGCTGAACCTACATGTTAACAGAATCCATTACCTTGTTTGCACATGGAAAACACAGATCCTTACTTAGTAAAGAATAAGAAATTAGAAATATACAGAAAAACAATGAAATGGAATCTGAAAACCCACAGACATCAGACTCTGAGCTATGGAAACACTGAAGAAAGAGAAAAAGAAATGTATGTCCTCCTATGCAGAACAACATACAAGAAATATAAAGCTGTGTACAGTAGGACGTCAATTGTCTGGACTAACCTCTGCAGACAGCAATCCGGATAATGAAAAATTCAGATAACTGGACATTACCTTTAATATCCTTTAAGACTCCGCTCTATATATTATTGAACCTATCCTGAAGGATAGGAGCCCCATCCCCGTACCTCTACTTCTTTCTTGATGGAATTGGCCAACCTGGTAATTAAAGCTAATTATTTTTGGTATGATAATAAATTATTTAAACAAATCCATGGTGTAGCAATGGGTGTGACTCCAGCCCCATCAGTAGCGACATTATACATGGACATATTTGAAACTTCATAAATATATTTATCTGATTTTTTCTCATCAATAATAATCTGGAAGCGATATTTGGATGCAAAATACAAAGAAAAGACAAGAATGCTTCTGAAAAAATAAAAAATATTAATAAAAAATCGTTTGAGAATGAAATAAGGATTAATGCCAAAAGGTGTAAAACTGGATTGATGAGGATTACAGTACCGCCTCTGTCAGCCTTATTTTCAAAAGTGATAGGACCCATATTTCAACCCAAATCGGGAGATGGGTGCCTTTCTCCGGTGGGCGCCCAAATCGGTATAATCGAAAGCTGATTTTGGGCGCCTTCAACTGCAATCTGTTGCGGGAACGAACAAAGTTGATGGGGGCGTGTCAGAGGCGTGGTAAAGGTGGGACTGGGGCGTGTTTATCGGCCGAGGAGAGATGGGCGTCCTCAGCCGATAATGGAAAAAAGAAAAGCGATTTTAGCGAGAAGTTGGGTCACTTTTTCTGGACCTTTTGTTCTCATGAATAAGCCCCCAAAAAGTGCCCCAACTGCCCAGATGACCACCGGAGGGAATCGGGGATGACCTCCCCTGACTCCCCCAGTGGTCACTAACCCCCTCCCACCAAAAAAAAAAAAAACTTTAAAAACTTTTTTTGCCAGCCTGTATGCCAGCCTCAAATGTCATACCCAGCTCCATCACAGCAGTATGCAGGTCCCTGGAGCAGTTGTTAGTGGGTGCAGTGGACTTCACCCAGGTGGACCCAGGCCCATCCCCCCCTACCTGTTCCACTTGTGGTGGTAAATGGGAGCCCTCCAAACTGCCCCCAAAACCCATTGTACCCACATCTAGGTGCCCCCCTTTAGCCATAAGAGCTATGGTAATGGTGTAGATTTGTGGGCAGTGGCTTTTGGGGGGGATTTGAGGGGCTCAGCACCCAAAGGAAGGGAGCTATGGACTTGGGAGGGATTTTTCTTTTTATTTTAAAATGTTACAAGTGCCCTCTAGGGTGCCCGGTTGGTGTCCTGGCATGTGAGGGGGACCAGTGCACTACGAATCCTGGCCCCTCCCATGACCCAATGCCTTGGATTTGTTCGTTTTTGAGCTGGGCGCCTTCAGTTTTCATTATCGCTGGAAAACAAAACCGCCCAGCTCAAATCCGCACACATCCGATGCATTTGACCGGCACAAACCGTATTATCAAAAAAAAGATGGGCGCCCATTTCTTTCGAAAATACAGTCTGTCCCGCCCCTTCACGCACCCATTCTCGGACATTGACGCCCATGGAGATGGGCTTTCACGTTTGATTATGCCCCCTAAGTGTATGCTTGGCTCATTGAATTATTCAGCCAAAGCGGAGGCGGGTACGCGTATCTGATAGATCCTATCATTACTCCCTTATCCTACTGACTATCATAATATAAGATTGAGAAATATTGAAGAAGCAGAGCATAATTGTGGGTCATATATTCTTATGGGCATCTCTAGTGTTTAGTGTGTGCTAATAGAGTGCTCTAAAAATGATAATGCGCCTTTGTAAAAGACCCCCTTAATCTCTCTGTGCTGCTTTTGACTTAGTGGATTACGCCCTTCTTCTTGCTCGTCTGACGTCTATCAGTATTTCTGCTACTGTTCTCTCATGGGGGCTCATTTTCAAAAGAGAAAAACATCCAAAAAGTGGCATAAATCTGTATTTGGCTGTTTTTCTCACAAAAATGTCCAAATTGGTATTTTTGAAACTAATTTTTAGGCATTTTCCTATGAAGTCCATCAGATGTGTCTGCAAATCACAAGGGGGGGGGGGGGGGGTGTCAGGGGCATGTTAAGGGCGGGATATGGATATTTTTCTGCCATAATGGAACTAAACAAAAATATCCAGGGCTATAATTTGGATGTTCTGGTCTAAACCTGATTTATTAATGAATAAGTCACAAAAAAGTGCCCTAAATGACCAATGAAGGGAATCATGGATGACCTCCCCTTACTCCACAAGTGGTCACTAACCCCTCTACAAGTCCACAAACGTGATTAAAAACATTACTTAGCAGCCTCTATGTCAGCCTCAGGTGTTACACTCAGGTCCATTAGAGCAGCATGCAGGTCCCTGGAGTAGTCTAGTGGTGGATGCATTGCACTGCAGACAGGTGGACCCAGGTGCATACCTCCCCCTACCTGTTGCACTTCTGGTGGAAACTATGAGTCCTCCAAAAGTCAGCAGAAACCCAATGTACCCACATATAGGTGCGCCCTTCACCCATAAGGGCTATTGTAGTGGTGTACAGTTGGGGTAGTGGGTTTTCGGGGGCTCAGTGGTGAGATGTGTACCTGGAAGCATTTATTTGAAGTCCACTGCAGTGCCTCCTAGGGTACCCCATTGCTCTCCTGGGATGTCTATGTGGCCATTCTAATAAGAATGCTGGCTCCTCCTACATCCCAATATGGCTTGATTTTGTGCATTTTCACTTGGACTTTTTTTTCCTGAAAAAGAACCAGAAAGATAAACGCACAGAGCACAAAAACAACTAGCAAATAGCTAATTTCGAAAAAAAAAAAAAAGATAAAGACAGACCTTTTTTCTGTTTTGACAATGGCTATATTCCACACTTGAATTTTGGATGTTTTTAGCAAAACGTCCAAAGTTGGACTTAGACTTCATATCAAAAATGCCCCTCATGGTTTTCTTCTCTAAAGGTACTTCTTCCTCCTACGTTTTGCATCGTGGTGTCTCACAGAGTTCAATTCTTTCCCCTCTTTTGTTTAATATCTTTTTATCCCCACTGGCACTTCTGATTCAGAGTTTCAGTATCACCTTTTATATCTATGCAGATGACATTCTTCTACTTTCCACCTATAATCCTGCTGCACCTATTCTTTGTTTACTTCAAAGGTGTCTCAACTCCAATGATAACTGGCTCATGTTTAACCATTTAGTACTAAATCTCTCAAAATCTTTAGCACTTTGGTTAATAAGATTCATTACGATTCATTCCCTTAGCCCCATGATCCTAGGTTCTCCGATAAAGCTGTTAATTCCTTGAAATGTTTAAGTATTATTCTTGATACCCATCTATTTTTTTCTCCTCAAACTGCATCAGTTGTTCACTCCTATTTCTGTTCATTGCAATCTATTTGATGTCTCCATCCTTTTCTTGATGATGGCGCATGTGTGATACTTCTTTGTTCGCTGGTAATTTCTAAACTCAACTATTGCAATATTGTTTATGCTGGCATTCCATTCACTCTCATCGAAAAGCTACAATCTATTCAAAACACTGCTATTCGCATACTCTCTGGTGTTCGCTGCTATGTCCACATTTCTCCCTTTCTAAAACAACAACACTGGCTCCCTGTTTCCTTCCATATACAATATAAGATTTTGATGTTAACTTACAAAATTCTCTTTTCTGATTCTCCTACCTATCTCTCATCCTTGACAGTTCCCTATAGACCTATCCATACACTTAATTCTACCACAGCTAACCAGCTCTCCATCCTTGCTCTATCACATACTGTAAGGTTGATCCTGATCCCTTGGGCCTAGGCCGAGTCCTAGGACAGACCTAGGTTGAGGCCTAAGGCAGACCAAGCTCATGCTATACAGTAACAACAGGCTACGAAGCCCAGCACACTCAGGGAGACCAGCGAGCACCAGCAGAAATAGAAATAGACCACTCATATGGGCCACAAGGCCGAACTGTAACCCACATGTACAGAGTCCAAGCTTACGGGCCACAAGGCCGAACTTGAACCCAATCACACACAAGGGAAGGGAAAAGAACAGAGAGAAGTCCTGGAAGGGACTGGCACTCGGGCCGTGCACATAGCGCCACACACAGACACCAATGAAAGGTTACCAGACCAAACACACAGATACAGACAATAACCAGAATAAGGGAACTCATGCAGAGAAGCAACCCAAGCGGTGCCACACAGCTAAACGAAGGAGTGACCTATAAAGGATCCAAGCAAAAACTACAGTAAGAATAGGGAAAAGGGAAACCACACAAAAGACAATGAAACCAACACAGCAAGATTCTGCAAACAGCAGGTAAGGGTAAAAAAGACTACAGAGAGAGACTGCTTCTACTTATACAGCTCAGATGAGGAGCAGTGCTCACAAGAACCAAGCAACAGATACAGCAGGTAAAGGGTTAAAGCAGACTACAGAGAGAGACTGCTTCTAGGTACACAGATCAGACAAGGAGCAGTGCTCAAAAGAACCAAGCAACAGATACAGCAGGTAAAAGGTTAATAGGGAAATCCAAACAAAGGAAGTAAGCTCTTACCACGGACTCAGGCAGCACACACAGCAGGGAAGGGATGGGCAAGGCACACAGAGAAGCAGCGGGTACCAAGAAGCTGAACAGAGCTGCACAGCAGTAAAGTAATCAGAGAAGAAGCTGGTTGCTACAGACTCACAGAACAAACACAGACAAAGGGAATAATGGCAACCAAACAACAGAGAACTCACCCTGTGTTACAGGCATAGACTAAGCGGAAACAAAGTAAGCTCACAGCTGAAGGAGATAATGCTAGAGTGTCATATGCAAGCAGAGGTATGTTTAAATAGGGTCTGGCATCTGATGTCAGCTGCCTCAGACGTCAGCCCAATCCCTGACATGGCTAATCAGGAGCGATACCCAGTCACTACCCTGCCTGTCCCAGTAGGATCATAACACATACTAGGCTTCAATTCACTTCTCACTCTGCTTTCTTTGCCTTGACTCCTTCCCTATGGAATTCTAAACCTTTTTCACTTCGTAACAAACAACCTTACCAACAATTCAAAACTGACTCTTCATCCATAAACCCGCCCCCTTTGTCTGGCATCTGCCTGCCTCCAGCATATGCAATTCTACCCCTCCATCTCCCCCACACATTGTTTTTGCTCCCTTCTTCCTTCTCATTTCCCCAGCATCTCTGTCTTAGCCTTTGCATCAGCCCTCAGTGCCCTCCTCTCAACCCCAGCATTAGACCCTTCTCCCAAAATCATCCCCCTTCTTCAAACTCAACCCCCAGCCCAAGCATGCATTGTAGACAATATACATATGCACCACAACTCCACTCCCACTCCACCCATGGCCCCAGGGATGCTTACGCATGGTGTGCATCTTGTCAGCCCTTCTCTTCCTACTAACTTCTGCCCCATCTCTAACCTTCCTTTCTTTGATAAGCTCCTGAAGAAGCTTGTTCTTACTCAGCTTGAGCAGTCCAATGTCCTCCACCCTTTCCAGACTGTTCTTTTGTTTTGGCCACAGCACTGAGACTCTCCTCCTAGCCCTCTATGACACCATCTGTGCTGCCCTCATTTAACGCCACTCTGTTGTGATCATCTCCCTTGAACTAGCCTCAGCTTTTGACCTGGTGGATCACTCCCTTCTTCTTTGTCGGCTCCGTTCCATTGGTATCTTAGGTGCTGTCTTCTCCTGGTGCTCTAGTTACGTTTCTAACTGATTTTTTCAACTGGCTCTCTCTAACTCCTGCACTTCAGTCTTTCCTTTACAGCAGGTGTCCCCTAAGGTTCTATCCTTTCTCCTGCTCTCTTTAACATATTACTTGAACTATTGTTGACTGTTATTCAAGAACAAGGTTGTGTACTGTTTTGTTATGCCATTGACATACAAATAGTCCATAGTGTCTCTGACCCTTCTTCGCTCTCACTTCCCTTCACTTCGCTCCATCTCTTCCTGGCTGAAAGACAATGGCCTTTTCTCAACTCCTCTAAATGTGAATCCATGGCTTTTATTAACCCACTCTTCCCTCTGCCTTCAACCCTTCCCATCCCACGCTTGATAATAAGCCTCTCACCTTCAGCAATTCTGTCAACATCCTGGGTGTAATCTTTGATTCCAGACTAACATTTAAGCCCCAGATCAATTCAGTAGTTTGTTTTGCTTTCTTTATCCTCCATCACATTTGCTCCGCCTGTCCCTTCCGTTCTCCTCACTCCATTCACTCCCTCATCTTTGCTCTGGTAATTTCCCATCTTGATTACTCCAATTTCCTTTATGCTGGCCTCCTTCTCTATTCTATTACACGTTTACAACTGATTCGATCCACAACTGTCAAACTTATTCAGCATGCACACTATTTTTGATCGTCACTCCTCCCCCCATTCACCTTGAGCATTGGCTCCCTGCAGGGCCGTGCCTAGGGTCTCTGGCGCCCCCCTGCAGCCTATCAGTTGGCGCCCCCCCCTGCAGACTATCAGTTGGCGGCGGCGGCGCCCCCCCCCCCGTGAAAATGATCGCTCACCACTTGCCACACTGACAGGAATTGTCAGCAATATTCTTAGAAACAAATTGCTATACATTGCAAAATAAGACAGCAGATGTAAATTCTCAAAGTGGACATATTCCAAACACTAAAATGAAAATAAAATGATTTTTTTTCTACCTTTGTTGTCTGGTGACTTTCTTTTTCTGATCATGCTGGCCCAGTATCTGATTCTGCTATCTGTCCTCTTAACTCCGTTTCCAGGGCTTCCTTTCCATTTATTTCTTTCCTTTCCTCCTTTCTTCTTCATTTCTGGTCCTCAGCTTCTGCCTATTTTCTTCATCCATGTGCAGTTTTTCTCCTCTCTTCCTTTTCCCTCATTTCATCTCCTTCATCTCTCTTCTCTCCCCTCTATGTCCAGGAATTTCTCCTCTCTCCCTGAGCCCTGCCCTCCCATCCATGCTCCTCTGTCCCCTGCCCCCTCCATTCATCCCTATCCAGCAATTCCCCTCTCTCCCTGAGCCCTGCCCTCCCAATCCATGCTCCTCTGTCCCCTGCCCCCTCCATTCATCCCTTTCCAGCAATTCCCCTCTCTCCCTGAGCCCTGCCCTCCCAATCCATGCCCATCCATGCTCCTCTGTCACCTGCCCCCTCCATTCATCCCTATCCAGCAATTCCCCTCTCTCCCTGAGCCCTGCTCTGCAATCCATATCCATCCATGCCCATCTGTCCCCTCCATTCATCCCTATCCAGCAATTCCCCTCTCTTCCTGAGCCCTGCCCTCCCAATCCATGCCCATCCATGCTCGTCTGTCCCCTGCCCCCTCCATTCATCCCTTTCCAGCAATTCCCCTCTCTCCCTGAGCCCTGCCCTCCCAATCCATGCCCATCCATGCTCCTCTGTCACCTGCCCCCTCCATTCATCCCTATCCAGCAATTCCCCTCTCTTCCTGAGCCCTGCCCTCCCAATCCATGCCCATCCATGCTCGTCTGTCCCCTGCCCCCTCCATTCATCCCTTTCCAGCAATTCCCCTCTCTCCCTGAGCCCTGCCCTCCCAATCCATGCCCATCCATGCTCCTCTGTCCCCTGCCCCCTCCATTCATCCTTTTCCAGCAATTCCCCTCTCTCCCTGAGCCCTGCCCTCCCAATCCATGCCCATCCATGCTCCTCTGTCCCCTGCCCCCTCCATTCATCCTTTTCCAGCAATTCCCCTCTCTCCCTTCCATGACCCCCCTTGCATCCATGCTCCTCTCTCTCCCATGTCCCAGCCTGGCCCGCCCTCTTCTCCCCCCCCCTTTGCATCCATGCCCCCCCTTCGCATCCATGCTGTCATTTCTCCCCTGCCCTCCCGCTCCCATTGTACAACTGCCCACCCTCTTCTCTCCCCCCAACATCCCTTTTCTTTTTTTTTTCTTTTTAAATTTACCTCCGTGGCGGCGGTTCCGGCAGCGCAGCGTCAGGGAAGGAGGCGGCGCTCCCGACGTCTAGCCTTCCCTTCGCTGTGTTCCGCCTTCTTCTGATGTCATCCTTGACGTCAGAAGAAGGTGGAACACAGCGAAGGGAAGGCTAGAGACGTCGGGAGCACCGCCTCCTTCCCTGACGCTGCGCTGCCGGAACCGCCACCACGGAGGTAAATTTAAAAAGAACAAAAAAGAAAAGGGATGTTGCGGGAGGGCGAGCGAGGTGAGCAAGGTACGGTGGTGCCCCCCAGAGGGAAGCGCCCCCCTGCCATGCTTACCTCGCTTACCGGGTTAGCACGGCCCTGGCTCCCTGTCACATCGTGTATCCATTACAAGCTACTTCTGCTGGTCTTCAAATATCACTCTCCTTCATCTCCTGCTTATCTAAACAGGCTCTTGATCCCTTACTCTCCCTCCCCCCACCTCCTCCGTTCTTCCTCAGCCTTCTCTGCATCCCTCTTCCTTCTGTCCTCCGTCTTTTGCTTGGGATAATGCTTCCCTTCCTTCTTCTCTCAGATCTCTTACTTCTCCTCAAGCCTTCAAAGCCATGCTCAAAACTTTTCTCTTCCCGTCATCTTTTGATCCCTCTTCCACTTAGTCTTCCTATTTCCAGTTAACCCTTCCCCCTCTCTCCCTCATCTATTGTCCCCCTACCTCCCCCATGTCCATTGTCTCTCCCCTTCCCGCCCCCACCATCAGTATTGAATTTTGTTGTTGAACACTATTTAGTTGCCTGTACTGGATATATTTGCAGTATATCAAATGCAATAAATACATAAATAACTACATTGGCAATCACCATGGAACACAGTGTCCCACTGATGGCCACTGACATTCTACCCTCTTGCAGAAGTGACAGTATTTTTGATGGCCAGTATGCAGATTGGAACAATTGTAAAATATTGATGCAAAAAGCAAGCAGCATATCAGTGACACCATTGGCTTGGATATGGATTTTGATTTAGGTTAGCTACATTCAGGAACAGTAGGCATTTGAAAAATTTGTACTCATTTATGCACGGGCCTGGTATATATTTTATCTTTCAGAATTGTCACAGCCTAGGTGAGCTTGCTTATTTTACAGTTGCACAAACACAGAGTTCCAACAGCCTCAGATAGAACCTATTTGCAGCAAGCACAATATATTTCTCCGCACACAATGGGGTGATCATAAATCTTCAGTGACTTCTTTTCTGACTTTTCTTTCAGGTATTTTCAGCAGTTTTGCACTTTGTTATCTGGCTGCTTTCAGAGCTGGCTGGAAGGTAAATATAATCACTCTAAAGCAAGAAAGAGGGGCATGAATAATGAAGGCAACAAATAACACAAATCCTTGCAGACAGTTAGTTCTTCTCTCAGCTTGACAAATTATAGGGGTAAAGGACAGCTTTTATAGGAAAACATGCATGCAGTCTTGCAATATTTTAAAAGTCAAAGAAAAAGTCAGAGGTGCACAAATCTAAAAAGAATCTTGAGCAGTATTTTTATATGCTGTATCTCAGCTTTGGATAAATAATTGTTGTAGTCACCCGGCTGTTCGGTGTGTAATTATGTTGGAGAGGCTTTTCCAGGATTTGCACGTCTGACAATGGGTCTCCCTGGAAAGATACTTCATTATTTTCTGAGGAGGTGGTGGTGGTGGCCAGGGGGACACTTAAGGAAAGCAAAAAACATAGTCTAACAGAATCCTGCAGCAAATTTCTCTAGATGGCAGCATTTGCCTTACTGCGAGCTGTAAAGTTTGCTTGTGCGACTACAAGCAATCAGCTAAGTCAATTCTCAGTAATTAGCAAAGAATAATCACTCTGGTAGGATGTTTGTTTTCAGCAGTTAATAGGCTTCCTCCCTTCTTTCCCCAATGTGGCAGAAAGTCCAACACCATGTATCAAGGAGATGTTGCTAACGTTGCTTTATAAAATCACTCTTTTCACTCCTTAAGATTCCTCCTATCCCAAGTGACGTCTGATTTATTTAGGCACCTTCTCCCACCTAAAAGGCTAGGGGACATGTTTACACTGAGACTTACCCTTAGTGGTGTTCGATAGCCAATCAGCACCAACACTTTCTTGTAAAGATTTCAATTATCAGCGCTAATTGGCTTGTTATTCAATTAAATTGTACATGCAAAGTAGGTGTGTAACCAAATTTGCATATGCAATTTTTAGTGACTTTTTTAGAATTTGGGGTTTAGTGTGTAAATGTGAGGAGGTCACACATGTGGGTGGGGCTTGGGTGGGTCCTATATTTATGTAATTAACTTACAGAATTCTGTAAGTTAAGCCCTAAGGTGCCATATTCTATACGATACTACAGGAGTTTTCTATACTGTTGTTATTCCTAATGGATTCAAAGTGATTTACAGTTTTTAAAGAATACTCCAATAATGAGAAAGACAGATAGCAAATTTATAATCTAAACAGAACAATAAATAAAACAAAATTATTGTTCAAACAAATAAGTTTTCAGCATTTTCCTAAAAGAAAATAAGAGGGTGCAAGCCTTAATTCCAAGGAAAATTTATTCCATATTCAAGCCTCAGCAATTGAAAAATAGGCCTCAAGAACAGATTTGAACTGAATATCATTTAAAGAAAAAAAAACTTCAACGTTCTTGAAAAACCCAATGCTCTCACTGCAGGTGGAAAAACCAACAACTCAGCTAAACCCTTAGAATTCAGACCAAATATTGACTTATAGATCAAACAGAGAATTTTGAAATCAATACGTTTGCTTATCGTTAGCCAATGAAAATCTCGAAAAATAAGAGACACACTGTCAAAGTGCCCAACCCCACTAATCAATCTAATGGTTGTATTTTGCATCAACTGTAAACGTTTAAGCTGCTTTACTGAAATACAAGAATATAATAAATTATAGTAATCCAATAGCAGCAGAACGAGAGCCTGAGGTGCATTCAGATGTGTACATTTTCAGTTGCTACTGACATCACATAAGTGGGTGCACCTAAACGTTGCCACGTAAATACTGATTTATGCTAGTACTTTATAATGCAATCTGGGTGTCCGGATGCTGTTATAGATTTAGCGGTTAGGGCCCCTTTTACAAAGAGGCGGTAAGTTCAACAGGGGCTTATTGCTCACTAAAAAGGAAGTACCGCCGGGCTACCACAGCAGCCCGGTGGTAGTTCCCACTCCCAATGTGGTAATCACTGCCCGGTTACCGCCGGGTTAGCGTGGGAGCCCTCAATTGGTGGTGGTAAGGGCTCCCCCCTGAAATGGCCACGCTGCAAGTCCTTCACTTGTCACATGGCCATTTCTTGAAAAAACATGCACCAACACATCAAAAACATGCACTGACACCAGCGCAGGCCGCCTTTTGCTGCAGTTTGGTAAAAGGGACCCTTAATGCATTGCATCTTGGTGCCTAACTTGTGCCGCTCTTTATATAATCGCCCCTAATGTGCCTTAAAGGAAGGAGGAAATGTAGAGAAACCACAGATGTGGAAAGAACACCAGAATCCCATGGGAAACACACAGGAGAAAACAGGAGTGGGAGACGGATCAGGCACTTCAAAAACAGACAAAGGAGAACCCATAATATAAGCAAAATCTTTTATAGATGACTCTTAATGGCTCAACACGGTACCATCAGAGGTACCAGGGAAGCGACTGTTCCCCCCAACGGACTTCTGTTGGCACCGGCACCTATTTTTCAGGCAGTTCATCGTGCCTGCATAGTCTGTTATCCGCTTCCCCTGGCATCACAAACTGGCTACGCTTCTGGGTACCATGTTTTGGCAGAAACATGCCTGCCTCAGGAGTCTTTAGTAGGTATTGTTTTGTATCTACGTTCTGTCTTGTGTGATGAAAATGACAGCCACACATGAGCTTGTCTTAATAGACTGAAAGAGGTCTTGAAAAAGACCGTTTGTAGAAAAAGTTAAAGTCTCTCAAACGTGCGCTACTGGCAAATGCCAGTTAACAGCTTGACAAACTTGGTGCGTGCACTGGAAACAGTTGCTAGCTCAGAAAAGATGTTATGAATGAACTGGAACAAGTATTGGCTAGACCACAACATAGTACAAATTAATTAAACAAACAGTTGATTTCTCCTCACAACAACCTCAGAGAGAAAATTGGATCGAGAATACGGCTAGCTGAGTGGGTAGCAGAAGAAATCACTTGTAATAATCCATAGGTAGATATGGAGAGCTAAAATGAAGGTTGATTAAAGGAAGGGGAAGGAGAAGGGTATTGTATTTGATATAATGCCTTTCAATGAGGTGTTGTTTCAGTTAGTGGAGCAATATTAGCAAAGCTTAGGGGTTGTAAATTAGGCAAATAATCCATGTACTTATGGTTAAGAAGCCTGTTTACAGTACATGATTGAGTGTGCAATGTATGTGCATCAGTGGCGGTCCTACCATTAGGCCACCTGAGGTGGAGGCCTCAGACAGCACGCTCCTGGAACAGCACTCTACTCTCCCTCCTCAACTCTTTACCTTATTTGTTTCTTTTCCAAAAGGCAGCGATTCCCATAGGCTGCCTTGCCACCGGCACCGGCCTCTTCTTCCACTGTGGCCCATCTCTGGAGGTGGGACGCAGTAGCGAAGAGACTGGTGCTGGCAACATTTTAGAAAAAATAAGGTAAACATGGGGAAGGTGGGAGATGCTAGACTGGGCACAGGGGCAGGTGGCAGATTGCCTTGGGCCCTTGATGTGCTTTGTCTAGTATTCAAATTTGAAGCCTTCTGGGCAAAGCTAGTTCATAATTGCACCTGTGGTAATCAGTTAGTGCATGGCAATACCCATGCCCTGATTAGTGCAGAGCAGGCCCACTCTGCATCCCAGACCTACCCCCAGCGCACTTCCCCAAATTACCAAAGGATGCCTCAGTGTGCTCTGTGGTAAGCCATTTTGTGCTGTAGCAAGCACAAGTTACTGCTTACTACAGCTTTGTAAAAGGGCCTTTTAGTTTCTACCGCAGGGTAAAGTGTATTTAATGAATGCCCTACTGAAAGAAGGTAGAAGAGATTTGTGGAGTGATTGTTATAACTAGACCCTGTTTGATTTTTGTCAGTTGCCTGCAGAATGTATGCCATCTCCTGTTTATTGCACATGTGAATAAAGGCCTGGAACCTGAACCGACACTTGTAGAAAAAGTAGCTTTTCTTTGCACTCAAATCTGAAAAGACCGGTTCATCTTTCAAGCCATTAACTCATGTAGACTGCTGATTTAGGTCTTGGTTTCATTACTGAGGACTAAACAAATCTATGTAAAATTCTGAACTTCATTTCACTTGAGAATGTGTATTTCTCACATGGAAATAATTTTTGACTTAATAAAAAAGGTAGTTCTTGGGTGGTAGTGTGATTGGAATCCCCACAGCACAGACAATCTCTCCCCACTGTCTCTTGAGACTGATATTTGACAATCTCAACTTCTGGCAGTACCTTCAGGAACCACCATGCTCCTCTGGAGAAACTGTGAAAGTGGCACGGTGTCATACTCTCCTTCAGAGAGATCTTCCCACAAAGGAACCTGGGGCCTAAGATGTGAGATCTGCTGTGCTCCCAGTGGCATTCTCAGTACCATGTATAGTGCTCTTGTGCTGGTCTGTAGTTGGGATGTGTCCTGTTCTGGCATGGCGCCTGCCCCTGTAGTGGTAGTGCTGATGTCAGGAGTGTGCAGGCCTTGCTGGCTCCATGCTGCTGCTCTGCTGCAGGCCCTGGTGGAAGACTTGCTCTGGCATGGGACATTACCTGTGCTGGTGCAGAGCAAAGGTCATGCCCCATTTCTTTCTGTGAACCCCAGATGCTGAGGTCATGGCAAGTCTGTGTTTCAGGCCTTCCTTCCATCCTGCAGCTGGTGCCAAAATGGAGCATGCCCATTATGTTTTATGGAGAGAGAGCTGGGTCAGTGTACTTCAAGTGGCCCCTGCCCTTACAGTGCCAATCACTGTACATACTGTCTTGGCCTCACAGTGCCAAGGTTGCCCCAGCACAGACTTTCAGTGATGCAATGCCTACTCCACTGAACTCAGCCCCCCCCCCCCCCTCAAAGGAGATCAAATCCAGAGAGCAGAAGCATAGCCTCAGGATCAACAGTTTTCCTCACTGGCACATGATGTGGGCAATGCTGCCTTACAGCCCTGATGCTGCAGTCACCTCCCTGGAAGTTCAGCACTGGGGAAGTAGCTAAGGCTGCCACAAAAGGTCACAATAGCCATTTTCCTGAAGCAGTCACAAGGAGCAGAAGCAAGTGGGCTTCATTCCTGTTCTGATTGCCCCCACTGGCTACCAGGGTTTGCAGGTAGACCCAGGGGGGCCTACCCTACAAGGAGGAAGGATGAGAGGGGGTGGGGGTGTTTTGCATGGTCTGAGGGAGGGGGTATGGGGTGCTTGGTACTGCCAGAAAGGGGAGGAGGTGGGAGCATCTGGACTGGAGTGGGATGGGGGACCAAGGTGGCTCAGCACTTTTATTTTATTATGTGGGTGCCGGCCAATATTCAGCCAGCATCCGCATAGCTAATTGCCTGAATTCACCCACTTAGTTATGCGGGTGCTGACACTGAATATTGCCAGCATCCACATACCTACCAGCACTTCCCCAATGCCGTCCCCTGTACCGCCCTTGACCTGCTTACTTTTCTGATGACCCATTAGAGCCGATATTCAGTGGTTCTCAATATTATGGACTTGAGTGGATGATAACATTTTTCTTTGCTTTTTTGGTGATTGCTTTGTATTTTTCCTCATAAGGCCACTTTCTATACAAGTATTAATTGCTTGGTTATTGATCTTATTAGTAATTTGCTAAAATTAAAGTCAAAATAACGTGTTCAGGTACTAATTTCAAATCTGCACGTACTACTTTCAATGCATCCAGGAACCTTTGTAAACACCTTCCCTTTAGGAAATAAGGTAGTGTGTGGTACATTTAGGGGTCCTTTTACGAGGAGTGGTCTAGTGGTTAGAGTGGTGGACTTTGGTCCTGGGGAACTGGGTTCGATTCCCACTGCAGGCACAGGCAGCTCCTTGTGACTCTGGGCAAGTCACTTAACCCTCCATTACCCCAGGTACAAATAAGTACCTAAGCCGCATTGAGCCTGCCATGAGTGGGAAAGCACAGGGTACAAAACAAAAGCTGTATTAAAAGGGGTCCTGCACTAGCGGCAAAGGCCATTTTTGCCATGTGCCAGGGCCCCTTTTACCGCAGCGGGTGAAAATTGGAAAAAAAAAAGAAATGGCCATGTAGTAAGTTTGCACTTGCTGTGTAGCCACTTTGGAGGGATCAGTTAACGCCATCTATTGAAGTGGTGTTAAGGGCTCTGGTGGCAACCAGGCAGCATGTAGCACTACCTGATTACCGTCGGATCACCCCCTGCACTAATATTTTTCTCTAATTACCACTAGTGCCAGAAAAAGGCACATGCTGGGGCGGAACTACCGCCGGCAACCACGTTGGACCAGCGGTAGTTCCAGATTGGTACATGGCAAGCCCATTACCGCATGACAACCCTTTAGTAAAAGGGCCCCTTAGGTGGGCAGTTTGAACATTGTCTCCTGATTGAAGATATGTAGAACAGTCTTATACTACCTCATTGGTTTATACTGAAAAAGGGGACACGGATAGCTATCTTATTAAGAAGTTGGAAAGTCTTTGGAATAACATTGTGAAGATACTAGGAAAGTTCTGACTGAATGGGCTGCTGCTGTAATTCTCTGCACTTTCTGCAATCATGCAAACGCATGAATTCTTGTTCACATCAATAAGGGCAGAAAGAAGATAATTGATTCATTAATCAAATAATCAATTAACATTTAAATAAATTGCATAATCCAGATACCCTTTTCTTTTGTTAAAGAAGAGGAAAGGAGTCACAATATATAAAGCTAAGCAGGCGTGCACAAAATACCTATTTATATTTTTACTTTGCTTTCAAGGTTCTAGAAACACATCTGTTTCTTCTCTAACAACTGATATGATCCAGTTAATTTATCCAAGTTTTGGAGACAGTTGCATGAAACATTAATTCCCAGTACATAAATCTACAGCAAACATTAGTACAGCATATAGTTTAGATGTAGATGGTTACCTCTCATTGGAAACTTATCTTATCCTACTGCCCTCTGTCTGACCTAATATGGCATACAGACGATAACACCCATCTCAAAAAAACCCCATGCAAAATTATTTTTTTTCTTTAGATGGTGTGAGATATGCTGGACCCTAGGATATAAATATGTAAGGGTGCCCCCAAACAGTGCCTTGTTCAGTTTTTGGGCAGGGTTGGAACCCTTGTAGCACGGGGGTTGGGGGCAATTGTCCTGGTTACATTCTGCTAATGTTGGCCCTGAGAAAAAGGGAACATATAAATGTAGAGATAAAAGTCCTTGCCACAATCACTGGTGTATTGCAGAGCTTGACTAAATGCAGATCTGTTCTACAGAATATAAATATGCCTTGTGTGATGCTCCAATAAAGCAAGAACTTTGCCTCTCAGAAGGAAACTACCTGTGACCTTTTTAAATTTGCTGAGATGACAAAGGAATGTGGACAACAGTGATAAGTCCTTGGTTAGATTAACCCCAGACTGACTGGAACCTGAAAAGTCTCCAGAATAATGTCAAAAGACTTTCCTCTGGTCTCCTTAGTCACAACAAAGGACACTAACCAATCACCTGTCACAATGTTATCAAACCATTCGAGACATTGCACATATTCAAATGATATTTAAAAATATCTGATATGGCAGGAGGAGGTGTATCAGAGACTCATTGAAAGATCATCGGATATCCACTTTACACTCCTCATCTTATCAACTGATCGGTGTTGGAACAGGCACTACCCATGGCAGACACCTGCAGTCCAGCTGTTCCCAAGGGAAGTGACTGGCATCATCGACTCAGGTCATATAAGCCAAGCTCTAATCATCTTTGGAGTAACAAAAAGGTGGCATTTATTTTGTGTCTCAGGGAAGTATATGTTTGTTTTAGTATCAAATTAGTGTTCATTCTAGCATTTAAAGAACTGATATTCTACTTCTATTCTATTACATTTCTGAGCCTAGAGATCCGTGCCAAAATCCAAGCAGATTCTATAACAATGTGTGTAACTTAACAAGCTTAATAAGCTAATGAGTGCTGATAACAGCTCTTAACAAGCAATAGTGAACAATAATTGGCAATAATTAGAATTTACATGCACAACTCACTAGGTGTATTCTATAACGAAGTGTGCTGAACTTCTACCATGTGCAGGCAAAAAGGGGCATGGTTATGGGCAGGGAAATGGGCGTTTCATGGGCATTCTGAAATTTAGGCACCTAGTTATAGAATATGGTCCAGTGCACCTAAATCTACACCCTGAGATTTACACCATTTCATTGGTGTAAATGGATGCATGTAGATATTGGTGCTGAAATATCAACTAAGTGTATTCTATAATCGGCACCTAAATCTATGTGCCGGTTATAGAATATGCTTAGTTGGCAATGGTTTCAGCGCTAATTTTTTAGATGCCATATATAGGATCTCCTCTTACATGCCTCCATTTACACCAATGAAAATGTGGTGTAAATCCCAGTTCGTAGATTTACGTGCACTGGGCCATATTCTATAACTAAGCGCCTAAATTTTGGAATGCCCATGAAACGCCCATTTTTCCTCTCATAACCACGTCCCTTTTTGCCTCTGAACATTAGAAATTTGGTGCACATTGTTACAGAATACGCTTAGCGAGTTGTGTGCCTAAATTCTAATCAGTGCCAATTAGTGCTCATTATTGCTGGTTATGTGCTGTTATCAGCGTTCATTAGTTTGTTAAGCTAATTAAGTTACATGTAGAGTTATAGAATACACACTTGGTGCCTACATCTAAGAGCACTATATAGAATCCAGGGGGTAGTTTTAGGTGCTGAGATATCAACTAAGCATATTTTATACCGCACTTTTTGAAGCAGGGCTAGTGAATGATTACAGGACTACATTCTAAAATGAAAAATTGAAGTTATTCTAGGTTATGATTAGTAGTGATTCATTCGGCAAACATATGGGCTTTCAAAAATTAATGGTTTGATTATAGGGTCTATCTCATGTACAGAAGCAAGCAAGTGCATCTAATAACATATTGATAAATCATATGGGAAGTGGTACAATAAAATCTGAACCATAGGGCATAAGTCTATGGGGTCTTAGGATACGTGAATGATGTTATGTCAAGTGAAAATTTACACGTTTCATATTTAGTTAAGGGCTGCTGAATATCAGCGTCAGACCTGGTCAGCCCTCCTATTCAATTAAATCACAATAAATATTGACCACACAGTCTTACCTTTCTGAGGACTGCAACTCATTATCATTATTTAACTTCATTGCTAACTCAACTTACATAGCAACAAGCAATGGAGAGGGTTAAAGTACACAGCACAATCAGTCCAAAAAGAAGCACAAAGGGCTCTTAAGAATGGAACCAATACACTTCATTAATGACCCGACACGGGCCGTGTTTCGGCGTAAATCAACACCTTTCTCATGGGTCAATCAGCCAAGCAATGCTAAATGCTAGAGTTGCTGCTCACATTGTAATTGTTCAGCAAATGATAATCCATTCTGAGAACAAATTGACATCTTAGTGCAGAGCAGGACGCCAAGAAATCACGCCAAAAACTCAGTTTTTGGTGCAATTTCTTTGTGTTCTGCTCTTCACTAAGATGTCAATTTGTTCTCAGAATGGATTATCATTGTGCAGAACCATTTCATTGTGAGCATCAACTAACTCAACTTATAAACAGTTTTGTTGAAGCAGTTATTTTTAGAAAAAAAAAGTTAAGTGATTTTTATGTTTTTTGTTTATTTGTCAGTTAGATGGAAGAATAGTAAATTGGGTCTTAAGAGAGTCAGGTACCTTTATGGAATATTAC
Organism: Microcaecilia unicolor; assembly: GCF_901765095.1. Classification (NCBI taxonomy): domain Eukaryota; kingdom Metazoa; phylum Chordata; class Amphibia; order Gymnophiona; family Siphonopidae; genus Microcaecilia; species Microcaecilia unicolor. The sequence goes on from NC_044032.1 coordinate 437,983,200, forward strand.
TATTCCAATTGCTTTGCTCCCTGTTAATGTGGACTTGATTTAAAAAAAAACCTTGGTACATTAGTTTGAATGTAAGATAAAATGAGAGAAAAAAAAAAACAGTTCAGAGTCAGTGTAAAAAAGTGCAGCACCATGTATGTCGGATACAGAAATAAGAAAGGCCAGTATACAGTGGGAGGTGAGAAAATTGATGTGCACCAACCAGGAAAGAGATCTTGGGGTGCTAGTGTTTAAGACATGTGGGAAATAGTGAGATTCTTGAGTGCCTCAAAAGAAGAGCAACTAGTGGACTAAAGAGGTGATAACGCTTTACTACAGGGAATCGCCGAGATGTCACCTAGCATATCGTGTTCAGTTCTAGAAGCTTTCCCTCTGACAGGATAGATAGGCTAAAGGTGGTTCGGAGAAAGGGAAACAAATGAGTAAGCGTGAAAAGCTATATATGGTTTGGGAGCCTAAATTTGTGTTTCATAAAATAAAGGAGAAACAGGGGTGTATGTTTGGAAATTATTAATAACACACAAGAAATAAACCTTTTCAATGGAAATCAAGCTGTAGAACTTGGGATCATGATATGGTATTCTTCACTCTTTGGAAATTAAAACGTGTAAAACCTTATTTCCCTAGAGAAGTATTTTGCGGTCGCTAGTCTTAAGTCATCTTGATTACTGCAATGGAATCAATGCAGGGTGCACAGAAATGCTTCTCAAAAAATTACAAACTGTCCAAAATACAGCTGCAAGGTTGATCTATGGTAAATCGAAGTTCGTCAGTTCCAGACCATTACGTGAAAAACTACACTGTCAAGGATCGTATAACATTTAAAATTTGCACCCTGGTGCATAAAATCCTCTACGGCGAAGCTCCAGCTTATATGGATAATCTTATCATCTTACCACCCAGGAATTCTTACAAATCTTCTCGTTCTTACTTACATCTCCACTACCCTACATGTAATGGCCTTAAGTATAAAACCAGCTACGCATCTACCTTTCCCTATATCAGCGCACCATTGTGGAATGGTTTACCCAAATCAGTTAGAACTACTTCTGAACAACCGGCTTTCAGAATATCACTGAAGACCACCTTATTTATAAAAGCTTACGTTACAGTCCCGCATTGCATTAGTGACTCCTGAACTGTTACTGCTATGCGGCCGTATTGAATTCTTCTGCACCTTTCTCTTTTCTTCCCCTCTGTCATTACTCACCAATTACTTCACCCTTAATGTATCTGATTGTCTGTTACTAGATTGATGTAAGCCTTTTTAAACTAATGTAAGCCACTTTGAGCCTGCCCATGGATGGGAAAGTGTGGGATATAAATGCTATAAATAAATAAATATGAAGGTCCAAGGTGGTAGGAAAAATGTCATAAAGCATTTTTCATGGAAAGAGCGGTGGATGAAAGCAAACGCAGTGAAGGGGACTAAAACAATGACGAGACAATGCTCTAAAAATTCAAATGTTTACGTCCAAGATGCGACACGGGCCGTGTTTCGGCCACTAGGTCTGCATCAGGAGTATCAAAAGGATGTATACAAATGAATACATCCTGTGGCGTTGCACAACATGAAGAACTCTGGCAAATGCCAGCTGTCACCAGATAGTGAACAAGTATGAACATAGTAGCATGGACAGCATAAAAAATCTCAAGCAAAAATCTCCCACCTGACACTTTAAATGCAGCTTATCGCTGAACTCCAGTGTTGGTGGTGGATGTCCAGAATGTCCTCCCAGAATGGAGCGTGGTTGCTGTATTACTCCACTTTAAAGGTAGTAAATAGAAATAAGTTTCAGTGAAGAGGAATAAGCACCAACAACACGTGGAGGGCCATAATTGAAAGGGACATCCAAGTTTTGTTGAGGACGTCCTCGCCAAACATCCCGGTGGAGGGGCGGGGATATCGAAACAAGATGGATGTCCATCTTTCGTTTCGATAATATGGTCGGGGACACCCAGATCTTAAATTTAGGTTGTCCTTACAGATGGTCGTCCCTAGACTTGGTCATTTCTGATTTTCGACGATAATGGAAACCAAGGACGTCCATCTCAGAAACAACCAAATGCAAGACCTTTGGTCATGGGAGGAGCCAGCATTTCTAGTGCACTGGTCCCCCTGACATGCCAGGACACCAACCGGGCACCCTAGGGGGCACTGGAGTGGACTTCATAAAATGCTCCCAGGAACATAGCTCCTTTACCTTGTCTGCTGAGCCCCCCCTCCCTAAAAACCACTACCCACAACTGTACAGCACTACCAAAGCCCTTATGGGTGAAGAGGAGCACCTAGATGTGAGTACAGTGGGTTTGTGGTGGGTTTTTGTAGGGCTCTCTGTTTCCTCCACAAACGTAACAGGTAGGGAGGGGGATGGCCTGGGTCTGCCTGGCTGAAGTGCATTGCTCCAGGGACCCGCATACTGCTGTCATGGACCTGAGTATGACATCTGAGGCTGGCATAGAGGCTGACAATCAATATTTTTAAAGATGTTTTTTGAGGGTGGGAGGGGGTTAGTGACCACTGGGAGAGTAAGGGGAGGTCATCCCCGATTCTCTCCGGTGGTCATTTGGTCATTTCGGCCACCCTTTTGTGCCTTGGTCATAAGAAAAACAGGATCAGGTAAAGTCGTCCAAGTGCTCGTCAGGGACGCCCTTTTTTTTTATTATGGGTCGAGGACGTCCATGTGTTAGGCACGCTGAAGTCCCGCCTTCACTATGCCTCCGATACGCTCCCTTGAACATTGGCCATCCCTGCGATGGAAAACAGTTGGGGACGTCCAAAATCGGCTTTCGATTATACCGATTTGGACAACCCTGGGAGAAGGACCCACATCTTCTGATTTTCACTATGAAAATTATCCCAAGAAAAGTACTCACACACATTTACAACTACTGACTTGTGCAGATACTATTTTGGAGTATGACATGAGCATACTTTTGGAAATGCAAACCTTCATCCAACCCCACCCACAGGAGAGGCTTCCTAAACTATGGGTAAATGTATGCACCTAAAGGAATTAGGGAATAAATATTCAGTCAGTGGTGATGAGCAATTTTTCAGCCACTGCTGCCTTTAGGCCCCAACATTCAATGCCGGGTCATGTCCGAGCACCGGCATTGAATATCCAGGTATGTGCAGACAGCTAGCAATTACCTGTTTAAGGCCAATTTTCTGTCCTAAACTGGATAAGTGAAACCACCGGACAAAGATAGGACTGTTCTAAGCAGTCTGATTTTCCCGGTTGCTTTATGCAGTTAAGTACTGACTATCGGCACCTAACTGCATAAGTGCTGACTCTGCCCTGAATCCATTCCCAGATCCTCCAGAACATAAGCCTGTTTTGGATTAGGTGGTTAGTGGGTATATTCAGGGATGCTATCTAGTTAAGTGCTGCTGAATACACAGGAAACTGCCTGCGCAGGGAATTTAACCGGATAAGAGTTTCTCCTGCTCTGTTAAATTGCTTTGAATATTGACCCTAAACATCTAAGTTTGCTCACACATAGGGCGCACGGTTTTGTAAAAGTCTACAACACGGGCATTCGGCATTCACTCAGTCACCCCCTTCTATCCAAACACCACACCAGACGCCAATTTCTTTAACGAATGTGGATTTATTTAGGCCGCAGCCAGGTCCCAAAATTTTATTTACCGTAAACCTTCACATAAACCATCATTGGTAAACATCATTGATAAACATCATTGATAAACATCTCCCTCCGAGTACACAGCCCTTCTTGCTTATATTACTACAGGCTGTGCCGTCCAAGCACCCTGTTATATTACTACAGGCTGTGCCGTCCAAGCACCCTGTTCCTCCTCAGTGCTGTCTGCTATAGCACGCTGTCCAATCAAATGCATCCCGTACAAGGATGCATTTACCACTTTCACCAAAGCTATTGGCCCCCTGGCCGTCCAAGCCAGGAGACTAGCCGTGTCCATCTTGTTCTGTAATCCTGCCCGCATGCAGGCATAACATTTCGCTCAGTATTGTAACTTTCAACAGGTCATTAACATATACATAGTAACTCACTTTGGCATATTATCCGCTGAGGTGCTGTGTACTCGTCGCTAATGTTACCTAAGTTCCATAGCTTATGCCTTGCTGCGACAACGACCCTTCCCCCGTACCTCATGGGCGGGAGGGCGGGTCAACACTGCTCCCTCTGCTTGCTGAAATCCAAATGGCGCTGTGTCTCCCTTCACAGCCCTTCTTCACCCCTCCTCCCTACCCGCCCCTTTACCCATCACCCTTCAATCTCTTATCCTTCCTATCCACTCCCACTCCTCCCTCCCTCTCCCCCCCCCACCCCAGGTTCTTCCTGAGCCTTCAGCCCGGTTGTAATCGGCTCCCCTTAAAGGGTGAGCCTTTCCATCAACACGGGCATTCGGCATTCACTCAGTCACCCCCTTCTATCCAAACACCACACCAGACGCCAATTTCTTTAACGAATGTGGATTTATTTAGGCCGCAGCCAGGTCCCAAAATTTTATTTACCGTAAACCTTCACATAAACCATCATTGGTAAACATCATTGATAAACATCATTGATAAACATCTCCCTCCGAGTACACAGCCCTTCTTGCTTATATTACTACAGGCTGTGCCGTCCAAGCACCCTGTTATATTACTACAGGCTGTGCCGTCCAAGCACCCTGTTCCTCCTCAGTGCTGTCTGCTATAGCACGCTGTCCAATCAAATGCATCCCGTACAAGGATGCATTTACCACTTTCACCAAAGCTATTGGCCCCCTGGCCGTCCAAGCCAGGAGACTAGCCGTGTCCATCTTGTTCTGTAATCCTGCCCGCATGCAGGCATAACATTTCGCTCAGTATTGTAACTTTCAACAGGTCATTAACATATACATAACAACACTGCTCCCTCTGCTTGCTGAAATCCAAATGGCGCTGTGTCTCCCTTCACAGCCCTTCTTCACCCCTCCTCCCTACCCGCCCCTTTACCCATCACCCTTCAATCTCTTATCCTTCCTATCCACTCCCACTCCTCCCTCCCTCTCCCCCCCCCCACCCCAGGTTCTTCCTGAGCCTTCAGCCCGGTTGTAATCGGCTCCCCTTAAAGGGTGAGCCTTTCCATTTTCTGCAGGTTAAGTGCTGTTTTACCTGTGAAATGAAAATACAAGTTTCTTTTTCTTTGAATTTTAGTATATAGTTCTAAGATTACTGAAAAACTGATGAATGTAAAAATACTATTTAAGTTCCAAATTTCAAACGGATCATAAATGTCATTGTTTTAGCCTTTAGGAAGTTTATAATCTCTGTGTGTCCATGGATATGTGGTAAAAAATGGATATGTGTAGCACAAGAATGTTTTGGGGTGAATTGGCACTAACCTCTATTCAATAAAGGGCCCAAGTTGAATGCGCAGATCCATTTTTCTATAACACCACATGCAACTTTTTGGAATGCTCCTGACCTGCTCATGCCCCTCCCAGGTCACACCCATTTTGGGTTGCATCCTATAGGATTTAGATGCCCAGCATTAAAGAATAATGCACAGCCAGATGCACGTGCAAATCCTAAACGGTGCCAATTAACATTGATAATCGATGAACAGCTTGTTAGCCAATTAAGTTGCATGCACATCTCGGAACCACACCCAAATTTGGACACCCAAACCTGGGCTCTATATATAGAATTCAGAGGTTTATGGACGCAAACAGTGTCTGGGAGCACTGCATGTGCAGAAAGTTGTATAATGAGGATTCTTAGTAATGCTTGCTGCAGTCATTAAGGACATGATTCTATATATGACACCTAGAAAATCTGCATGGAAAACATTTCCTCCTAAATGTATTCTATAAGTGGAATCTAGATTTAGGCACGGTATATAGAATACACTTAGTTGATATCCTAGTGTCTAAAACTATGTTCCTCTATTTACACAAATGAAAATGTGGCATAAGTCCCGGCATGTAGATTTAGGCGCAGAGGGCCATATTCTATAACAATGTGTGTAAATTTTGAAATGCCCATGAAACGGCCATTTCACATTAAGGCAATTAAGTTATGTGCATTGTTACAGAATATGCTTGGAGTTCAGCGCAGATCTCTAGGCAAGCTATATAAAATCCAGGGATAAACTTCTGCCAACTGATACATTCATTTGGCAACTTGGTATGCTGTAATTTAAAATATCTTGCAGAGTAGTTCCAGAACAGGTAAAGAGAGGAGAGAGGGAGGGAGGGAGGGATATTTTGGGGGAGGGGGAATTATGTTAGTTTGATTGAAATATTTTTATTAGTAGTATTTTCTTGCCATCCTAAACTTGCCACCCTGCTTTCCTGTGCACAAAGTCCACTGACTATTCAAACAGACTGTAGACAACTGACTCCACATTAAAGATTCATCACCAGGGTTGTGATTGGTTTGTATGTTTAAGCAGAGAAAAAAAGGTGTAAATGCTGCCTTAAGACAAGGGTCTCAGAGTAAAGCTGTTAAGTGTTGCTAAAGCTTTTTTTAGCCCTTCTCCCTGGTGTTTTTTCATCCCCCCCTTAACACAATCAGTCTAGAAGATACAGTACAGACTAGCACAGCTGCTAAAACTCCGATAATGCTCGTATCATCACGTCTTAGTCCAAAATCAAGGTGTTTTTAGAATTGAATTTCACTTCTGAGTTTTACATCTTTATGAAGAGCCTGACACTATTGGAAGCACAATGGAAACTTTTAAAAAATTTAAATCTAGTAATTATGCATCAGGTCAAGTTTGGTTAATGATCAATAACATTGCCTTGTCTGAACTGTTCTCCACTGATGCATCATACTGTTTAGGGCTTAATTAAGCAGAATGACATGTCTTTTTTTTTTGTTTTTGTTTGATGCAATGGTCTCCTCCATTGTCTGCTAAAAAGCCACATAATTAGCCTGGCCCCTGGATAATGTCATTGGATATTTGATGAAAAGGGGCATGAACTCTGCAGCATCACCCCTGGGGTCTGCAATGCTATCTAGAATGACTCCTGGAATTTTTAACTATAAGAGAGGTTTTTCTTATCTAGGAAATGGAGAGGGAAAGGCATTTGTCCAGTCTAATGACCCCTGTTAGCAGATTTGTTTCACATCCTTAAACACACGCCCACCACAACTTGTAGTATTACAAACCTTTTAAGGTTCATCTATGAATATTGGTTGATTTTGTACAACTTTATATGGTGGAAAATGGTGGACACTATACTAGAACAGAAATCTACAAACATTTTCAGGCAAAGTTTTATTCTGTGATTTGAAATGCCGCATAATCATGATAAACAGAGAACCATGACATGCATGCCTGCTGACCTCTGTTGAATGAAATCTCTTGAAACAGTGTACAGTGCTCCTTGAACTTTCCCTTAAAGGAATTTGAAATTCAAATGGGATGCATTATTAACTAACATGGGCTATGTTTCAAATGAATCTGAAAGCAATTCAATTGGGATTACACTTTAGTAATTTCTTTACATGAAGAATAGGATTTCATAGTATAGGCAAGTTCTATTATTCATATGAGAGATTTAACCTTGAGAAAAACAATAATTATGCTAGTTGCAAGGGCTAAGTTGTAATCGTAAATATGAAACTCTCACAACAGTACTGTAATGCCCTCAGAAAAATATTTTATGCAAGAATAATGCTGTATGAATATAATGGTAACAGTAATTAATGACGATCATAATAAAAACCACTTCTGTATTAATACAACTTTCTTAACTAATATATAATTCTAATGTATTTTGTAATGCTCTATAAACAGCAGTGGATATTTAAAATGTCAAGTGTTCTTTTTATTGCAGGTTTAAACTCTCCTTAATGAAGGGAGAAGAAGCTACTTCACATCCAAATTAGCAAAAGTTTGGTTTTTGAGGCAAGATGGCGGCTTGAAGGGAGCAGTGCGAAGCTGTCCTTAACCTGCCTGCCTTCGTTTCTTTAATGGCGGGTTCTTTGGACCGCTTCTTTTCTCCAGGCACATCATCGGGATCTATTTCTTCATTGCTGCAAAGTGCGAGGAGAGGTTTGCCGCACTTCCAGCCAGAAGCTGAGACAACGCTGAATCCCGAGACATGGATAGCTCCTCCCATGCTGGCGGACATGCCGAGAAGGGGCCAGGATACCCTTAGCTCTCAAGAGGTACTAGAGCTTCCTGGCGCAGGATCTAGCTCGGGGAGTGTACTGCCGAATGCTGTCGGACAGAAAGTTGCGGTTCAACGGGAAGAGATAGCTCTTGAGGAAAACAACTTGCTAAAGGAGACACAGCCCTCAAAGGAACCTTTGGCTGACTTTGGCTCTTTAAGTAAGTCTTTCCTACCAAAAAACCCAGATAATATTACCTTAGATGCCATTTGGGAGGCCCTTATGGGCTTAGAAACCTCCTTTTCACAAAAACCTTTGTCTTTAACTCAACAATCTCAAACTTCATTAGAACAACTACCAATATTAGAAAATAAAATATTAACTATGGACAAAATGGTGGGCACTAACCCCAAGGATATACAATCTCTTCAACAAATTCAGCTAAACTTGATAAAGGAGAATGTGATTCTTCAGAACAAAATTGAAACTTTGGAAAACCAACAAAGGTCTAAAACATTAAGACTAATCAATTTTCCTAAATGGGTTTCAATTGCTCCTCTTATAACTTTCAAAAAATACCTTTCTGAAATTTTGAAGGTACCAGAACAAGTTTATCCTCCGATTTCAAAAATTTATTACTTGTTACCCTATACAAAAAGGGAAACGAATCAAGTAGTTGAAGGGACTGAAGTACCCTTTGAGACTCTGAATTTAAATTTAACACAGATATTAGAAGATAATAATTTGGGTGTAATGCCAGCAACATTTATAGTGACATTTGTATTACAACTGGATAGAGATTGGGTACTGAAACAATTTTTTCTTCATAGAGATCAACTCTTTCTGAATTGTAAAGTTAGAATGTTTCCAGATGTTTCCAAAGCAACCTTAAAGAGGCGTCAAGAGTTTCTTAAACTATTCCCAAGAGTAATACAATTGGGCGGTCTTTTCTGGTTGAATTTCCCTTGTAAATGTGTACTGAAACTGAAGTCAAATATGTATTTTTTGATCCTAAACAATTAAGTATTTTTTTGGATTCTAAGATAGCTGTGACTCCTTCAACACAACCAAGAGTAGTAATTACATCGACTCCGTAATTTAATAATTGAGTGACCCTGGAATCTCCTTTCTAGCCTCATATTTCTTTAATGAAGAATGATTCTTTAAATATTCACTGATATTTTGATGCCTCCCTTATTTGTGGACTAAAGATCTTTAAAAGGTTTATATTTCTTTAAATGCTGTTTTTGGAATAGTAATAGTTATCTTTTCAGTATCAAGAATGTACTCTTGAATTAATTTGTAAACTTCTTAAAAATAAAATTAAAAAAAAATTAGCAAAAGTTTGAAACTTGTTAGTAACAGTACTTGTTGTCAAGGTTTCAAGGCTAGCTGCCGTCTATTTAAACATCTTTCATCATAATTCAATTTTACTTTATAAAGTACAAAATAAATCTATCTAAGGTAATAGTTAATCTTTTGCTTGTTCACCTCATTCTTTTTTGAGTTCAAATATTTTTATTAAATTTTACCAATAAAAGTAAGAAATAACAATTTTACCATAAACCATAACCACAGTAGACAAACTGTATGATACATCATGGTTATGAAACAGTCAGACCAGAAATATAATCATCCAATACTTTCCACTTGTCAAAACGATGCCCGGTGATCAGATGTTTCTCAGCTACAGTGCCCTCATACTTCTGGTACAGACACACTAGATTCCATCAATAATTTTCTGAAATAGCAGAAGCTGCTTTCTAAAGATTCAAAACCACTTTAATTTCCAAAGTGATAAGAAAGTCAAACAGCTGTACTTGCTTCTGCGGGAAAGGAGTAAGCAATCCATATGACTTCCAGATCAAGCTTTTATATGTGGGAGACTCCATCAGTTGTAAGATTGACAACCAGGTGGACCACACTTCCTTCCAAGATTGCTGTAGCAATGGACACTGAAACAACATATCTGAAAAACATCCCCAAACCCTGAAGACACTGTCAACATCTGTTATCCTTGGAATTAGTACATTTGGATAATTTGTATGGCATCCAAAAGGTTTTATGCAAAAAAAGTAAGACATTTGTTGAATAGATGCTGAAGAAGAAGTATAAATAGTCATGAGCCAGACCTTTCCCAATTGCTGAATTTCCAATTCCTCACCCAACTCATGCTCCCAAATCTGCTCAATCCCAGTGGCATGCTGCAAATTGCCCCATTTAAGAATTTACAAAATTGGGAACCTGAATGAGGCAAAGAGCACTGTTTCTGAATTTTCCAGCACCCAGTCATCCTCCAAATCTGACAGCGGGAGTCCAGCATGTCGTAAATCTTTGCTTGTTCACCACATTCTTAGTGGTGACTGACACTGCTGCTCACAAGTTTCAAACCTGTGTTCATTCTGCCTATTTGGATTTATTTTTTAAATAATTTATGTACATAAAACATAGTTTTATGCACAGAAATGGTTTGTTATAAAACTGCCCAGTGTATATGGAGGTAGGGCGTATTCATCTGTTGTTGGATTCTGTATAGGTCGCCCAAAGTAAGGCATGCAAATTTGGGTATGGATCCCAAAAGCACATGTAAACTAATTATTCAGGTCCTACCAGTCAATAATTGGAGTTAATTGGCAGTAATTAGGAGTTACGTGTGGACGTGCCCTATGCCGTATTCCATTGGTTCCCAAACATGGTCCTGGAGGCCCCCCAGCCAGTCAGGTTTTCAGGATATCCACAATGAATATTCATGAGAGAGATTGTGTATGCAGTGCATGCAAATCTCTCTCATGAATATTCATTGTGGATATCACTGGTCCCTAATCTCTACATCCAGGAGGCGATAGGGGCCAAGGGCGTAACCAAACCTCAACGGGAGGGGGGCCAGAGCCCAAAGTGTGGGGGCACATTTTGGCCCGCCTCCCCGCTGCTGCCCCTGCTGCCGCTTCCACCCCCTACCACCGCTGCCCCCCCCCACACTGGTGCACAAAAGTAGCTTGGCTGGTGGGGGTCCCCAACCACTGCCAGTTGAACCATTTGTCCCGCGCTGGTCTCGCAATGCTTGTCCTGGGCTCGGTCACACTGAGCACGTTTGTTTTAATGAAACTGAGCATGCACAAAATGTTGTGCACGCTTAGTTTCACTACAATGAGTGTGCATGGCGCAACTGAGAAGAGCAGGGTAGGCAAAGCAGCGAGATCATCGCAGGACAAACGCTTCAGCTGGCGGGGGTTGGGGGACCCCCACCAGCCAAACCGGGAACCCCAGAGCCAATTTGGGGGGCTCAGACACCCATGCCCCCTCCCCCCCGTAGCTACGCCACTAGTAGGGGTTCGGGCAGAAACCAGGAAGCGTGCAGCACTGCCCCCAGTGGTACTACTACTACTACTACTTAGCATTTCTATAGCGCTGCCAGGGTTACGCAGCGCTGTACAATTTTAGCATGGGGAAGGACAGTCCCTGCTCAAGAGAGCTTACAATCTAAAGGTTACAAACTATGTAGTCAGTGTAGGTAACTTACAACTTATGTAGTCAATGTAGGTAGCTTACAATCTAAAGGTTATAAGCTATGTAGGGAAGGTGGTTAGGCACCAAAAGCAAGGGAGAAGAGATGGGCTTTGAGTAAGGACTTGAAGATGGGCAAGGAGGGCGCATGGCGTATGGGCTCGGGAAGTCTGTTCCAGGCATAAGGTGATGCGAGGCAGAAGGGGCGGAGTCTGGAGTTAGCGGTGGTAGAGAAGGTACAAAATGTTAATATTTTATAGAACTGGAATCAGCTTGCTGCAGCAGTCAGAACTACCACCAGACTCCCTCAGGAGCATGGCAGTAGGGCCAAATCACTACATGCCAAGTCCACACTACTCCTACTGCTCTATTGTAAAAGAGCCTCTTTATTAGCAACTGGGTCCTATTATCTGTGGTAAAATAACATGTTAAGGGCTTTAGCACATACTTTCGTGTTAGGACACATTAGTATCTCTAGTTAGCCTCTTATTTTTAATTGACCTTTTTGTACATTGAAGACTCTCAAAGAGCCAGTGACTTTCTGCTGCAGACCTGCATCAAAAAGAACATCCTTTCTCATTGTGCTCAGGACTGGCTACTTGATTAACTATACCTAAAACAAAAGCAACCAGTGTGTGTGTGGGCGCTGGCCAGTCTATTTGGCCTTCATGCTAGATTAACCTGATGAAACACTAACCAAATTTAGGATTAAAAGATTAGAGCAGAACATTTTGAACTGAAGCTGTCACATGCTTCACGTCAACAACACAATAATGACAAAATTATCTACAAACATTCAGAAGCAGGACATGAGATGAAGTGGTTTCTAAGGCATATTAGTCACAATTCTGCCAGAACACTAACATCACATGTATATTAGCTGTTTCCTGTGGCAAAGCACTAGCCAAAAATCATACATAGAAGAGTCTTACATTAAGCCAACAACTTCTCTCCTGTTTTCTCTTAATAAAATTAATTAAAACACTATAAACCTAATAGTAAACTACTGCTAGCAATTTTACGAGTACTATGTTAAGCAACTGTGTGACATACTCTGCAACTGTCCACAGTAAAATAAACGTTATCAAATTCTTACTGAGAGTAATGGGCTCATTTTCAAAAGAGAAAAACATCCAAAAAATGGCATAAGTCTGCATTTGGATGTTTTTCTCACAAAAACGTTCAAATCAGCATTTTCAAAACCTATTTTTAGGCGTTTTCCTCTGACGTCTGCCAGAATGCGTCCAAATCTCAAGGGGAAGTGCCAGGGTCGTGTTCAGTGTGGAACTTGAGCATTCCTAAGACTTAGACATTTTTCAGCCATAATGGAACAAAACAAAACCGTCCAGGACTAAAACTTAGACGCTTTGAGCTAGACCTGTTTTTATTACGAGTAAGGCACAAAAAGGTGCCCTAAATAACCAGATGACCACTGGAGGGAATCAGGAATGACCTCCCCTTATTCCCCCAGTGGTCACTAACCCCCTCCTACCCCCCAAAAATGTGATGAAAAACATTACTTATCAACCTCTATGCCAGCCTCAGATGTTATACTCAGGTCCATTAGAATAGCATGCAGGTCCCTGGAGTAGTCTAGTAGTGGTGCAGTGCACTGCAGACAGGTGGACCCAGGCTTCTACCTCCTTCTACCTGTTACACTTGTGGTGGAAACTGTGAGCCCTCTAAAACTCAACAGAAACCCACTGAACCCACATATAGGTGCCCCTTTCACCTGTAAGGGCTATGGTAGTGGGTTTTTTGGGGGGGTGGGTGGGGAGGTCATCACACAAGGTAAGGGAGCAATGGTGAGATGTGTACCTGGGAACATTTTATGAAGTCCACTGTAGTGCCCCCTAGGGTGCCCTATTGCTGTCCTGGGATGTCAGGGGGACCAGTCTACTGAAAATGCAGGCTCCTCCTACAACCCATTGGCTTGATTTTGTGTGTTTTGCACTTGGACGTTTTTTTTTTTTGTTTGTTTTTTAAAAATGAACCAAAAAACAAAACATCCAAATCACAAAACATTGTTTGGAACCATATTTTCAAAAACAAAGGATAGACGTTTTTCTCTTTCAAAAATTAATGTCTCTCCTATTCGGATTTTGGACGTTTTTCGCAAAATGTCCAAAGTCAGACTTAGACGTCATATCGAAAATGCCCTGCCCCTCTAAGATATGAGTCCCAAAAAACAACAAGGCAAACGATCTGCAAAATCCAATATGGAAAAAGAAGCCAGCAGATCAATATAACATCAGAACGATTTTATTGAAGATACCATATGTAAACAAATTGCCCGACACAGGCCGTGTTTCGCCCACCAAAGGCTGCGTCAGGGGCTAATTTGAAACCTTCTGAAAGGAGCAACTCTAAAAACGGAAAACTTGTGGTGTATAATAGATTGGAAAAAAACAGCTCATACAGCAGATGCCTAAAATGATGTGACTCTTAACACAACGCAAGCAGATGCACTGCTGTCAAACCTGGAAAAACTTTGAGGAGTGTCATGTGATGTTTTTTTATCCTTGATTTCCGGAAATCAAGGATAAAAAACATCACATGACCAATCTAGCTTAAATCCAAAACAGTACAATACATTTTATGCTGCTTATCCTAGTGTGGAGGAGTGGCCTAGTGGTTAGAGTGGTAGACTTTGATCCTGGGGAACTGGCTTCAATTCCCAGTGCAGGCACAGGCAGCTCCTTGTGACTCTGGGGCAAGTCACTTAACCCTCCATTGCCCCAGGTACAAATAAGTACTTGTATATAATATGTAAGCTGCATTGAGCCTGACATGAGTGGGAAAGTACAGGGTACAGATGTAATTAAAAAAATAAGCAGTGGATTTTCCTCAAGTCCATCTTAATAATTGCTTGTGGACTTTACTTTTAGGAAGTTATCCAAACCTTAATTAAACCCTGCTAAGCTAACTGCTTTTACCACATTCTCTGGCAGTGAATTCTAAAGTTTAATTACATGTTGAGTGAAGAAATAGTTTTTATACTTTGTTTTGAATTTACTACTTTGTAGCTTCATTGCGTGTTCCCTAGTCCTAGTATTTTTGGAAAGAGTAAACAAGCAATTTACCTCTACTGGTTCCACTCTACTCATTATTTTAAAGACCTCTACTATATCTTCACTCAGCCGTCTTTTCTCTAAGCTGAAGAGCCCTAGTCGTTTTAGCCTTTTCTCATAGGGAAGTCGTCCCATGCCCTCAGTTGTACCATGGAGCGATACAAAGGCATTATAATGTCCTCACTTTTTATCCATTCCTTTCCTAATAATACCTAACATTCTATTTGCTTTCTTGGCCACCGCTGAAGCACACTGAGCAGAGGGTTTCAATGTATCATCAACAATGACACCTAGGTCCCTTTCCTGGTCAGTACCTCCTAATTTGGAACCTTGCATCATGTAACTATATTTTGGGTTCCTTTTTCCCACATGTATCACTTTGCACTTGCTCACATTAAACGTCATCTGCCATTTGAATGCCCAGTCTCTCAGTCTCGTAAGGTAAGGTACTCTTGTAATTTTTCACAATCCTCTTGTGATTTAACAAACTTTGAATAATTTTGGGCCCTGTTTACCGGGTTATAGGCATATTAACATTTTTAACGTGCGTTAACCATATATGCACGTTAACTGTATATACACCTACAATATCCCTTTAGGCGCCTACATGGTTAGCATGTGCACTAATTGTAGGCATGTTAAAAATGCTAATGCACCTTAGTAAACAGGACCCTTTGTGTTGCAGGCAAATTTAATTACCTTGCTAGTTAATCCTATCACTAGATCATTTATAAATATGCTAAAAAGCAGCAGTCCGTGGTGTCTGACTCTCAAGATACAGAGCTCCGTGATCTATTCACTTCTGTGAATAGATCAAGGAGCACTGTATCTTGAGAGTCAGACACCACGGACCCTGAGGAAGGATTCGAAACTTGGGCTGAAGTCAGGCTGTGGAGGGTGTCTAAAAGACTGTTGAGCAAAAAAGATAAGTGCATATGATCCGTTGTGTAAAAGTAAATATATAGACGGTTCATCTGTTAAAGTATTTTGAGCAGAAGCCATACTTTTGAAATAATGAAAGTAGGTTTTTACCCATGATGATTTAAGGGACCTCCCTAATGCTGGTTGTACCAACGACGGAGTGTTCCCTTATAATTTGAGGTTTTTTCTCCTCCTATTAAAATTTATTTTGATACATCAGAAATATTTAGGGATATTTATAGGGCTATAAGAGTTATTAATTATTGGATATCCTATAGAGCTCTTTTTTGAGATTTAGATTGGTCTATAATTTCCTGGATCATCTCTGGAACATTTTTAAAAAATCAGCGTTACATTGGCCACCCTCCAATCTTCTGGTACCATGTTTGATTTTAAAGATAAATTACATTTTACCAACAATAGTTCTGCAAGTTAATCTTTCAATTCTATCAGTACTCTGGGATGAATACCATCCAGTCTAGGTGATTTGCTACTCTTCAATTTGTCAAATTGTGTCATTACATCTTCCCAGTTTATAGAGATTTCATTCAGTTTCTCCGACTTGTCAGCTTTGAATACTATTTCTGGCACCGGTATCTCTCCCAAATCTTCCTTGGTGAAGACCAAAGCAAAGAATTCATTTAATTTCTCTTTGCTATTGCTTTGCTTCCCTGAGTGCCCCTTTTACCCCTCGGTCATCTAGCGATCCAACTGATTCTTTTGCCGGCTTCTTGCTTTTAATATACCTAAAAATGTTTTTACTATGTATTTTTGCCTCCAACACAATCTTTATTTCATAGTCCCTCTTTGCCTTCCATATCAGCACTTTGCATTTGACTTGCCATTCCTTATGCTGTTTCTTATTATTTTCAGTCGGATCCTTCTTCCATTTTCTGAAGGATTTTCTTTTAGTTCTAATAGCTTCCTTCACCTCACTTTTTAACAATGCCGGCTGTCATTTGGCCTTCCTTCCTCCTTTTTTAATACATGGAAAATAACTGGCCTGGGCATCCAGGATGGAATTTTTGAACAGCTTCCATGTCAAATGTAAATTTATGACCTTTGCAGCTGCTCCTCTAAGTTTATTTTTTTCACTGTTCTTCTCATTTTATCATAGTATCCTTTTTGAAAGTTAAATGCTAACATATTGGATTTTCTGTATGCACTTACTCCAGAGCTGATATCAAATCTGATCACTGTTTTCAAGCAGCCCCAGCACCATTGCATCCTGCACCAGATCATGCGCTCCACTAAGGACTAGGTCTAGAACTTTTCGTCCTGTTGTTGGCTCCTGTACTAGCTGTTCCATTTACCTAGTCAATATTGGGGTAATTGAAATCACTCTAATCAAACGGAATAGGTAGAATGTATTATCAAATAATATATATCTCTTTCTACCTAATATACAACCTGTTTGCAAGTAACTATGGCTGCCCCTAGGCAATACAATTTCCAGCAATCACACAATGTGGAGAAAAAAAGACATCAGGTATTACAGCACCACCTCTTTGTCAAAGGACAAGCCTTTTGTATAATGAGGGAACTGTATCAATCATGTGTCTTCAAAAAAAACTCCACATCACTCTTGTGCCACTGACTTAACCATGTACTATGCAAACATTTGTAAAGGAGACCTAAATAATAAAGTCTAAATTCAAGAGTGATGTTGTGGAGTTTTTTTTGAAGACACATGATTGATACAGTTCCCTCATTATACAAAAGGCTTGTCCTTTGACAAAGAGGTGGTGCTGTAATACCTGATGTCTTTTTTTCTCCACATTGTGTGATTGCTGGAAATTGTATTGCCTAGGGGCAGCCATAGTTACTTGCAAACAGGTTGTATATTAGGTAGAAAGAGATATATATTATTTGGTAATTGAAATCACCCATTATTATTGTGTTCCCCAGTTTGTTAGCTTCCCTAATTTCAGTTTGGAAAAGAGATGGATAAGGGGAGATATGATTGATATCTACAAAATCTTAAGAAGTATAGAACAAGTAGAAGTAAATCAATTTTTCACTCATTCCAAAAGTACAAAGAGTAGGGGACACTCAAGGAAGTTACATGGAAATACTTTAAAAACAAATAGGATTTTTTTTTTTTTTTACTGAACGAATAGTTAAGCTATGGAACTCTTTGCTGGAGGATGTGGTAACAGTGGTTAGTGTATCTGGGTTTAAAAAATGGTTTGGACAAGTTCATTAAGGAAAGGTCCACAGTCTGCTATTGAGACAGACGTGGAGGGGCATAATTGAATGAAAACATCTATCTCCATGGGCGTTTATCTTCGAGAACGGGTCCGTGAAGGGGCGGACCGAACAGTATTTTCGAAAAAAATAGATGTCCATGTTTTATTTGACAATTTGTGAGCTGGGCGTTTTTGTTTTTCAGTGATAATGGAAAATGAAAGCGCCCAGCTCAAAAACAAATAAATCCAAGGCATTTGTTCATGGGAGGGGGCCAGGATTCATAGTGCACTGGTCCCCCTCACATGCCAGGACACCAACCGGGCACCCTAGGGGGCACTTTTACAAAAACAAAAAAAAAGGTAAAAGAGCTCCCAGGTGCATAGCACCCTTCCCTTGTGTGTTGAACCCCCCAAATCCCCCTCAAAACCCACTGCCCTCAAGTCTACACCATTACTATAGCCCTAAGGGGTGAAGGGGGGCACCTACATGTGGGTACAGTGGGTTTGGGGAGGGGTTGGACGACTAAGCATTAAGCAGCACAATTGTAACAGGTGGGGGGGGTGGGTGGGCCTGGGTCCACCTGCCTGAAGTCCACTGCACCCCCTAACAACTGCTCCAGGGACCTGCATACTGCTGCCAGGGAGGTGGGTATGATATTTGAGGGTGAAAATAAAAAGTTGTGAAACATCATGTTTTGTGGTGGGAGGGGGTTAGTGACCACTGGGGGAGTCAGGGGAGGTCATCCCCAATTCCCTCTGGTGGTAATCTGGTCATTTAGGGCACTTTTTGGGGCCTTATTCGTGAAAAAACAGGGTCCAGGAAAAGTGCCCTAAATTCTAGCTACAAACGCATACTTTTTTTTCCATTATCGGCAAAAGGCACCCATCTCTCCTCGGCCAATAACCACGCCCCAGTTCCACCTTCGCCACGCCTCCGACACGCCCCCGTCAACTTTGTACGCTTCCGCGATGGAGTGCAGTTGAAAACGTCCAAAATCGGCTTTCCATTATACCGATTTATTCGTTTTTGTGAGATAAACATCTATCTCCCGATTTGGGTCGAAATCTAGGTGTTTTTCTCTTTCAATTATAAGGTGGATAGGGAAGCAACTTCTTGCCCTGGGATTTGTAGTATAGAATGCTGATATGATTTTGGTTTCTTCCAGGGACTTGTGATCTGAATTGACCACTTTTGGAAATAGGATACTGGGCTTGATGAACCATTGGTCTGATCCAGTATGACTACTCTTATATTCTTATGAAAATGAGTCCCAAAATGTTTTATATATATGTCCTTATCTGTTGAAATGCTCTCCACCAGATATTATGTTTTGGATAACAATTACACTATTCTATAAACAGTGCATTTTCCAAAGGAATTAGGACAAGCAGCTCTTATTCCAATTCCAAAAGTAACTAATTTGGATATGTCAGTCTCTTCTAGCTTTAGATCAATTGCTTGTATACCTCTATTTGCAAAACTACTTGAGGCCATTGTTTGACCTAGGTTGACTTGTTTTTTTAGATAAATTCTTGTTGCTGTACAATTTTCAGTTTGGGTTTAGAAGCAATCATAGTACCGAGTCATTACTTATTGTGCTTCTAACCTATATTAGAGATTCTTTAAGTCATGGTTCTTATTCGCTATTGTTACAGTTTAACATATCTGGAGCATTTGATATGGTAGATCATTCCAATTTACTTACTAAACTTGCAGATCTAGGTATTTCTGGTGCAGTTTATACCTGGTTTAAATATTTTTCGACTAATTGTAATTATTTTGTTTTGAAAATGGAGCAAAATCTGAATCTTGTACCCCTGTTTGTGGGGCACCACAAAGTTCACCTCTTTTACCCATACTATTTAATATAATCATGAGTTCATTGAATTCTGTGAGTGTTCCATTTGATGCCATTTTTATTTTCTTATGCTGATGGCATCTTTATTTGGATGCCAGTTCAAAAGAATTTAGACCTGACTTTTCTTCTATCTCATTTTGTATAGCTGCAATTAAGGATTGGGCTTCTAATAATATGTTAAAACTGAATGCCAATAAAATGAAGATCTTATGGTTTAGTAATTATTTACATGCAATTCCATTAGATGTCCCATTAGAGAACTCTCAAGATATACAGTACCAGTTGCTCAAACATCATGAGTTTTGGGTATTCTTTTTGATTCACAGCTATCCTTTGAATCTCAGATGAATAACTTAATGAAAAAGGTATTTTTTAAAGTTGAGACAATTATAGTTGATATGGTCTTATGTCTTTGAGAAGCATTTTGCACTTCTGGTAATAATCATTTATACTGTCATGCTTGGACTACTGTAATTAGGTCTATATTGAGTTATCAAAGAAACAATTGGGTAGCTTGCAGTTACTCCATAATACTGCTGCTAAAATGATTTTGTTGTTGTAAAAAATGGGATAGGGTTACTCCCTTACTAATTAAGTTACACTGGTTACCTATTAATGCAAGGATTTTGTATAAAGTATCATGTCTGGTTCTTAAATGGTTTGGCTTCTGTACACTTATATGATTTGCTCAATTGTTTTTCTCAATTCATATTTAAATTAAAGGAAAATAGTATTCTTTTTTATCCTCCAGTGCGACATTTATCAAAGATAAATTATGATCGATCTTATTCTTATTTAACTGCTTTTTTACTGGAATTCTCTGCCTCAGGATTTAAGAATTGAGAATTCCTATATTCTGTTAATCACAATAAGTTGATAGCCACATATCTATTGGGATAATGTAGGATACAAATGAAATAAATAAAACCCATTAAAACATATTTGTTTAATGAGTATTTAATTTCTCATTCAGTTTGATCTATTCTTTATGTTGATTTATATATTCGGCTAGATTTATGCTGTAGATATGAGTCTGTATTGTTGTATTTTTGTACACTGCTTTGAACCTGCAAGGGATTTTGCAGTTCATAAATGCCAGATTAGATTAGATTAGATAATGGGCATTTTATCATTTAGTGCACACTAATCATTAGCCAGACAATAAAGGTTCAAAGAACAATTTTATTTTCAATTTAGAGGATTGAACAATCCAGTTTTTAGAATGCACATTTGCATTCTTTATATTTTGCTCTTTTTATTTCTCTGGTGTTGCACTGCACGAGACAGACTGATGTAAAAAAGTGTGGGCGGTTTTGCACATACCTTAGCAAAGATTCAGTGCACAATCAGGGCCAGTTTTAGACATACTGGGGCCCAGGGCAGAAATGAAGGAGGGGGCCCCTGATCCCCTC
The DNA here is from genome assembly GCF_901765095.1 of Microcaecilia unicolor. Taxonomy (NCBI): domain Eukaryota; kingdom Metazoa; phylum Chordata; class Amphibia; order Gymnophiona; family Siphonopidae; genus Microcaecilia; species Microcaecilia unicolor. The sequence continues at coordinate 438,004,228 of NC_044032.1, forward strand.
TCTTCAATGCTCCCTCCCCCCAGTCTCCCAACCTGCATTGCTACTACATGGTCCAGGCATTTCTTACCCTTTTACTACTACTACTACTACTTAGCATTTCTATAGCGCTGCCAGGGTTACGCAGCACTGTACAAGTTTAAACATGGGGAAGGACAGTCCCTGCTCAAGAGAGCTTACAATCTAAAGGACCCACCATTGTCCATGTCCCTCCCTTCCCGTCACCTTGCAATCTTTTTTAAAATTTAATTCCCTTCTCAGACGGGCTCCAGCACAGCAGCTGTGCTCACAATCTGCCTTTGGCTGCCCGAAGCTTTCCCTTTCTGCTGTGATCTGCCCCCTCTGATGCAACATCCTGTTTCGGCCTGTGTGGATTGTGGCAGAGTGGGAAAGCTTCAGGGCAGTCAGAGGCAGCTTGTAAGGATAGCTGCTGTGCTGGGGCTTCTCTAAGAAGACAAATACATTTTCAAAGAAGATCGGGAAGGGAGGAGGCGATGGACTGTTGTGGGGAAAAGGGGAAGAGATGCCTGGACTGTGGGGTCCCCTGGAGCTGTGGGGCCCATGGCTGCTGCCCTGTTTCCCTCCGCCCCCCAATGCTGGCCCTGTGCACAATTTTGTGTGCTACCATAGGCACCCTATGTTCAAACAAGTTTTGTGCTTGAACTAACTATGCATAAACACTCATGCAGGCATACATATACTGATCTTTACATTTATTTATTAGGATTTATTTACCACTTTTTTGAAGGAATTCACTCAAGGTAGTGTACATCAAATCCTATGGTATTGAAGGCATTTGCTATTAAACTCAGACAAAGAAATTTGCAGAATACCTGAAGACTGAGCACAGGATTTTTTTTTATTTTTAAATGCCAGTTGTGAGGAAGAGTAAAAGGTTTGCTCCTACTTCTGCTTTCAGTGTTAGTGAAGATTTCATGCCTGTTTCTTCTCTATTTAGATTGTGAGCTCTTTGAGCAGGGACTGTCTTTTCTTGTATGGTGTACAGCGCTGCGTATGCATTGTAGCGCTATAGAAGTGATAAGTAGTAAGTAGTATAATGAGAACATGAAGCTTTTTTCTAGCTGCTTTGAAGGGGATGAGTTAATAAAAAAGTGTCAGGAGGAGGAGCAGAGGAAGAGGTACAGGCATGAACAATAAAAGTACTGGACAATTGACATTCAAATGATACAATTATATTTATGTACAGAATAATAATATTGTTTATACACAAAATAACATTCCAAACACATGAATAATATATATGCCTGCAACTCCAAGTACTGATTTAATTTCTTGTGCCTGCCTCTAGCGTGCTTTCCCATGCTAGTCCACACTGTTTGTGTGCAACTCATTTGCATAATATTTGCTTACAGCACTGGGTGTGAAATACTGTTTTATGCAAGTGTTAAGAAGCTATGCTCTGAGTTTTAGTGCAGGGCTCTGCGTACGACTGGTAGCGCTATAGAAATGATTTATAGTAGTAGTAGTAGGGCTCTAACACAGTATTATTCTAACTCCAGACTATGCCTTCTTGGGATTTCAGTTTAATTTTTCCTGCTATCCAGGTCTGGAGATGGAGGTTTGTGAAGGTTGCTAGCCCTTGGTATACCTGGCCTTAGGTTTTCTATAGACTAGAGGGATCTTAGGAAACTGGAAGACTGGGCATCCAAATGGCAGATAAAAATTTAATGTGGACAAATGCACATTGTGATACACATTGGGAAGAATAATCCGAACTACATTTACCTGATGATAGGGTCCACCTTAGCAGTCAGCACCCAAGAAAAAGATTTAGGTGTCATTGTAGACAATACACTGAATCTTCTGCTCAGTGTGTGGCGGCAGCCATAAATCAAACAGGATGCTAGGAATTATTAGAAAAGAGATGGTAAATAAGACCAAGAATATTATAATACCTCTGTATAGCTCCATGGTGCGACCTCACCTTGAGTATTGTGTTCAGTTCTGGTGGCTGTATCTCAAAAAAAATATAGCAGAATTAGAAAAGGTTAAAAAAAGAGCAACCAAAATGATAAAGGGGATGGAACTTCTCCCATATGAGGAAAGGCTAAAGAGATTAGGGCTTTTCAGCTTGGAAAACAGATAGTAACATAGTAGATGATGGCAGAAAAAGACCTGCATAGTCCATCCAGTCTGCCCAAGAAGATAAATTCATATGTGCTACTTTTTTATTTGTACTGTCCTCTTCAGGGCATAGACCGTATAAGTCTGGCCAGCCCTATCCCCGCCTCCCAACCACCAACCCCGCCTCCCACCACCAGCTCTGGCACAGACTGTATAAGTCTGCCTAGCAATATCCTCGCCTCCCAACTACCAGTCCTGCCTCCCACCACCAGCTCTGGCACAGACCGTATAAGTCTGCCCAACACTATCCCTGCCTCCCACCACCGGCTCTGGCACAGACCGTATAAGTCTGCACAGCACTATCCCCGCCGCCCAACCACCAGCCCCGGCACAGACCGTATAGGTCTGCCCAGTACTAGTCCCGCCTCCCAACCACCAGCCCCGGCACAGACCATATAAGTCTGCCCAGCACTAGCCCCGCCTCCTAACCACCAGCTCTGCCACCCATTCTAGGCTAAGCTCCTGAGGATCCCTTCTTTCTGCACAGGATGGCTGATGGGGGATACGATTGAGATCTATAAAATCCTGAATGGGTTAATATAGGTAAAAGTGGATCGACTTTTCACTCTTTCAAAAAGTACAAAGACCAGGGATACTCAATGAAATTACATAGAAATACTTTTAAAACAAATAGGAGGAAATATGTTTTCACTTAGGGTCTCTTTTATTAAGCCGCGCTAGCAGCTCCAGTGCAGTAAAGCTCAAAAAGCCCATTCACTTTGAATGGGCACCATTGTCACTGGTGCGCAGAAACCACTAGTGTGGTTGACAAAATAGGCCATTAAAGAATAGGTAAGCTCTGGAACTCTTTGTCAAAGGATGTGGTAATAGCGGCTAGTGTATTTGGGTTTTAAAAAAGGTTTAGACAAGTTCCTGGAGGAAAAGTCCATAGTCTGTCATTGAGATGGACATCGGAAAAGCTACTGCTTGCCCTGGGATTGGTGACATGGAATGTTGCTTTTGTTTGGGTTTCTGCCAGGTACTTGTGACCTGGACCAGCCATTGTTGGAAGTAGGATACTGGGCTAGATGGACCATTGGTCTGACCCAGTATGGCTATTCTTATGTTTTTATATATCATGCTACAACAGCTAAGGTATTTATTTAAACTGTATGACCATCAATTCTATAAGTGTAACATCTCACTGAGCTCTAATTATCAACTGACTGAATGCTATCAGCCTTCTCTGTGTAGCCTTGTTTTGCAAGAACTGTGAGCAGGGGGAATGGATATCCAAGTGTATATAAGTTGGCATTCTGCATGACATTTCAATGTTCCTGTGCTTCATCAATTGATAGTAAAGTTCCAATTAAATTACTTGTGTGGATAGAAAGTCTGATGCCTGGCTTGCCCGGTCCTCCAGCCTTAAGGATGGCCCCAGCCCTGGTCCCAGAAAATAAATCAAAAACACTAACAGCAAAGGTGACAAGAAAGTCCCAAAGCATGTAGTGCAATGCAACAATTTATTGTAGATTTCATTAACTCATCATGACTCAACACGAGCCATGTTTTGGCCGTAAGGCCTGCCTCAGGGAGTCAACACCAAATGTCTCAGTTGTTCTAAATATTCTTGCAAAAATATATATAAATACTGCACCGAAGTAGCACGCTAAATGCAATCTGCCTTCTTGTAGCCCATTTTCTGGGTTGTGTCTAGGTGTTTGCCTAGGCACCTCAACAAGAGTGCTTAAAATTGAAAATAAAAATAAAATAATTTTAAAAAAGGGTGCTCTGGGCTGAGCAGGGGCGTAGCCACGGGTGGGCCTGGGTGGGCCCAGGCCCACCCAGTTTTGGTTCAGGCCCACCCAGCAGTGGAGGCAGCGGAGCGGAGGGAGCAGGCTGAGCTCCGATCCCGCATCTGCCTCCCCAGCCCGCCACTGCCCCGCCCCCCGCCCGCCGTACCTTTAAATATTACAGTTTTGCTGGAGTCGCAGGCAGCCGGCATTGAAGACATCGGCAGGCTTACGCCGGTTCCAGCAGCCTTCCCTCTTCCCTCGTTGCAAGTCGGATGATGGCTCCGCCCTCTTCTGACGTATTTCCTGTATCTACGAGGGCGGAGCCATCATCCGGCTTGCAACGAGGGAAGAGGGAAGGCTGCTGGAACCGGCGTAAGCCTGCCGATGTCTTCAATGCCGGCTGCCCGCGACTCCAGCAAAACTGTAATATTTAAAGGTACGGCGGGGGGGGGGGGGGGCAGGAAGGAAACAGGGCAGACGGGAGAGGAGGGTTGCTGCACATGGTGGAAGAAGGGGAGAGGAGGGTTGCTGGATGGAGGGAAGGGGAGAGGAGGGTTGCTGGACATGGTGGAAGAAGGGGAGAGGAGGGTTGCTGGATGGAGGGAAGGGGAGAGGAGGGTTGCTGGACATGGTGGAAGAAGGGGAGAGGAGGGTTGCTGGATGGAGGGAAGGGGAGAGGAGGGTTGCTGGACATGGTGGAAGAAGGGGAGAGGAGGGTTGCTGGATGGAGGGAAGGGGAGAGGAGGGTTGCTGGACATGGTGGAAGAAGGGGAGAGGAGGGTTGCTGGATATGGTGGAGGAATGGGAGAGGAGGGTTGCTGGATGGAGGGAAGGGGAGAGGAGGGTTGCTGGACATGGTGGAAGAAGGGGAGAGGAGGGTTGCTGGATATGGTGGAAGAAGGGGAGAGGAGGGTTGCTGGATGGAGGGAAGGGGAGAGGAGGGTTGCTGGACATGGATGGAGGGAAGGACAGGGGAGAGGAGGGTTGCTGGACATGGATGGAAGAGAGGGAAGGGAGAGAGAAGAAATGCTGGACATGGATGGAGGGGATGGAAGAATGAGGAAGGAGATGAGATGAGGGAAAAGGAAGAGAGGAGAAAAACTGCACATGGATGAAGAAAATAGGCAGAAGCTGGATCCACTAGACAGTCAAGTCTGTAGAGGACCCAACTTTTACTTATGGATATAGAACAAGAAATGACGAAGAAAGGAGGAAAGTAAAGAAATAAATGGAAAGGAAGCCCTGGAAACGGAGTTAAGAGGACAGATAGCAGCAGAATCGGATACTGGGCCAGCATGATCAGAAAAACAGTCACCAGACAACAAAGGTAGAAAAAAATCATTTTATTTTCATTATAGTGTTTGGAATATGTCCACTTTGAGAATCAGGTGCTCAACGTTAAAAGTTTATATTTATTTACTTATTTATGGCATTTTATCCCACATTAAACATGAATTAAATTGGAACCTGGGATCATTTAATTTTTTTTTCCTGGAGACAGTAATGCATTGCCCCCCCCCCCCCCCAGGCTCTCTCCCCGGCTATAGCCAGCTGTGCAATTTTGAGGGGAGGTGCACAGGTGGATGGGGGGGTGCAGAGGTGGACTGGGGAGAGAGCCTGTTGTTAAACATTTACCAGCACACCACTGTCTAGTGCCCACCCATCCAACCTGTTGGCCCACCCAAAAATTGACTTCTGGCTACGCCACTGGGGCTGAGTACTGTTTATTGAAAAGCACTTTGGGCCAGATTCTATAAACGATACCTAAAAAATCTTCATGGTAAAGATTTCCACTGAAGCTTATTCTATATGCGGTGCCTAGATCTAGGAGTGGTATATAGAATATGCTTAGGAAGAATCATAGTGCCTAAAACTATGCGAGTCCATTTAGTCCAATGAAAACATGGACTAAATCCCTGCACTGGGCCTTATTCTATAACTGCGCATGTAAATTTTGGAATGCCCCTAACATTTCCATTTCCCCGCCCCTTTTAAATTGCGTATATTAGAATTTAGGCACAGTTCATTACAGAATACGCTTTAGCGTGCTGTGCACATAAATTCTAATTATTGCAAATTAGTGCTCATTATTGTTTCTTAAGTGCTGTTATCAACATCGGCCGCACGTATCTGATGTCTGCCAAAAATGAAATTACCACAAGAACCACGCGGTAGTCAGATGGTAACTCCATTTTGGCGCATGCTGGGCAGTGGCGTAGCCGCAGGTGGGCCTGGGTGGGCCTGGGTGGGCCTGGGTGGGCCGGGGCCCATCCACTTAGGGCTCAGGCCCACCCAACAGCAGCACATATTTAGTGCTAGCTAGTGGGGATCCCAAGCTCCGCCAGCTGAAGACCTCTCTCTGATGGTGCTGAAAACACTGCTCTCCACTTCAGCAGTCTAAGCTTCCTAAGCTGCTGATACTGGCCTCAACGCATGGGGGGGGGGGGGGGGGGAGGAGAACACTTGGTGCCCACCCACTTCTTGACTAGGCCCAACCAAAATCTGCTGTCTGGCTACGCCCCTGATGTTGAGCATGCGTAGACACTTACATGGTTTAGTAAATGGGCCCCTAGGTGCGCTATATAGAATCCGGGGGTCAGTGTGCATTCCTGTAACCAACTTTGGGAAGGAGGATTTACAACAACTGAAACCTTGTGCATAACTTTAGCTCACAGCTCCCAAATTCTGTAACGCTGTGTGGAATTCGTTAGAATGTCCTTGACCCATCCATGTGGCCCCCATAGCTACTCCCCCTTTTGGGTTGCACATGAGAGATTTGGGCATGGATGTTTATAGAATCGTGTATGACCAGATCCATACACAAATCCAAATTAGTGGCAATTAACATCAATAATTGATTGTTAACAGGAAATTATTGTTAACAGCTCGTTGACAAATGCATTTGCATACAGATCTGAGGATCACACGCAATTTTGGGCACTCAAATTTGGGTGTCATTTATAGAATCCAGGGATATATGATTAGATATAACGTCCGATGGGACAATGTGCTGGTTTGGAGGTTAGTATTTTTTTTAATATTAGAGACACAGAAGCTCATTTTTGATATAACATCTAAATCTAATTTTGGATGTGTTGCTATTTCCTAGATGTTTTTGTGTTCTGTGTGTTTATCTTTTTGGTCCATTTAAAAAAAAAAAAAAAAGTCCAAGTGAAAAATGCACAAAATCAAGCCATTGGGATGTAGAAGGAACTAGCATTCTTAGTAGACTGCCCATAAAAACATCCCAGAAGAGCAATGGGGCATCCTAGGAGGCACTGCAATAGACTTCAAATAAATGCTCCCATGTACATATCCCACCATTGCTTCCTTATCTTGTCTGCTGAGTCCCCCAAAACCCACCCAAAACCCACTACCCCCAACTGTACAGCACTACAATAGCCCTTATGGGTGAAGGGAGCACCTATGGGTACAGTGGGTTTCTGGTGAATTTTGGAGGTCTCACAGTTTCCACAACAAGTGTAGCAGGTAGAGGGAGGTATGGGCCTGGGTCCACCTGTCTGCGGTGCACTGTACCCACCACTACACTACTCCAGGGACCTATATGCTGCTCTAATGGACCTGAGTATAACATCTGAGTCTGGGATAGAGGCTGATGAATAATGTTTTTAATCACATTTTTGTGGGGTGGGAGGAGGTCATTGACCACTGGGGGAGAAAGGGGAGGTCATCACGTATTCCCTCCAGTGTTCATCTGGTCATTTAGGGCACATTTTATGGCTTATTCGTTAATAAAACAGGTCTAGACCAAAACATCCAACTTATAGCCCTGGATGTTTTTGCTTTGTTTCATTATGGCAGAAAAACATCCAGATTCCACCCTTAACACACCCATGACACACCCCCTTGTGATTTGACTGCACTTCCGATGAACTTCATAAAAAAATGTCTGAAAATTGGTTCATAAAATACTAATTTGGACATTTTTGTGAGAAAAACGTTGAAATGCAGATTAATGCCACTTTTTGAATGTTTTTCTCTTTTGAAAATGAGCCCTATAGTCTACACAATTTAACTGCTGCAATATTTGCCAAGTTTAAAAGGAATTGCAGAGTTTTTCTTTTTTCTATTACATATATTTATTCATTTATTGAGCTTTATTAGCTGCCTTTACAAAGGGATTCACCCACAGCGGTGTGCAGCAGGTACAGTTTAACATAAAACTTACAATTTTGTTAACAACATAGCAGTAAAGTGAGTAAATATAGGCCTAGGGGCCGATGTTCAACCCACAGTCTCAACTAACCCTGGATAGTCTGGATACATATACTGTGCTCTTTTTTCCTTGAGACAACTTCCTGACCAGTGTTCTGAGTGTTGATCATATATCATTTATGTAATTTGATATACCGCTTCTTTTGTCAAACACATCAAAGTGGTTAACTATAAAATCATGTTTAAAAGAAATTAGAAGCTGAACTCCACAAAATGATAGGATAGGATCACTCTTGCATCCAGCATTTTTACTCCCCTTCTCCAACTCCCTCCCCACACCATATCTAGGCTCCTCCATCTTTCCTTCTCTTTGCTGGACTTGCTTCCTTTCTTCATCCCTTGGCTTCTTTCCCCTCACTGCTGCTACCACCATCTTACCTCTGCTGGGCTATCCTACTACTACTATAAATAATTTCTATAGCGCTACCAGTCGAACGCAGCGCTTCACAATTAAACATGAAGAAAAGACAGTCCCTGCTCAAAAGAGCTTACAATCTAAATCAGGACGGACAGACAGACAGGACAAATAAGGGATAAGGGCAGGACAGACAGAAAGGACACATAGGGAAAGGGACTATTGAAGGAAGGCAAGATAAAGGTTATGAGCAAGTGACAAGTTAGGAGTCAAAAGCAGCATTAAACAGGTAGGCCTTTAGCCCGGATTTGAAGGCGGCCAGGGATGGAGCTTGATGTAAAGGCTCAGGAAGCCTATTCCAGGCATAAGGTACGGCGAGATAAAAGGAATGGAGTCTGGAGTTGGCGATGGAGGAGAAGGGTGCAATTAGGAGAGATTTGCCTAGTGAACGGAGTTCCTGAGAAGGAGTGTATGGAGAGATGAGGGTGGAGAGGTAGTGAGAGGCTGCAGAGTGAATGCACTTATAAGTCAATAAGAGGAGCTTGAATTTTATACGGAAACGGAGTGCTTAAGGCCTGCTGTATTCTACCCCTTCTGACACAAATTTCCTGTTGGAGAGGGTGGGATATCGCAGGCCTGGAGTATGTACAGGTGAGTGGACCTCACCCCACCTCGCTCTGAAGGAGCCCTTCCTTTTAGGTGCCTTGGTGGAGGCATCTTCAGGCTGCAGATTGCCTTGAGCCACCCCTGACATCTAGAGTTTCTAACATGTGCTATCATGTTAGTGTGCACTAATGCCATTAATGTATACTACTTTACTGCAGGCCCTAATTATTAATAACATGGGTTCATGACATTCATGCATGTTAATGAACACTAGCTCACATTAGTACTCTAGCTGCAAAATGAATAAAGAGCAGAGAGCTCATTTTCTACAGAGGAAGAAAATAAATTGCCTTTAAAGGATCACCTGGAATGATGTGTGAAACTGGAAAATCCTGGTTAGTGAACATGTCTGCAGGTTTTCCGCAAAATCCATGGACTTATTATGCAAAAGCAGCGCAGGCATAATTTCCACACAAACCACAGAATACCATAACATTTATTCTTATATTCCACACATACCATATAAACTAGTTCAATGTGGATTGCAATTAAAGAATAGCTAGGTATAGCCAGCAAAATGACAACAAACTGTAACATAGCATAGTAATCCCCCCAATTACAACAAACATCAGCAGAATCATATCAATAACATATTACAAATTTCTGAAATAAAAAAGTCTTTAAAGAGTTTTCTAAAGATGTTATAATCTGTAATAGACCTTAAGTCTTCTGGAAGAGTTTTCCAGAGTTCTGCGGCCTAAAATAAAAAAGAGGAATTAACGGGAAGATTTCATCCCTCTTGGACTTGGAAAGACAAAAGGACTCGCCTCCCATGATTCCCAAGATCTTCTCAATGGAACCAAATCAAATAAGACATACATATACAATGGAGCACTAACCTGCAAAATCTTGGAATTAAAAAAAAAACAATAAAACTGGCATATTCCATGTGGGGCATACCATAACTTGCTTTCATTCCCTACCAATCTTTAGTGGTGAACCTGGAGGAAATCCAAGGAACAGGTCAAAGTCCAGAGGTTTTGCTTCTGCTGTGGTAAAACCGGCACATCAATGCCCACTAGTACAACATTCTGTATGAGGAGAAAAGCGCTTACTATAACAGCGCTATAACAGTATTGTGTAAGAGGATTCCTGCAAACATAAAGGATACTGTTCTCTAACAAAATTCCACAGATTTACTATAATAGAATTCTGCACAGTAAGACACAACTTAACAGAATGCTTCATAAGCGGGTTACGCTGTACAGGGATGAAAGTATCTGGTATCAAAGCAGAGATCCTTCTACAACTACAGCAGGGGTTTTCAATCCTGTCCATGGGACACACCCAGTCAGTCAGGTTTTCAGGATACCCCAATGAATACGGAAAGAGAGAGACTTGCATGCAAATTTATCTCCTGCATATAAATCCTGAAAACCTGACTGGCTGGGTGTGTCCCAAGGATGGGGTTGAGAACCCCTGAACTTCAGTGTTAATATCATTGCTCAGTGGCGTACCAAGGGCTGAGTGGTGTGTGCAGTCTTACCCCGGGTGCAGGCAGTAAGGGGGGGGGGGGATGCATTGAACAGTCACCGAGCCACAGTTTGCATTTGTGTGTCTGTTGGCTCTGCTGGTCCCTTGCTTTGGAATAGGAAGTTGATGTCTCCCTATTCACTCAGGGCCCCTTTTACTAAGCTGTAGTAAAAAGTTGCTTATGGTAGTTCGGATGTGTGAAATTGGCTCATGCTGGGCAGGGCCGCCGAGAGGGGGGACAAAATTCCCGGGGCCCGGGCCTCCAAGGGGGCCCGGCGCCGCAGTCCCACCTGCCACCACCACAGGGCCCCTTCCACCCGAACCCCCGCCAGCAGAAGTGCTGTCTTCTGTTCTGACTCCGGCGTGCGCGGCCCATACAGATGCGCTCCTCTCAGCTGATCTTCGCTGTACTCTGCAGAGTACAGCGAAGATCAGCTGAGAGGAGCGCATCTGTGTGGGCCGCGCACACCAGAGTCAGAAGACAGCATTTCTGCTGGCAGGGGTTTGGGTGGAAGGGGCCCGGCCCGGTGGCGGAGGCGGGTGGGACTGTGGCACCAGGCCCCCCTCAGGGGGGATGACAACAACCTGGGGGGGTGGCTGTGGGGGCCGGGCCCAGGGGGCGGGGGCCTGGGATTGGCCTTGTCCTGGGCCCGGCCCAGTCTCTCGGCGGCCCTGATACTGGGACAATTTATACCATGGCTGGGGAAAAAAGGTTTTTTTTATGGGGTAGTAAATGGCCGTGCACTAAAATGAAAAGTAGCATATGGCTATTTTCTGCCTGAGCCCATACCACCGCCCATTGATCTAGCGTTAAGGGCTCACATGCTAACTGCGCTGTAATCATACAGCGTGTGCCAGTGTGGCTGTACTGCTGATTACAGCTGGGAATGTCCCTGATGGTAGAAATTAGAAAAATATTTTCTACCACGGGAAACAGCACTTGCCAACTTTGAAATTACCGCTGGGTGCCCATGCTACTCGGACGGTAGTGTTGATTTGTTGTGAAGTACATATGTGTTAGCCCTACCGCTGCTTAGTAAAAAGGGCTCCTCAATGAACTGCCTTGAGTGAATCTCTTCATAACGGTGTTTAATAAATCTCAATAAATAAATGAATAAATATAGACTGTTTGATGTTTCCCCTTATTACCTGGAGCAAGGGGGTGCTCCACCCCGAGTGACAAGCAAGCTAGGTCCACCACTGTCACAACTGGTGCATCATTATCATCATTTTTTGTACCACTTTGACGGATAAACCCGTTCAAAGTGGATTACATCAAAAATAAAATAATTTAAGATAGAGCTAAAGAGAAAGGATAGGCAGAAAGACAGGCCCTAATCAACTAGTTTATCCTGGAAGATTTAGAAAAAGATTTTAAAATTCTTCCTAAGCAAAGTTAAAGTTACCATTTCCCTCAGTTCTACAGGTAACATTTCAATAAGGGCCCCTTTTAGTAAGCTGTGCTGAAAAGGGTGATGTGCAATGATTAGCACATGAGTTTCCCTTTTAGCTCAGTTGTAAAATGGCCGCATTTCCATTTTTCTATTAATGGCCAGGTGCTAATTTCCCAATTAGTACATGGCCATTAGCGCAGGAGCCCTTAGTGAAACCTATGTGATAGGCAGAAAGGACTCATGCGCTAGCCATGCACTAATCGGTTGGCGTGTGGCAATGTAGTTGTGCTAACCGATTAGTGCTGGACATGCCTACTCTCCATCCCCAAACACACCCCTGGTGTGTGCTGATACCTGAACTACCGCAGGGCACCTGAATGCACCCTGCAGTTGTGCATTTTGGCATGCAGGAAGCATGCAGTAATACCTACAGCCGCTCAGCAAAAGGACACCTAAAAGCTTTGCTCAGCAATTTGCTGACTGCTGCCAGCGTTAAGCCAATGTCCGGGCTTTGGCAATGAATTTCTGGGTTTCTGGAGCTGGCTGCACCATATTCAGCACTTTACTGGCTATGGGGCACCACATAAAGATAGGACTGATTTTGATGCTGAATATCGGCACTTAACCTGCCATGTGCCGTGCCGACTGTCCCCAGAATGCCCCCCAAAGAGTCAGTTTTAAGCACTAACCAGTCATTTTCAGCCAGGAGCCATTTCTGGTCAGTCAAATCATTTTGCTATCAACCCTTTTATTTCTCCATTTCATTCTAGGACAAAGTTCTAAAGATGGAATTTCCAACAATTTATGGTTAGAGGGTCTAAGCATAGAAGTAGGTTCATACCGACGATCACTCCTAGTAAATAGCCTGGTGTTTGAAAATAAAATCATTTAAATATCAACCACATCAGTTTAAATAAACAGCGCTCTTTAAATGGTAACCACTGCAGTTCTCTAAGAATGGATAATGCACTTTCCCCCATCTACTTTTCCCTGACCGAAACCTTACTGCCCCATTTTGCATTACTTGTAATTGTTTTAGAAATTTTCCAGGCACCCCCAAATACAGTACACTGCCATAATCCAGTACATTTATCAAAAGAGCACATATTACCATCTGCAATGCCCATACTACATGGTTTTCTGCTCAATTCTGCTCCTTCGGTTTGGTTAGGGAAATGATTAGCACCAGAAGCCAGTACTGCTGAAGACCAGGCATGTAAAACAAAGATGAATTGTCAGGCATTTTTGTTTGTTTGCTTTAATAAAATGTCACCAGTGATTTTCAAGAAAAGTGCAGGTGTTTAAAAAGCAAAACCACCTCGCCTTCCTTTTTTTTTGTCTTTCTTGAAAGAACTCAGTTTCTTGTCTCTCGGACCATCTGTCACCAGACGGAGGAGAGATAAAACAGTGGCATACTCCTCGTGTTAAAAAGGCTGCCATGGGATAACAGAGAGAAAAGTTAATGGACACGGATTTACAAATTATTAATGATTTTTCTTGTCATTTCTTGAAAAATGAAAGCGATGCACGCTGTCTCTCTCCCCAAACAGATTGCATTTGATTCCTCTGCAGTTTGTCTGTCAGGCTTCCCTCTGACAGCATAATCCAAAACTAATCCGACGCATTCAGTTTCCCTTGTTGGCTCTCAGGCACACTGCTTAGACAAATCCTGCTACCTGTCAGCCCTCTTCTGTGTGCCAAACATGAAGCCAGGTTAACCCCTGGGGAAGCTGGGAGACCTGGCGACTTAACCCCTGCTTCCCTTTGAATAATCCACAGTAAATACACGGGACATTAACAGACTAAGGGCTCTAATCAGGCCCGCATCCTTTCAAATCTGCTTCATGCACAGCTCTTAAGAACTAGAGATCTGAGCATCCCGCCTGCTGGTAATACTTCAAGGCACCCCTTCCGGCAGCATAAACTCAGAAATAAGCAGCTAGATAGGACATTACAGGAACAAATTAATCCCCCTCCAACAGCCTGTAAACATGTGTCCATCACTGGACTCTTTCTCCTGGTAGAATCTCTATTGTATCTTAGGGTAAAAAATATATTATTTAGGTGGAATTTATACCTGCTGCCGCTCAATTTCTCCTCTACCACTATCATCAGCACTCATATAAAATTTATGCCACTTTTTTTCAATGATCATTATTATTGGGGGGTGCAGTAAAGCCACAGTAACAATGTTTTCTGATTGATTTTAAAAAGCTTTTCAACCCATTTTTAAGGATTGATAGCCTTCACTTTACTGAAGAATGTTCCACAGGAATTTAAAGAATTAACCTTGCCATAGATCAGACAGAAAAGAACAGAAAATGCAATGCTTTCAGGCAGATTTCTCAGGAAAGTACTCACTCTTTTTCTAGTCCACAAGCTTCCTCTGCATTGGCATTCTTGTCACATTGCCCTGTCTGCTAATGCAGCAGCATCAGCGCGCAGTCCACAGCGGAAAATAACTTGCGTGAGCACGGCATTCCGAGGAAAATGTAAAAGCTCTCCTAAGCTAGCCACATGAGAAATGTAATAAAGCATTGCCCTGCTCCTTTTCTGTTTAGGAGGCATGATGTGCAGGTTAATATCTGAAGTGGGGGAAGGTGGAGGAACCCATGGGGAGGGATCCTGAACTCCACAACAAACACAACTGGGAAGGTCTGTTGTGACTTCTGATAAGAGCATTTATTTTGACTCAATTAAAATTTCAGACTTTCATGAAAAAGAAAACATGGGAAGAAGCAATTGGTGCCCTCCTCTCCCCTTCCCTCCCCTATCCTCCAGCTCCACGCATCAAGTTCAAGAGGCAAAAGAAAAACTGTTATTCCTGAGTTAGGCCTGTACACTAAAGAGCCATAAAACTGAATTTATATGCAGAATGATCATGCAACAGGGGGGAAAAATTCAAAACAGGTACAAAGTTCTGGATATCTGTTTTTATGCATATCACAAATTAGCACAAAAGGCTCGATATACAGCTGGTGGTGATCAGTGTTTTGCTGACCGTCGCAGGCAATAAACCTGGAAATTTAATGTCGGGCTACATCCAGACACTATCATTAAATTTCCGGGTTTCCAGAGCAAGCTAATGCATAGCCGGTTAAATGCAATATTCAGCACTTAACCACGTATAGGTTTCCGCATAAAGGGATCCTTTTACTATGGCGCCTAGGCATCTGCGTGTGTCCAACGCACATCAATTTGGAACTACTGCCTGGCTACCGCGTGCCACGGGCGGTAATTCCATTTTTTATGCGCATCCGATATGCGTGTTGGAAAATATTTCTTATTTTCTACCATGCAGCGCTAACTGGGCGGTAATCGGCAGTGTACGTGCGCTGATGATTACTGCCCAGTTAACACATGAGACCTTACTGCTAAGACAATGGGTAGCGGTAAGGTCTCAGGCCCAAAATGGATGCATGCCAATTTTTATTTTGCAGCATGTCCATTTTCAGCCCCCAAAAAGGCCTTTTTTGCAGGCGCTCTGAAAAATGGACCTGCGTGCATCCAATACACGCACCTACACCAGCGCAGGCCATTTTTTGACACCTTAGTAAAAGGGTCCTAAAGATAGGACTGATTTTTATGTGGTCTTATTTATACAGTGACCTTGGCCGGTTAAGTGCTTTAAATTAGCATTTAAAAAGCCAAGTGACGACTCCACCCCAGGAATGCCCTGAAAATAGCCAGTTTTTAATTTGGTGCTATGGGTCAGATTCTATATATGGTGCCTGAAAAACAGGTAAAGAACAAATTTCCACCTAAGCGTATTCTACAAACGGTCTAGATTTTTGCGCAGTGTATATAATATGCTTAGTTGATATCCCAGGACCTAGAACTATGCGCATCCATTTACACCAATGAAAACATGGCGCAAAATGGTGTTAATATTCTTATTCTTTTTTGTATCTTTTCTTTAGCAAGAGTATTCTTGATTAATTTGTTAAAATATAAAAATAAATTAAAAAGAAAAAGAATTTAGGTGTAGTACATTACAGAATATGCTTAGTAATGTAAGTGCGTAAAGTCTCATTTATGCCAATTAGCTCATTATTGCTTTTTAAAACAATTAATCTATGCGCGTAGTTATAGAATACACCTAGATTTACGTGCAGAACCAGGCTTAACTCTAGGTATGCTAGCATTAACACCAATATTTAGCAGGTGATAGCCAGCTATCTCCCGCTGACTATTGCCGGACAGCTGGTTAAGTGCCATTTAACCATCCTGTAGCTGTTCCTGGCCGGTTAAATGGTTTTAAATATTGGGGGGGGGGGGGGGGGGGAATAAATTTGGCCTTAGCACATGGGAAATCTTGTATAAGAATGCTCTAAGCCCAGACTTCACTTCATCTTAGTAAAAGAGCCTCTAAAGGGAGAATTCATCATGGTGCAGTAAAAGATCATCTTTTACCGCACCTTGATTCACAGTCAGGTTCTGCAGCCTGTGGGATGTCAGTGCTTCAGGGTGCTGAATCCAGTTTGAAATGAATAACAATGCTTGTGAGCCACCTTAACCACCAGAAGACTGTGGCCCTTTGGGTGATAGTTTGTCCCCTGTCTGTTACTGTGACCCTTACTCTTCAGGGCAGGGGCGTATCTGCGTGGGGCCACAGGGGCCTGGGCCCCCGCAGATTTCGCCCTGGCCCCCCTCCCCGCCGTCAACCCTCCCCCGCTGCTTACTTTTGCTGGCGGGGGGCCCCAACCCCCGCCAGCCGAGGTCCGACCCGCAATCTCCATATTTCGTCTTCCTCCGTGGCCATGTGCTTCAAGGAAGTAACGCTGCAGTGCTGATTGGTTGAATCCAGTTCGGCGTCTGACGTCGCAGCGACGTCAGACGCTGCAGCGTTACTTCCTTGAAGCACATGGCCACGGAGGAAGACGAAATATGGAGATTGCGGGTCGGACCTCGGCTGGCGGGGGTTGGGGCCCCCCGCCAGCAAAAGTAAGCAACGGGGGAGGGTTGACGGCGGGGAGGGGGTGGAGAGAGGCGGCGGCGGCGGCGGCGGGGGGGGGGAGGGAGGGAGGCAAAAATGTGCCCCCCCCCCTCTGGCTCTGGCCCCCCCTACCGCCGGATTCCAGATACGCCCCTGCTTCAGGGATCTCCTATTTGTTTAGTCAGGGGCCCTTTTACTAAGGCACACCTAAAAGTGGCCTGCACTGGTGTAGGCGCATGTTTTGGACACATGCAAGTCCATTTGCTCAGCGTGTCTGGAAAAAAAGGCATTTTTTGTGGCGAAAAATGGACGTGCAGCAAAATTAAAACCAGCACACGTCCATTTTCGGGCTAAGACCTTACCTCCACCCATTGACTTAGCGGTAAGGTCTCACGCACTAACCGGGCGGTAAGCGGCTAGCGTGTGTAAACTGACGATTACCACCGTGTAAGTGCCATGCAGTAGAAAATAGAAAATATTTTCTACTGCGTGTTTTGGGCGCACATCAAAAATGGAATTACCACCTGGGTGGCAATACCAATTTGTCGCACATTAGACGCGCTAGATACACAACTTTCCTTCCATAACCAAATCTCTTCTGTAGTCAGATCCTGTTTCTTTTCTATGTGCCTTATCTGATCATTGCATTCCTATTTAGACACTGACTCTTGTGCTACTGTTCCCTATGCCTTTGTTTTTATTAAAAATTGGATTATTCTAATATAATTTACACAGGACTTCCATTCCATTCACTGATATTAAAAAATGGCATTGAAGCAATGAAATTGTAGGACTACATATGGAACAAAACAAGAGGTCCAATTTCAGAGGAAACAAATTTTTATTGAAGACCTGACACAGCTCATGTTTTGGCTATTGCCTGCATTCGGGGTTGTAAATAAAATAGCTGTATAAACATTCTCGGGACTATCGCACAATCTCAATGATAATGCAGCCACATGCACAGTAATGCTTCCTGCTCTGCCAACGGGTATAAGCAAGGAAAAAGGATCAAAACACATCTGTGCACTTACGTTCTTGGGTCCACCAGTACGATCATATAACTCCTGTCTTGAAACACTGTCATTGGCTTTTGATTACATATCATCTTCATCACAAAATTCTTTGACTTATAAACTTCTTCACTCTGCACTTCCATCCTATCTTCTCTCCCTAATCACCCCATATAAACCTTCACATATGCTTCACTCTGTTTCAGAACACCACCTTATCATTCCTCCACTATTCTGCTCCAGATTGAAATCTACTTGGTACGCAGCCTTGTTCTGTGTCATCCCCTCCTTTCTCTGGACATTAGGGCTGAATGGTCCTATCCCCATATCAGAGTCCTTATCTAGGTCCATTTATTTCCTCAGGCCTTTGCTGAAGGTGCTTAGGCTTGATTGTGATAGATGATCAGCAACTCTCCCCCTTTTTTCCCTTCTCATTGCTTCTTCCACTTTCTTTCTCTTTCTGCTGTCCTTTCACTGGATTATAGTTCTTTTCCTTTTCTTATGATATGTACACCACTTTGATTCTTGCCCTGAAAGGTAGTGTATTTAGAACCTAATAAACATACACATAAATAGCATTATTCCTGTGGCTCAGGAGCACTTTCAAAAGTAGCCCCTATAGGGCTATGCCAATGTGGAGGGTGAGGGGAGTGGGTAGTCTTCAAATGATTGGGGAGCCTGAAATCTTGGAGAGTGGGGGTGGGTGGGGCATCTATTGGAGTGTGGAAGGTCTGGTGCTAGGGGTAGGACCCTGTTTTGCTGGTCCAGATCATGTATTCTCTTGCCAAAAATATATGTTCCATTGTCAGAACTGCATAAGTATATTATAAAGGGATGCAAAAGTCAACCAAAAAATTTGTAAGTAATATCCTTTCATTGGACTTTACAAAGGTCTTACATACAACTTTATTGTTCCACTTTCTTTCTATGGGAGCAATTTTCTAACATGGTGTACAATTAGCGATAATTCTTTAGGATTGTCTTTAAGTCATTATAGAATACTAGTGTAAACACTTATGCCAGGTCAATGGCTGTTAGAAGTGGGTATGCCTAGGTGTGTCAATCAATGCGCACAACAGATAGTATTGTATAAGTTGTGCATGTTATTTGGTGACATGCCTTTGGCTCACCCATGCTCCGCCCATGTGTACATCCCCCTTGCAGTTATGCGCAATAGCACTTCAATGCTATCTTACAGAGTAGGGCCTAGTGAATATACGCACACCACGGCCGGTTATTGGCACCAATGTTGTGTGCAAGTGGCACGTACTTCAAGGAATAGTCTAAGAGGACTATCTGTACTGCTCACTCCAACAGAGTGAAAGAACAATTGATCTTAGACACACTGTTTCACAAGGGAATCCGATCAGAGAAGACCTATAACTCACTCTTCTCGGTATCAGGGATCGCATTATGGAATTCACTCACTCTGGCTATTAGGAGATGATAGTGCCATTGTATAAGTCTTTGGTGAGGCCCCATTTAGAGTACTGTGTGCAGTTCTGGAGACCGCACCTACGAAAAGATATAAACAGGATGGAGTCGGTCCAGAGGGCGGCTACAAAATTAGTAAGCGGTCTTGAACACAAAAAATAAAGGGACAGGTTTATGAAACTTAACATGTATACGCTGGAAGAAAGGAGGGAGAGAGGAGACATGATAGAGATATTTAAATATCTCAAGGGCATTTATATACAGGAAGAGAGCCTTTTTTAACTGAAGGAAAGTTCTCGAACGAGGGGGCATATGATGAAGTTAAGAGGGAATAGGTTTAGGAGTAATCTAAGAAAGTATTATTTCACAGAAAGGGTGGTGGAAGCATGGAATGGCCTCCCAGTGGAGGTTGTGGAGTCGAGGACTGTGTCAGAATTTAAAAAGGCATGGGATAAGCATGTGGGATCACTTAGGAAAAGGAAGAGTTAGGGGTTACAGAGGATGGGCAGACTGGATGGGTCATATGGCCTTTATCTGTCGTCATGTTTCTATGTTCTATGTTTCTAACTACCTCAGCTTCTAAAAGAAGCTAAAAACTCTTCTTCCCAAAGACTGCTACATAACAATCAACAATCTTTGACCCCTAACAAACTCTAAAACTATCAAATATAACACTGATTTTATTTATTTATTTATTTATTTGTTGCATTTGTATCCCACATTTCCAACGTATTTGCTGGCTCAATGTGGCTTACATAGTACCATGATGGCGATCGTCAATTACGGTGAGCGAAATACAGAGTGATCTAGTAGTAATGTTCATAAGTGACAGACTCTGAGTATATTAAGTATACAAGGAGAGAGAGTTAAGTTTTGTCCAGTTCTGGTAGGAGTTTCGATTGTGTTGCAGGGTTATAGGTGTTTAGGTTGGATTGTTCTGGTACGCCTTTGAGAACAGGTTGGTTGTTAGCGATTTCAGGAAATTTGTTAGGTCGTGCATTGTTTTAATGACGTTTGGGAGTGCATTCCATAGTTGCGTGCTTATATAAGAGAAGCTGGATGCATATGTTACATAAGTACATAAGTAGTGCCATACTGGGAAAAGACCAAGGGTCCATCGAGCCCAGTATCCTGTCCCCGACAGCGGCCAATCCAGGTCAATCCTTTGCAGCTAGGGTAGTGGAGATTTAGGTATGTACGTGCTGATCTTTTTGCGTTTCTGGTTGGTAGGTCTATAAGTTCTGCCATGTAGACTGGGGCCTCGCCGTGAATAATTTTATGAACCAGGGTGCAGATTTTGTACGTGATTCACTCTTTGATTGGGAGCCAATGTAGTTTTTCTCGTAATGGCTTGGCACTTTCGTATTTTGTTTTTCCAAATATGAGTCTGGCTGCAGTGATTTGGGCAGTTTGGAGTTTCTTCCTGATTTGCTATTTGCATCCAGCATAGATTGCATTGCAGTAGTCTAGGTGACTTAGAACCATTGATTGTACCAGGCTGCGGAATATTTTCCTTGGGAAGAAAGGTTTAACTCGTTTGTTTCCACATTGAATGGAACATCTTCTTTGTTGTGTTTTTCGCTTGGCATTCTAGGGTGAGATTTTGGTCAATTGTAACTCCAAGAATTTTCAGGCTCTCTGAAACAGGAAGGGTGTAGTCTGGGGTGTTTATGTGTTTGTAATTGTTTGTGTTGTATGGTTATGAAAGGATGAGACAGTGTGTTTTTTCTGCGTTGAGTTTTAATTGAAATGTGTCCGCCCATGAGTTCATGGTTTGGAGGCTGAGTTTAATTTCGTTTGTGATTTCTGTTAGATCATGTTTGAACAGGATGTATATCGTGACATCGTCTGCGTAGATGTAGGGGTTGAGGCCTTGGTTGGATAGGGATTTGGCTAGTGGGGTCATCATTAGGTTGAAAAGGGTTGGTGATAGTGGTGATCCTTGGGGTACTCCACATTCTGGTTTCCATGGTAGTGATGTGTTCGAGTTTGCTATCACTTGGTATGTTCTTGCGGTTAGGAAGCCATTGATCCAGCTGAGTACACTTCCACCGATTCCGAAGTATTCTAGTATGTTTAGTAGTATTTTATGGTTAACCATGTTGAACGCACTCAACATGTCGAATTGTAGTAGGAGTACGCTCTTGCCAGTGCCTAGGCACTGGGAAAACCCATATGATTACAGTCACACCTCATAACGCTTTATATCCATTGTATTCACCTAATGTCCTACTTAAAATATTGTAATTGTTCCAATAATGATGTAAACCGCACTGAACCCTAAACAGGGGATATTAGCAGTATATAAGACCTAAATTGAATTGAATTGAACCCCATCACTAGCTCTTTGTACTTCCAACTGAACATCATTTTAATTCTATTTCCAATGTTTTAATTGGGTCAGTGAAGATAATTGGGGAGATTTTCTCTATGTTTAAGTGGACTGATACACTGCGATCACATTTCTTTACAAGGAAGGGGTAAAAAAAAAAAGCTAGAGTGATTCAGTAAGGTCTACCAGCTAAAAGCACAAGACATGTAGTGTGGGATGTTTGACTAGCCAAAGTTTAAAGCTCAGCCGCCCATATTAAGATTGTTTAGAATATGTTGATTGATGTTTTGCTGATTAACATATTGGGACTGATTGTTGACAAGACTGGTAATTCACTGCTAATTTATTTTTCTTTCATACAGCAGCAGCAGGAAGAGGTTATCCTGCTGCTTATCAGACTTGTACAACATAGTCCTCAGTTGATGGTACAGAATGTAAACAACTGGATTGGATTCATTTGGCTTTGATGATGTGGTTCTAAGTGGAGTGCAGCACTGTTTGCATCACACCCTTCTTAAGGATTGTTACGCAGAGATATCTGGCAGGGCATGGACAGGTTTTGATAACTGGGCAAAGGCAGAGATACCTTGACAGGCAACCTTTTTTGACCTCAAACCACCCATTCTGAAGGCTTATGCAATTGTTATACTTGTGTATCCCTAATAATCTTTTTGGTTTGATGTCCTATCAACACCAAATTTTCAGGAAACACCAAGGGGGAAATGAGGAATTATGCAGTTTTCTTGTGCCTCTGCCTATGTGTAGCTTGTGGATGTGTACACACACTGACTCCTTTAGTTTTAGGGCTAGAAAATCTTGAGTATTCTTAAACTACAGAGGGCTTATTTGGTGAGGAAAATACACTAGCTCATGCCAGAAAATGGGAGTATGTGTAACTTTTCGGTCAAAAGGAATGATAGACTAGTGGTCTCAAATTTGATCCTTGCAGTATTATCTCCTAGGCACTGGGAAAACCTATATCCTTCGTTTCAACTAGTAATGGTTAGCATTTACAAAGAGATTATGAATCTTGTTGCCATATAAAAACAAAACTGGCATTCTTCTCCACCCCCATCCCCACCCTCAGAAGCAAAGAAAGACTGAGGCAACTTCTACTTGCATTTCACCTTGATGAAAGTCTGTCAGTCTGTCATGATTAGCTGAATATACCGAGAATGTGGTAAAGGCGGTTAGCTTAGCAGAGTTTTTAAAAGGTTTGGACGGCTTCCTAAAGAAAAAGTCCATAGACCATTATTAAATGGACTTGGGGTGAATCCACTATTTCTGGGATTAGCAGTATAGAATGTTTTGTACTTTTTTGGGATCTTGCCAGGTATTTGTGACGTGGATTGGCCACTGTTGGAAATAGGATGCTGGGCTTGATGGACCTTTGGTCTTTCCCAGTATGGCAATACTTATGTACTTATGTACATGGTCTGCTGAGGCTTCGCCCATGTGAACATCCACCTGCAAAGATAAGCGAGTACTTACAGAACAGCCCATAATTAGCTTATTATTATTTACATGCATATGGAAATGACTAGAATACTGATATTTATTTGCATATTTGTTGCCTAAATCTAAATGTTTCCTTATGGAATTATCCCTTATCCCTGGGATTCTACATATTGCACTGAGATATCCATGCAGAAATCACAGCGTATTCCATAACAGTGTGCATAACTTAGGGCCTCTTATACAAAGATGCACTACCGATTCTCGGTGCGGCGAATGAGAGGAAGCCCACTCAATTCCTATGGGCTTCCTCTCATTTGCCATGTGGGATTTGCTAGCATGCTTTGTAAAATAAGCCCTTAATTAAGGTAATCAGCACTGATAATTAGATGTTAACTAGAAATTATCAGCACTAATTGACATTAATTAGAATTTACACACACTACTTGCTAAGACTATTCTGTAACATGGTGTGTGTAAATATGTTGCATAGTTGAAAAGTGGGTGTGGTTATGTGCGTGGAATGGGCGGGTTGTGGGCTTTTCTAAAATCTATGCACGTTGTTATAGAATACACCTGTTCCGTGCTTAATTTAGGTGTCTGGTTTTTCACCATGTTTTACTTGGCATAAAATTTACCATGACTAAATTTAATCACGTGGACTAGTGCTCGGCTTATTCTATAAAGTACACCTAAAATTAAAGCATATTTTATAGAATATGGTTCGATTTCCAAGCGTAAATCTCGGTGTGATATATAGAATCTAGTCCTATAGGTATAGCAGTGACATACCCAGACTTGCTATTTTGGGTGGGCCCAGGGTTAACTCGGATGGGCCCTTCTGATACGCTCTCATAGCTTAGACTCTCTCTTGCCCTTCCTTAGCCCCCATCCTACATAGATATATAAAGTGCAAGTTTTTTTTTTTAAATCTTCCCCTCTGCCCTGCATATATCTATCCCTCTCTCTTCCTTCCCACCTCTCTGCCCCGGTTCCAAAATGTCTGCATCTCTATCCTACCCACTCTCTCAGTGGCTCTCCATCTGTCCTTCTCTCTGAACCTCCCTGTCCCTCCTGGTGCACCTCTGAGGTGTTGCGCTGGTAGCAGTGATTCTTATTCACCGCCTGCATCAGCCCATAGGCTTCCTTCTGCCATGTCCTGTTGGTGAGGAAACAGGAAGTGATGCCAGTGAGGGTGGGAGGGACACGGCATATGAATTGCTGCTGCTGCCAGCAACTCTTTGGAGGTACGCTGGGGAAGGGCAGGGGATTCTGAGGCAGGGGCAGATGCTGAGCCGCCAACAGAGGAGAGGAAGAAAGGGGAGTGAGATGCTGCTGTTGGGTGGGTCTGTGCCCACCCATAGCTATACAACTGATGTGTAGATTACACATATACATCTACACCTTTTGGGACTGATTTATAAGAGGATGTGTATGTGAGAAGTCCAAACAGGCACCTACTTTAAACCTATTTTATAAAAGCAACATAGATACCCATCTGCTTTTAAAATATAGGCTCTCAGAACCAGCTTCAATAGTGTATAAATGGCAACTCACACTTTTATAGCCGCTCTGAAGCTGGTGTAAGTGTGTACTTGTACTGTACGCATGTACTAATGTGTTTTATAAAATATGCATGTATAGTGCAACTCCACCTCATCTGAACAATACCCCAGTGACCACCTACATGCAGCATGTCATCTTGTCAGGATGCAAACAAATATGCCCATAAACAGCCATGAGAAAACTTTATACAATTACCCCCTTTCAAAGCATGTGTAAATTTGTAAATTGACGTTTGTGCACTATTGAGGCCAGTTCCGGATGCCTATGGCTATTTATTTATTTATTGGGATTTATTAACCGCCTTTATGAAGAGATTCACCCAAGGCAGTGTACAGCAGGTAGAGTTCAACATAAGACTTACAATTTTGCTAACAGCATAACAGTAGTACAATGGCCAAATATAAAGATAAATACAATAAATGAGGTAAACTTGAAAATAGCAAATTGAAACCTAATAATAGAACTACCACAAAACAGTATCAAAAATATACACATTTAACAGCACTGGAATTCAAATACCAGAGATATAATGCAATATTAACATAATACTAATGATACACCTAATAATATGTTATAAAGGTGCCTAGGTGCCTAAATTGCTGTTAAAATAAGTTTAAACTAAGCACCTTTTGGCCTCTTCACATAGGTGCCCTGATATAAAATTACTCCCACATTATACCATTAAGCTTCTAGGCAGTTTTATAATAAATATGACTTTATTTCTGAGAAATGCCTATCACCCTTCTTCAAGATCTTGCACTTAATAAAAGAATTCAGTTACACAAGGGATGGATGGAGGCAGTTAAGTTGTTCAGTAGACAGCCATACTGGTCAGAAATGGCAGCAGTGCTGTTTTTAAAGGGGCACCATTTCAGTCTTAAAATAGCTCCTGCTTTGACTTTTACCACATTAACTGTGGGAACTCGGTAGAAATACATTTGGGTACTTGAAGGCTCTGAGTTGAAAGATAAGGCACGCTGATATTGCCTGAGCAGCTTGCCTTAGGGAGACATTGCATGCAGAAACTAAACATGACAGCCACAGATAAAACACTTATTATGAGTAATACCAGAAATTGTAGCAAGCTTTGCATACTGCATCCTCAGGAAATCTCACATTTATGTGACAGTGTTTACAGCTTTGCATACACTCCTAGAGTATAGCCCTTTGCTTTCTTTCTTTCTAGTAGAATATTTAACTTTGAATGCGTTACCTAAATCAATTGCAAGGTCTGCACGTTTCACTGTGCATTAACACACTTGCAGTTTTTTAGTACACAGATTTCAAAAGCCTAAAACTCCTGATAGGATTATTCAGTGTATTTTCTTGTTCCTTTGGGTTCAGGCTCCTACAGACTGGGCTCTTACTGAGGCCATGGTGCCATTAGCCTTCCTCTACAGCTACACTGCAAAGATGACAGGTAAAAAGTCCCTGTGTACTGTGCAATTGTGCAAGTAGTTTGTAATTTGTATCCTATGGGGTATTAAACTCATCAGCTTAGTGGTTCAGTGGTATCTGTGAAAACTGACGTGGAAAAGACCTGGGACTGAGGGCCCAATGCATTAAAGTCTCTGGAAAGAACCGTTCACTGTTTCCACCACAGTAAAAATTATTAGCGAGCAATTCTCACAAAAATCATATGCAAATGAGCTACACGGACTTTTACCATGAACAAGTCAGCGCATGTATAGGGCACGTTGCTGGCCATGTAACCCGCTGCAGTATATATATTTTTTCAATCCATGCGTGCCGTAAATGGTCTCAAGGAACAGGAGGAAACAGTTTGGGAAAAATAAAACAAAAAAATTAATCTCAGGATTCAATAGAGGTATAACTTTGTCAGTCTGATGTATAAGACGGTTATATGGCAGTGATAATGGCTGGTTATTCAGAGTGATGTTATTAGACTTTACATGTGGACAATAATTTTACAGCAGGTTGCCTAGGTCATGAGGCGAAGTAGGTGCCTGTTGTAAGCTTATTTTATTAGGTGTCTATGGGCTAGATTCAGTAAATGGTGGCCATAGTTAAACACCACTATGATTTGCGTTGACAGTATTGTGTAAAGGATACTCTGCACAGAGCACCCTTTACAGAATACTAACTTAGCGTGCATTTTGGGATAGATTCTATATATCACACCTTAAAAATCAGCGCCAAAATGAAAAACACCTAAGCATATTCTATAAAGTATGCCTTAAGTTAGGTGCACTTTATAGAATAAGCCTAAATTTCCACAGTGTTTATAGATTACACTGAATGCTTGTCTGCATGACTAAATTTAGTCACAGGCAGTTGCGCCAAGCAAATGTTGGTGTAAATTCCAACACCTAAATTAGGCGCGGATTGGGTGTATTCTATAACAATGTGCATAGATTTTAGAAACGTCCACAACCCACCCATTCCACATGCATGGCCACATCCCCCTTCAACTATGCGACTTAGAATCTATGTACATCACATTATAGAAATCGCTTAGACAGTTGTGGGTGTAAATTCTAATTAATGCCAGTTAGTGACAATAATTGTTTGTTAATTGACAATTATCAGTGCTGATTGGGTTGTTAACTAATTAAGTTGTGCATGCAAATACAGAATATGACTATATTTGTGCACCAACTTAAGTCACGCTATATAGAATCCGGGGATTTGCACGTAACTTGGCATGAGCATGTATGCCTGCCAAAAGCTAGTGTAAATGCTCACACTCAACTGATGGTAGTTCGGCGTGCAAATCCAAGTATTCTATAACATCACCCCTAATTTCTGGAAACAACCGTGACCCGTCCATGCCCATCCCATGGCCACGCCCTCTTTTGAGTTGCACAATACGAAATTCCGGCGTACATGTTTTAGATTAGGGTCTAGGACAGATCCATCCGTGATTACTAATGACTGCCAATTAACAGCAATTATTGATTCTTAGTACCTCATTAACTAGTTTGCACGGTGGTCTGTGATCTGTGCCCAAATAGAATCTGAGGGTAAGTGTCTTTATAAAATATCTGCAGGAAAACTGCCATAATTGCAACTAAAATACATCCTTGTGTAGTTACAGTAGCTCAGAAGTACACATATGCGTATATCTGATGACTTCACCTATGTTCCACTAAAACTCCTCTTCCAAATACTTGTATGCTTGTGATGATTTTATAAGAGGCATTTAGAAATGTACACAGGTACATATGTGCAAAAACTCACTCCCCAAAAGTGACTGCTGTCAGTAGAAGGCTAAGGTTTGCCACTAAACCAAAGGGACATATATCTTTTTCTATTCTTCTCCTTCTTGTCTCTTCCCCCCCCCCCCCCAGTTACTTGCTTCCATACTATTCTGTACCCTTCTTCATTTCAGTAGATACGTCCCTTTTTAACCTTTATTCTTAACCCTGCCCCTATTCTTTCCATTGCCATTGTAGCACTGTTCTTTAGGTAGGGACCTTTTTACTAAAGGGTTGCTGCATGGCAACCTGGAACTACTGCCGGCCCAACGCAGGTGTCGGTGGTAGTTCTACCCCCAGAACTCACCATTTACAGCACCAGGGGCGTAGCCACGGGTGGGCCTGGACGGGCCCAGGCCCACCCATTTTCCCTCCAGACCCGCCCATCCGCATCTTTCCCTCGCTGTCTCTATCCCTTTTGTCCCACGGAGGCAGCGCTTCATTCCTGCCCTGTCTTCTCCCCAAGCTCCGCTGCATCGGTCCCTCCCTGCAAGTGGAATCCTCCTTCGCCGGTCGCACTGCGCTGCCATACACACGCAGCTTCGCTCCTCCCCCTGCCGCGTTCATCCGGCCCTAAACAGGAAGTGCATCACAGAGGACCAGATAGACGCGGCAGGGGGAGGAGCGTAGCTGCGTGTGCATGGCAGCGCAGCGCGACCGGCAAAGGAGGATTCCACTTGCAGGGAGGGACCGATGCAGCAGAGCTTGGGGAGAAGACAGGGCAGGAAGGAAGCGCTGCCTCCGTGGGACAAAAGGGATAGAGACAGCGCACGAAGGGTGCGGATGGGCGGACCTGGAGGAAAAATGGCTGAGCTGCTGGGACATGGGAGGGAGAGGAGGAAGGGGCTGGAGGGAAGGGAGAGAGCTACTGGATATGGGAGGGAGAGGAAGAAGGGACTGGAGGGAAGAGAGCGAGAGAGTTACTGGGACATGGAAGGGGGAGGAAGAAGGGACTGGAGGGAAGGGAGAGAGCTACTGGACATGGGAGGGAGAGGAAGAAGGGACTGGAGGGAAGGGAGAGAGCTGCTGGGACATGGGATGGAGAGGAAGAAGAGACTGGAGGGAAGGGAGAGAGCCACTGGGACATGGGAGGGAGAAGAAGAAGGGACTGGAGGGAAGGGAGAGAGCTACTGGACATGGGAGGGAGAGGAAGAAGGGACTGGAGGGAAGGGAGATAGCTGCTGAACATGGGAGGATAGGGAGAGAAAGAGGGGAGATGGATGGAAGGATGCAGAGAGAAAGGGGAGAGACTGGAAGGATGTGGAGAGAGAGAGAGAGAGGGGAGACTGAACAGAAAAGGGTAGAGAGATAGAGACACTAGATGGAAGGATCAGGAGAGAGGGTAGATGGGTGGAAGGATGAGGAGAGAAAGAGGGAAGACACTGGATGGAAGGGTAGGGAGAAAAAGGAGACACTGGATGCAAAAGAAAGAGGGGAGCTGCTGGATGGAAAGAGGGAGAGGACAGAGTAGGGAAAGACTGGAGAATAAGAGGAAGGGGCATGTGGAGAACAAGGGTGAGGAAAAGATGAAAAGCCATAGGTGGTGAATGGACAGGAAACCCTGGCAAGAGAAAGACGAAGGAAAGCAGAATCTAGAGACTGGGAGCAATACAATGAGAAAAAGTAAATGGCCATACAACAAAGGTAAAGAAAATAATTTTATTTTAATTTAGGATAAAGTAATATGGTACCTGTGTTAATAAAGTTTCAGAGACCAATATTTCCTTCCTTAGGTCAGGAGAGGATACCATAACAGCGTTATGCTGACCTGAGGCAGGAGGTTTTGGCCTCTGAAAGCTCATTGAAAAGGGTGTTAGACTTTTAAATAAATTTTCTGAAACCTGATGCACTGAAAAGCAGCACTTTACCCCTATGTGACAAATGCATCTGATTAGTGTGACTAAATTTTGCTGGGGAAGGGGGATAGAGACATTTAGACATGCTTTGCTCAGCCATGAATTTTAGTGTTCAATGTGTCATATTGTGAATGTTGTCAGGTGTGTCACAACAGAAGAACCACTGCTATAATGGAATCAGGGCACCCAAATACCAGTAGAGAATTGGTGATCCCCATACTACATCAGGCTCCATAAAGGAGGTGCCATTTTACAGAATTAACCCTTTAGATTCTGAATCCTCTGGGGACAGGAAAATTTCTTGTGTACTTCAATATAACTCACCATGAGCTACTACTGAAAAGGCATGAGCTAAATCCAAAATAATAGAAGCTTCTACACTGAATTCTCTAACAGAGTAAATCCAGACAGCATTCTTTTCCCCAAATAGCTCCCATTTTATCCTATGGGAAATTCGTTCTTAACTTTCTCCCAAGGGAACCAGTATGCATGCATGTGTTCATTAGTGGCATGTCTGGACTATAATACACTTGGCCCTTAGAGATATGAGATGAAGGGGTAAAAAACTCACATGCAATGGAGTAATTATTGCATTTTGAAGCACAAATAAAGAACTCAAAGTTAGGATGCATAGAAGATAACAAGCATAGGAAGAACATAAGAACTATCATAGTGAGTCAGACCATCTAGCCCAGTATACTATTTCCACGGTGGCAAATTCAGGTCACAAGTGCCTGGCAGGATCCCAAGAAGTAGATAGTTTCTTTGTTACCCCAGGGATAAACAGTGGTTTTCCCCAAGTCTACCCTAATAACTTGTCTAAGCCTTTTTAAAACCCAGCTACACTGAGTGCTACTGCCATAGCCTCTGACAACTAATTCTAGAGCTTAATTATGCATTGAGTGGATAGACAGCGTGATTTTTCTAAAACATTTCTGCGGAGAAAGCAGAACTTTATGCACATGAAAGATGCTTATAAAATTGTGTACCCAATATGCATTACTGAGCAGACGTGTTCCCAGCGGCAGAGCTAGGGAGAAGCTTTACATTTATATATGTGGCAGTTATTTTGTGAAGATGTTGTCTCACTGTAAAGTTTATTGATGGCTGTGATATTAATATCATGTGCAACATGAGGGGAAAAGCAGCTGAAGGACAGGCAATGCGGCGGAGAACAGCACTGGAGGAAGGCTTCTGCTGGCATTGCTTGGGGACCCCTGCCAGCCAAGGTATGTAGAGTTGCGGTGGGAGGCAAGGAGGTGGGGCAAAATGTGCCCCCCACTTTGGGTTCCAGCTCCTCCCCCCCCCCCAATTTTTGTGGTCTGGTTACACAGCAGTCCGGGGAGGTGGCAGTGGTGGTCTTGGGGGGGGGGGGGGGCAGCGGCCCTGCCCTGAGCCCGGCTCACTTTCTTGGTGGCCCTGAATGGGTGTGTATGTGCTGGCTATGTGCAATGGCAGCACCCATCTTGCAAATGTCAACATCCAAAATATCAACTGGACAACAAGGCAACAAGTGGAGGAGTGGCCTAGTGGTCAGAGCAGCAGTCTTGAAATCCAGAGGTGGCCAGTTCAAATCCCACTACTGCTCCTTGTGATCTTGGGTAAGTCACTTAACCCTCCATTTCCTCAGGTACAAATTTAGATTGTGAGCCCTCTTGGGACAGAGAAATATCCAGAGTACCTGAATGTAACTCACCTTGAGCTACTACTGAAAAATGTGTGAGCAAAAATCTAAATAAATAAAGTACACATCCAAGACTCAGCACAGGTATGTGTATGTTGGTATTTCAGAACATACATGTGTAAGTACCTGTATGCCCTTCATTTTAGAAACTTATAGGTCTATGTTTTCCCAATTTGTTACAGAGCCCACAATCATGAGAATATTGATTTTGAGGGGGAGGGGGAAGGGTGGGAAAAACTGGCATTGAGGGGGTGACCTCCCCTAATCCCTACTGTAAATAACTGCTCAAAATGAGCACCTTTCCAAAAGCTAAACCTTCCAGGAACAGTGTAAATCTGAAATGGGGAATACACGTGCATTTTTAGCCCCACCCAAACCATGCCCCCCTTCCATATGCACATATTTTGAATTTACTCATGCTAATTCCAGATTTCTAAAATTGGGTTTTCTATATTTATTCAACATAGATGTGTATATGCTGTATTTGCATATGTAAATCACAAGCAGAGCTTCGAAAAGAAGCACCTTAATATGTGCTAATTCAGGTTCAGAGTATGCTTTATAAGTAGCCCCCTTTGAGAATAACAGCACATGCATTATTTAATGTGTATAAATTACATAAATCCAAAAACCCCAATAATTAGCCCAGGTGGCCAGTGGTTTTAAAGATACTCTGGCCAATATTCAGCATTATTTAACCAGCCAGAAATTACCACTGACCAATTAAATAGTGTTTCGGGGCCTAATTGCTAATATTCAGCTTGAGATAATCAGTTATCTCCTCTGAATATTGCCAGTTAGCACCAAAAAGATAGCCTGTCAACTGCTGAGCAAGTTGTAAATAGGAACCACAAACATTGTTTGAAATGTCTGTATGCAAATACCAGAAGCTTAAGAAATAAGTAGGGAGAGTTAGAATATATTGCACTAAATGGAAAAAAATAGATATAATAGGCATCTCTGAGACCTAGTGGAAGGAAGATAACCAATGGGACACTGTCATACTAGGTTATGATAGGATGGATCAAATTGGTACAGAGGTAGCTTTGTACATTATGGAGGGCTTTGAATAGACTAAGAATTCTGCAGGACACAAAACATACCCTGGAACCTCTATGGATAGAAATTCCATGTGTAAAGGGAAAAAGGATAGTGAAAGGAGTGTACTACTGTCCACCTAGCTGGGATGAACAAACAGATGCAGAAACAGTTAGCGTAGCAGGGTTTAAAAAAGGTTTGGATAATTGTCTAAAATAAATGTCAATAAGCCATCATTAAGATGGACTTGGGAAAATCCACTGCTTGTTTCTAGGATAAGCAGTATAAAATCTATTGTACTATTCTGGGATCTTGCCAGGTACTTATGATCTGGATTGACCACTGTTGGAAACAGGATACTGGTCTTGATGGACCTTCGGTCTGTCCCAGTATGGCTTATGCTTATGCTCTTATGTTCTTATTGTCCCTTCATAGACAGGATAGCTGTGAGGGAAGAATGGAAATTAAAGCTTGTGTGTCAAGTCTATTGCTGGTCTAGAGCGGTGAGCCCTTGGGCCGCTGCTGAGCAAGCACTGTCCTCCCAACCTGAAGGTCACACGGGATCTGACTGGTGGTAGGCGAATCACTACTGGAATGGACGGGGCCCACAGGGTGGATCTAAAAAGAGCCCTTGAAGGCAGGCCCAGCAGAATCGGGACCTGAAATGGCTTTGAAAAGCCCTTGGGGGCAGGCCCAGCAGAATGGAGACCTTGAGTGGCTCTGAAAAGAGCTCGTAGGGGCAGGTCCAGCAGAATCAGGACCTGGAGTGGCTCAGAATAGGGTCCTGGGGCAGAGCAAGAAGAGAAGGAGGCAAGGCAGAAGGTAGGGCCAAGTGGACTAGGGACAGGGCAAGGCGGACTGGAGATGAACAGGGCTAGAAGTAGAGCAGGACAAAGTCAGGGCAAGGCTGGGAACAAGACTGGGCATGAGGCAAGGCAGGATGAGGACAAGGCAAGGCAAAGTGAGACAAGGCAGGCACAAGGTGGGGTAGGCTATTCAAGGCAAGGGAGGTAGACAAGAGTTTCAGCACTTCTTCACATCCGTGTCAGCTAAACGAGCTGTGATTGGCTGACAGAAACTTGGAGGGACTTAATGGAAAGGGAAGGAGGTCTAGGCAGTTGAATAATTGGTGCAGTGGTTAGAGCACAGGTCTTGTAATCAGAAGGTGGCTGGTTCAAATCCCACTATTACTATTGTTTTAATTTGGAGGTCCCTGACTGCACTTGCATGTTTTTTTTTTTGGAGGTCCCTGACTGCACTTGCATGTTTTTTTTTTCTTCAGATTTTTGCTCTCTGCATGGGTCCCGCGCAGCACCAACTAAACTAAAATTGCTCCGGGGACCTGCATACTGCTGTCATGGAGCTAGGTATGATATTTGAGGCTGGCATAGAGGCATCTCAGGGGGACCAGTGCACTACGAATGCTGGCCCCTCCCACGACCAAATGGCTTGGATTAGGTCCGTTTTTGAGATGGCCAGCAGCGGTTTCGATTATCGCTGAAAACCGCGGACGGCCATCTCTAGGTCCAGCGATCTCACCATTTGTGTCGTCTATCTCTAGAGTCGACACAAATGATGGGATTTCAGCGGGCCGAAACGTATAATCGAAACCGAAGATGGACGGCCATCTCGTTTCGATTTTCCGGTTCGCTCCGCCTCTTCACGGAGCCGTCTCTGGAGATGGACGTTTTTACACATGGGCGTTTGCGTTCGATTATACCCCTCTAATTGTGCTGGACCAAAACCTGTGAAGTAACAGGGGTACACATGTTGAGTGAAATAATAAAATATTTCGCTTTTTCTTGAAAACCCTAGGTGTCTGACTGAGTTTGTGCCCAATCCAAGCCACACTCTTGACCACATTGTCACAAGCATGTTCACACAATAGATTTAAAGACACTCTGCTTAGAAGTGGTTAATAATCTGTGCCCACAGCAAGTGTTGGAGAGTTCCATGAAGTCTACAATCTTTTTTTATACACAAGATGATAGTAAATAATTTCCTGTCAGTAAGCAAAGTGGTGGAAATATTTGGTCAATAAAATTGTACATGAAATCTCACTGTAAATTTATTTCCTTGTTTGTTCTTTTTATTAAATCTCTACCATCTGTCTGTGCTTATCAGCTTCTAAATCTTTCCATTTAGTAGAGAACAGAATGATGCTTCCTTCAAATGCATACAAATCTATCTAAAGAGATTTGATTTCACTGATTATTTTCCTGCACTGATAAATATTATACAAGTGATAGCACCTGGTTTGGTCTCCAGCTGCAGGTAATTGATGGTGATGGATGATAGTAGTTTGTGTTACATCTAATACAAGGCATATTGCAGATATCTACAAGGTCATTTAGTGGGTGGAAGAGTCCTCAATATTTTATTTTCATAGCCGGACAGACTGTTTTATCAGATCAAACATCAAGGACCAGTTTTGCTACAGATGAAAATGATCAGCTTCATTGTGGTCATTTGTCAGGGATATGGAAATCTTGTTTCTTTAATTATTTGGGCAGAAATTCAAAGCAAGTTCTACATTCACAGGTGGGTGGAGAATATACAACAAATTGGTTATCTATGTATTTTAAAGCACGAAAGGCTAAGATTGGACCATTTAAATTGCTAAATGCCTTCAATATTCAGCAGCCATCCAGACAAGTTATATGTGGATAGTACCGGCATGGTGACTCCATCATACCTATGTGGATTGGCTATGGCCAGCATTTAGCTTAAGCTGGTCACTGTGCTCACTCAAAATTGGTGTGAAAGATTTCGCATATCGCAGTGGTTCCCAAACCTATTTCTGGAGGTACCTCAGCCAGTCAGGTTTTCAGGATATCCACAATGAATATTCATGATATAGATTTGCATGCACTGCCTCTACTACATGCAAATCTATCTCATAAATATTCATTATGGATATCCTGAAAATTTGACTGGCTGGGGTGCCTCCAGGATCATGTTTTTGGAACCATTGGCATATTGAATAAATATGGCAGATACCACAGGATAATTCTATTACTGGGTGCCTAATAGGAGCCTATACTATAGAGGCACGCACTTTCCTTCATAAAACACCAGTGTAACGGTGAAAATATGTGCCATTAAGTTAGGTGTGAGCATCTATGCCATCCATAGAGCTGGTGTAAGTTTGTGTGCCTAAGTTATGTAATATGCACACAATTTATAGTATTCTGTGTTAGGTGTGTAAGGGTGAGTCCTACCTGTGCTTCAGCCAGATTCCATCTACTGTATGTTTCTACCTACCTGTAAAATACACACTATGGAGCTTATTTTCAAAGCATATAGGTGTTTCAAAATGTCCAAATCCTAATTTTGCAAAGGCGGGAAAGGGACATCCAACTCTACAGCACATCCAATAGAAAGGGGCGGGCTGTGGGCCTGTCTTGGGTGGGACTAGGGAGGGCCCAAAATCCAGGATGTCCAATACTGATTACCAGATGGGAAGAAACGTCTAAAAGAAGGACATCCTAAGTGTGACCTCTTTCAGCCACAACCAGGGTAAAAAAAAGGTGTTGTGATTGAACAGCTGACCAATAGAGGGATTAAGGAATGACACTTCATTCATGTCCCAGTGGTTGCTGTTTCCCTTCCTCTTCCCTGAAGGTAAAACTGAAAGGGGATGCCAGGCTCTATGACAGCTTCAGGCATTATGAGCATTCCTAACAAAACAGGAAGCAAGTCTGAGTCCTAGCCTAGTGGTTAATGCAGTGGACTTTAAACCAAGGTCCAAATCCTACTTTAACTCTTCTTTTTTTTTTTAATTATTATAAGCCTTGCAGAGCCAGAAAAATGCCTACTGTACCTAAATACATAAGCCACCTGCAAGCCTGAAGGCTACTGCAGTGGTGTACATTCAGGTACTTTTCTGTTCCTAGAGGGCTCACAATTATAAAAATCATTGTGATTTGAACCTGGGTCCTTCACTGTAAAGTCCACTGCATTAACCACTAGGTTGCCCCTCTTAGAGGCATAGCTAGGTGGGTCACCAGGGGAGCAGTTGTTCCTCCAAGTAGACTTCTGACGGCAATGGCGCCTATTTTTGACGCGATCTGTCACATTTAAAATACGCGGCGGTGCCATCAGCAGTCCACTCTCCGCTCCCCCCGCGTCTTCAACCTGGCTATGCTTCTGGCCCCTCTACTCTGCAATGATGTCTGTGTGTGGCTATTCTTCTAAGAATGCTACCAGACAGAAATCCTTGTCCCTGCTTTTCTGCCATTCATATGTTGGACGTTCCAGTTTGTAAAATGGCTGTTCATGCTGGAGGTCCTCAGCACACAGGATGTCCATTTCACGTATTTTTGAACAGGAAATCCTGATGGATTTCCTGTTGAAAAATACATGTGAGATAGATGTCCATTTTGGATGTTATGAGCTCGACGTCTCTATTCTGACTTGAACATCCTTTCAAAAATGCTTTTCCAAGTATTTATCGAATATCGCTTAGGCAGAATTTTTACATATACATTACAGGCATGTATGCCATTATTCTAATGAGTTATGTGGACAAATAACTTGTAACTGTTTGCACATACTCTACAGAATTATGCTTGCCATGTACCCTTTCCTATCACATTTTTTTGTGTTAGACTCTTTAAGTAAAGTCTGTAGTACTCATGAACCAGGAATGCAGAATTTATATTACATTCTTTTTGTAAACTATAGTTTCTACAGGCCACATTGACTGATAGGATGTTATCTTTCCAAATTAATTGTATATATATTGAAGACAAAACTCTACGATTCATTTCTTGCATGTCTTTCCTCTATCAGCAGTTGATGTTTGGCAGGCTCCCATTATCTTACCATATTCCTTGTTATTGCAACTACTTATCACACAGCTATATCTGAAAGGAATTCTGCCTCATTTACGACCGCAAATATCTTACTCTACACATCTAGAGCTATAGAATTATGTTCACTAATTAAGGAAAAATTAACTAAAAAAGAGTGAGCACTGAGAACCAGACACATGTAGGAGTTTCTCCTATTTTGTATGAATGTGGAAATGCTGAAGGCATATTGCCCTGGGATTTCTGCCACTGTCTTGTTTTTGAACATCTCCCAGCAAAACTCAGTGTAGACAAACAATGAAGCATGGAACGGGACTCAGAAATTAAGAAGAATCAATCCTCTCCTAGTTCAATTCATTTTCTGCTCAATAAAATGATCACATTTTGTAAGATTTGAAAAATGTGAGCTGTGCACCTTTCCCCAGCTATCCAAACACCTACTTTTCCTAAGTGATCCATTTCAAGATCCACACATACATATCCTCAGTGACATGCTGCCAGTTTCTAACTGAAGAACTGTCACTAGCTCTGACTTACTCGGTACAACATTCTTGTTTCAGTAATCAAGAGGATCCTAGGAGCTGCCTCTAGCACATCACTATATATATAGAAATAAACTTCTATCCTTAGCAAGAGAGATGTAGGAAATGATTATGAGGTTGAGTTACTCCCAGTGGTTTTGGAATCCTGAAGGCAAATAGTGGATGGATATCAGGGGTCTGAGAAGATGTGTTTAGATTGTGAAGAAGGGAGGAACGTGCACAGGTAAAAACACTTCCGTCCATTTTTGGATATGTTAGATTTTTTTTCCTGGTTTTTGGAAGTCATTTCAGTTTTTGAAACAAGTGTTTTAGTAAAATTTGTTAAATATAGATTAAACCTTTTTAACATGCAAATCATTGTTAAGAGCATTAATTAATGGTTTTGCACACACTAATTTTTTTATGGTGTTCTAGGAAAATGAATACATACTAACAAAGGCACAATCTTAGTAGGAGGGAAAGCCTGTGTATGATCTTTCGATAAACTATTCAGGATAACCTGTATCCTGATTCTCCCTCTCTCCAGCTTGGATGTAGGAAAGATGATTGTCTTATAACTGGATGCCCTCTTCTGTGCTATAAGGGAGAGAAGCTGTTTGCAGGGCCAAAATTGTACCTGTCCATTGGCTTCCCTTGCAGCTGTAATGAAAGTAGGTGGGGCAGGAGTGCAACAGAAGCACTTTGGAATTGTCACACAGGGCAAATTTGTGGCTTGTGATACTCCTGGCTTGCTGTGAAGCGGTTTGAATTCAGCACATCATACTAGCCTTATGGGTACTAAGAATTATCTACAAAGTGATTCATGACTTCTTCTCAGCCCAAAATTAGCTGGGGGGGGGGGGGGGGAGTTGGAGAGGTGGGGATAAAAGATGACCAGTGTCATGTGTTATGGCTAGGCTACCTACTACTACTACTACTACTATTTAGCATTTCTATAGCGCTACAAGGCGCTGCACAAACATAGAAGAAAGACAGTCCCTGCTCGAAGAGCTTACAATCTAATAGACAAAAAAGTAAATAAAGTAAGCAAATCAAATCAATTAATGTGAACGGGAAGGAAGAGAGGAGGGTAGGTGGAGGCGAGTGGTTACAAGTGGTTACGAGTCAAAAGCAATGTTAAAGAGGTGGGCTTTCAGTCTAGATTTAAAGGTGGCCAAGGATGGGGCAAGACGTAGGGTCTCAGGAAGTTTATTCCAGGCGTAGGGTGCAGCGAGACAGAAGGCGCGAAGTCTGGAGTTGGCAGTAGTGGAGAAGGGAACAGATAAGAAGGATTTATCCATGGAGCGGAGTGCACGGGAAGGGGTGTAGGGAAGGACGAGTGTGGAGAGATACTGGGGAGCAGCAGAGTGAGTACATTTATAGGTTAGTAGAAGAAGTTTGAACAGGATGCGAAAACGGATAGGGAGCCAGTGAAGGGTCTTGAGGAGAGGGGTAGTATGAGTAAAGCGACCCTGGCGGAAGATGAGACGGGCAGCAGAGTTTTGAACTGACTGGAGAGGGGAGAGGTGACTAAGTGGGAGGCCAGCAAGAAGCAGATTGCAGTAGTCTAAACGAGAGGTGACAAGGGTGTGGATGAGGGTTTTGGTAGAGTGCTCGGAAAGAAAGGGGCGGATTTTACGGATGTTGTAAAGAAAGAAACGACAGGTCTTGGCGGTCTGTTGGATATGAGCAGAGAAGGAGAGAGAAGAGTCAAAGATGACCCCAAGGTTTTGAGCTGAGGAGACAGGGAGAATGAGAGAGCCATCAACAGAAATAGAAAACGGGGGGAGCGGGGAGGTGGGTTTGGGGGGGAAAATGAGAAGCTCGGTTTTGGTCATATTTAATTTCAGGTGGCGTTGACACATCCAGACAGCAATGTCAGACAAGCATGCTGAAACTTTGGTTTGAATGCAAGGTGAGATATCAGGGGTAGAAAGGTAGATTTGGGAGTCATCAGCATAGAGATGGTAGGAAAAGCCATGGGATGAGATTAATGAACCAAGGAAAGAAGTGTAGATAGAAAAGAGGAGGGGACCAAGAACAGAACCCTGAGGTACGCTGACAGGCAGAGAGATAGAAGTAGAAGAGGATCCACCAGAGTGAACACTAAAGGTGCGGAGGGAGAGGTAGAAAGAGAACCAGGAAAGGACAGAACCCTGGAATCCAAGTGAGGACAGGGTATCGAGAAGTATGCTGTGATCGACAGTGTCAAAAGCAGCGGAAAGATCAAGAAGAATGAGGATGGAATATTGACCTCTGGATTTAGCCAGTAATAGGTCATTGGAGACTTTAGTAAGCGCAGTTTCGGTTGAGTGGAGAGGGCGAAAACCAGATTGTAGTGGGTCAAGAATAGCATGTGAGGAGAGAAAATCAAGGCAGCGGCGGTGAACAGCACGCTCAAGTAATTTGGAGAGAAAAGGAAGGAGGGAGATGGGTCGGTAATTAGAGGGACAAGTAGGGTCGAGTGAAGGCTTCTTAAGGAGAGGTGTGACCACAGCATGTTTAAAGGCAGCAGGGACAGTCACAGTGGAAAGAGAGAGGTTGAGAATGTGACAGATAAAAGGAATAAGAGCAGGAGAGATGGCATTAAGAAGTGGGTGGGAATGGGATCAGAGGAACAGGTGGTATATTTTGAGGAAGAAAGGAGAAGTGTAGTTTCCTCAATAGTAACTTCAGGAAAAGAGGAAAGGGAATGAGGGGAAGGAGAGAGAGGGGAATGGACTAGTGGAGGGAGAGGTGGTGAGGTAGAGAAAGCAAGGTTTATCTTTTGAACCTTGTTGTGAAAGAATTCAGCAAGGGTCTGAGGAGATAATGAAGGGGGAGTTGGGGGAGGGGGCACCTTGAGGAGAGAGTTCAATGTGGTGAAGAGAAGTCGAGGATTAGAGCCAAGAGAGTTGGTCAGTTGGATATAATAATCCTGTTTGGCACGTAAAAGAACAGATTGGAAGGAGGTCAGCATGAACTTAAAGTGTAAGAAGTCAGCAAGGGCCCGAGGCCAGAGGCATTCGGCAGAGCGGGTACAGGAACGTAGGTAGCGGATATTAGAAGTCAGCCAAGGTTGGGGTTTTGTACGCCTTACAGGGCGGGTCATCAAAGGTGCAAGAGTGTCTAAGGCAGAGGATAGAGTATTGTTGTAAGAAGAAACAGCCTCGTTGACAGACGTGATTGGTGCCACAGTAGAGAGGAGGTTTGAAACATGGGAGGATAGAGATGAAGGGTCAATATCGTGAAGATTCCTAGATAAATTAGATAAGATAGGACGGGACTGGGAGGGAGGAGATTTAAGTGTGAAAGTTATAAGATGGTGATCAGAGGAGGGAAGATCAGAGGCAAGGAAACTAGAGGGTGAACAGTTGGAGGAGAAGATGAGATCAAGACAGTGACCATTTTGATGAGTATGGGAGGTGGAGCATAGTTGGAGATTAAAGGAGGACGTTAAAGCAAGTAACTTGGAAATATAAGAGTTGGAAGGATCATTAGCAGGAATATTAAAGTCACCAAGGATGAGAGGGGGGGAGGAAGGATCATGGAAGAAGGCAAGCCAGGCGTCAAAGTCACTGAGAAAGGATGAAAGGGGCTTATCAGGGGGACGATAAATGACCGCTATTCGAAGAGGCAGAGGAGAGAAAAGGCGGATAGAGTGGACTTCAAAGGAGGAAAAACAGTGAGATTGAGGTGGAAGAAGGGGTTGAAATCTGGAGGAGGGAGAGAGAAGTAGTCCAACACCGCCCCCATGGCCAGCAGGGTGAGGAGTATGTG
The DNA here is from genome assembly GCF_901765095.1 of Microcaecilia unicolor. Classification (NCBI taxonomy): domain Eukaryota; kingdom Metazoa; phylum Chordata; class Amphibia; order Gymnophiona; family Siphonopidae; genus Microcaecilia; species Microcaecilia unicolor. The sequence goes on from NC_044032.1 coordinate 438,045,856, forward strand.
AAACTAGATAACCGCCATGGCAGAGGGCTACCTCCCTCTAGCCATGGAAGCAAGAGCCTCTGAAGCCTTTCATACTGCTTTTTCACTAGAATTCTTGTCGAAAAGGACCAAGACTAAAGCCAAGGCTCCATTATGAGTTAACTTCTATTTAACATAAACCAAACCACACGCCTCACCTTACTTAGGGGTTCCTCTAACAGGATTCTTTGCCCTGGTCAGGAATTTTAACAAGCTCTGACCCATCTGAATTTATAGCAGCTTTTGTGTTTTAATTACACCAAGGCTTCCAGCTTCAGATTATACAATATCCAGTCCAGCTTTTCTTCCTCCCCTTTCACTACCAGCTTTTGCTAACAAGGAGTTATTCTGCAGTTTGCTTTTTTTTTTTTTTTTGCTTCTGAATTATGCAGCTCTTTATTCATAGGTACAGCCTTAGCCCCATTACATTTCCAGCTACATCAGGCTTCCTGTCTTCCCCTGAGCCTGGAACCCTTCTTAATCACTAAAGACATTCTCTTGTGGGGCTATGCTTGTGTCCACACATGCTGCTAGTTACCTACTCCTCCCCCTCTTGCCAAAGAAATATAGCCTTAAGAAGGTTTAAGTAGGACTCGTCGCCCCTCTTCAAGAAGCTTGGTGCCAGCTACTGCCTTTTTCCTGCCCTTGGCTACTACCTATCCTGCTCTCTACAGCTGCTTTAAACACAGGCTTGGACAGTCTTCACAGGGAAACTACCTTCCCCTGCAACCTGCCAAATGTCTACACACTTTGGAGGCTTCCCTGAAAACCTTTCGTCTTAAGTCAGCATTATCCATTATATGCGAACGTGCTAGCTGGATAACGCTTTCATGCCCATTCCCTGCCCATGACATGCTCTCTTCTAAAAAACTAATTAAAAAATTCAATAGTGTTTTGAGGTAAGCCTTTTTCTCCCCGTTAAGCATATGTTAGTGTATCTGAAAAAGGTGTGAGCAGAAATCCAAGGGGTCGATATTTAGTCAGTGGCTGGGAAATTCAATGCTGGGACATATCTGGGCTTCTACACTGAACACATACCCAGTTAAGCATGATATTCAGCACTTAACCTTCTACGGGGCACAGCATAAAGACAGCACTGGCTTTTATGCCATCCTATTTATATGGCTACTTTGGCCGGTTAAGCGTTGAGTCCACCACAAGAACACTCCCAAAACAGCTGGTTTTGAGTTGGGCTCGAACTGGATACTTTAGATGCACTAACCAGTTAAGTGCCACTGAAAAATGACCAGTTAGTCCTGAATAAGCGATTTAACTGGCCAAGAGCTGTTTCTGGCCAGTTAAGTCACTTTGAATATCAACTCGCAAATAAATAATTAGTGCCGTCTACATGCAGGTTTGTACAATGGGGCAACTACAAGTCCATGCCATTTATTGTATCAACATATACATGTGTAAAACGGTCACTTCCACAGCATATGCTAGCATATACCTATGCGTTCCTGCAGAGATTTTAGAAAAAGCTCTGTTTTGATAGATTGTTTTCTAAAATATCACCAGAAATGAGCATGTCATGACCTGGACATTTCAATTTTGATATCTATGTTCTATGTAAAGTAGGGCTCTCTATTCCATCCTCATTCTTCTTGATCTTTCCGCTGCTTTTGACACTGTCGATCACAGCATACTCCTCGATACCCTGTCCTCACTTGGATTTCAGGGCTCTGTCCTTTCCTGGTTCTCTTCCTACCTCTCCCTCCGCACCTTTAGTGTTCACTCTGGTGGATCCTCTTCTACTTCTATCTCTCTGCCTGTCGGCGTACCTTAGGGTTCTGTAACAACTCGCCTCCACCTACCCTCCTCCCCTCCTTCCTATACACATTAATTGATTTGATTTGCTTACTTTATTTTTTGTCTATTAGATTGTAAGCTCTTTGAGCAGGGACTGTCTTTCTTCTATGTTTGTGCAGCGCTGCGTACGCCTTGTAGCACTATAGAAATGCTAAATAGTAGTAGTAGTAGTATATTAGATAAATCCCACCTCACACCACACATAGTTACATTCAAGATGAATTTCTTTTCACTCACATTCTGGCAGTAGACAAACAGCCAGTGCCATAGCGAGGGCTAATGGCACCCGGGGCGGGTCGCCGCTGCGCACCCCCTCCGGGTGTAGCAAGGCAACCCCCCCCCCCCGGACCGCATTCTTACCTGCGGGAGGGCCGATCCGCCCCGAGTGCACGTCACTCGGAGCTGCGTTGGCCCGCTGGTTCCCTGCTCTCTCTGCCCCGAAACAGCAAATAACCTGTTCCGGGGCAGAGGGAGCAGGGAACCAGCGGGGCCGGCACCCCCCGAGTGCGTGCACCCGGGGCGGACCGCCCCTCCCGTCCCCCCTTCCTACGCCACTGCAAACAGCACTTCCTATTTTACTGTTGGTTTAGCAAGAGATTGTGTTTATGATATGGACATCTTTCTTTCTACTATATCTTGGTAAAGCAGACTTGTGTTGTAGTCAGTGTGTAAGCTATGCTAGCTGCAAAAACCTCATGTCTCTAGACAGCAGGTTCACTATGACTAAGTAGCACAGCAGATAAGGTAGCATAATATTACAAGGCTTCAGCCCCTCCCCCTCCCCTTCCCCCATCTGAGCCTCCAGTGCAGTGCTCACCAATCTTTCAAGTGGCTATGACCTCAGTTTACATAGCTGCAGAAACCACATGAGCCACAGGCAGCGCAAGACAATGATGTCCTATGGAGCGCTTGTTAAACATTAGATTTTGATCCCACTAGGAACAGAAAAATGTACCTGCATATAATATATGCAACTCACACCAATGGCTATTATTTTATAATAGATTGTTGGAAAACAAACATGCAATCCTAAGTACTGGAATTACTACTTAGGATTGCATATAATATATGCAAACCACTTTGGATGTATCCACAGAAAAGTGGTATAGCAAATCCATACCCCTAACGCAGGTTTCATGACCTGCAAAAGACTGAAAATCTTCTTTTGTAAAAAAAAGAATATTCAGCTGCTATTCATGTGTTTTGAAATTCTCAAAAAACATTTGGAAGAACATGAATGATGATATATATAGGAGGTATGGTTGAAATCTGCTTCATCCACCAGGATATGCAGCTTTTATGTTCCTCCAGAGTGCCTGCACCTCAAATATATTTACTTCTGTTAAGAGCAGGGTAAGACTGGACAGCTTTACTTTTGCCTGCATAGATGCCATTATTTGCTATGGGGGGAGTTTTTACATCACTTTTTTTTCTTTTCATCCCATGGAATATCATGGAACAGAATTTCAAGAAAGCTGAGAATAATTCTTCTTTAGGAAGCCTTTTGTTTCGTTTTATTTTGTGCCTCTGTTTCTGAAACATACTCTCACACTTCTCTGTGGAAAAGCGATTTGATAGCTTCTGTCTATGTGGCAAACATCCCAACACAATCAATGACCATACACGCCCCCCCCCCCCCCCCCACCAGCATTCGGAAATCATTCTCACATTAACTTTCATGCACATAGGGCCTGACTTAACATGCTTCAAAGTGGCTATAATTTGACATGCATGCATCTGTAATGGGCTTTTTGTTAGTACTGTCTCAGTGAATTACCATGTTTTTCTCAGAGACACAGAGCAGGAGAAAAGCTCAAAAGTCTTGGGCCCTATACGAGCACAGAATCTATTATAAACTTTTCTAGCAAAGAATCTTTCCCTATGATTAATATGCACAACGTTCTGTAGTCAGTGCTTTGGCATTAGACCTCAGTAAATCAGACAAACACAGACACTGCATTCCTTTCTGCATTTGCTCAGGAAAAGTCCACCTCTCCTTTTCACTAAAGAATGTATTTCTGTGGTGGTGGTGGTGGTGGCAGTAGCAGCATCATTGAAGACAGTACCATTTTTTTGGGAGATATGATAATGTCAATGAAATTCAGAAATTCCAAAATCAGAGAAGGCTGAGAACCCTAATTAGCACGCATGTCAAATGTCACAAAATTCTTTCACAAATGCATCCCTAGCCTTTTAGCAATGTCCAAGATGCTCTGATTTTATCTCCCTTTGACAGAGTTCCTCTATTTTTTTAAGCCTCTTGTTTGGCATTTATCATATTGGTTTGTAGCTCTTTTCATCCTGCCCTATTTCTTTATTGATGACTAATAGGAATGCTAGCCCGCCTTATCTTGAAACCAGTGAACGAAAAGTGACTGGAGCTGTGAGGCCCTGTATCAACATTGTTTGCTTTCAGTTTAAAGATGTGCTTGCTTACTATTAGCAGCGGCTATAAAACACACATTTGTGGGTAAACTGCTAATCTCATAGTAAACCAATATAAGCTTATTTTAAGATTTCATTACGAATGGAATATAAATTGTAAAATGGGATACAAAAGAGATTGCAAAATATAATATAAGGACCTGATTATTTAATTGTGGTTGCCAGTGGTTATGTAAAAAAACAAACCAAAATCAGTTTAGTTAAAATGAAACAGGTTCCTCGATATTCAAAACCATTTAACGGCCGCTGAATATCGTTAGCAGCTAGTGAATAGCTGGTTATATTGCGCAATATAACCGGCTAGCTGCCAATTTTCAGCATTAGTTTGCTGGACATGTTTAGCCATGTAATTAGCAGTTATATCTTTGGCTGGTTGTAAATTAACCAGTCTGTGCTGAATATCAGCTTGGCCGGTTAAGTTGGAACCCGCCAATACTAAACCAGATATTCAATGCCAGTCACTGGAAGCAGCCTGGCATTGAATATCTGACCTCAGTGCTAACCACAGGAGGCAGCCCATCTACTTCCCGCGGTCTGGATATCAGCCCCAGGATATTTAGCACCGATACTCAGATACCAGCTGGCACTGAATATCTGGTGTAGAGCACCAGGGGTACCAGATTCAAATCCCACTACTGTTCTTTGTGATCTTGGGCAAATCACTTACCGTCCATTGCCTCAGGTCTAGATAGTGCCGTGGTCATCAGAAGACATATTTTTTTGCCACTAACTGGGTACTGTCACTGAATATCCTTCTGGCCAACAGGGTTACGATTAGCAGGATTTACTAACTGGCTAAGTGTGTTTCAATAGCACCCTTTAAAAGTTTTGGAGTAATTTGGGCTCTAAGCTGTGCAGTAGTAACTTTTGTCCCTTTTTGTTAATGCTGTTCTTCAAATTTATTGAAAAATTAAGGCGATCACGTAGTAAACTTGTATTCCTGCTATGTAATGTAAAAGAAGCACTATTTGTAGAGAGGATGATTCACAGGGGAATATGTATGGAAGATAATTTTATAAAGGTTTTTGCACATGGTGGTATACAAATGTGTAAGTACCTGTGGTGAACATGTAGCATGTACTTACTTGTGTGCTATAGGAGGTGTTCCTGGGGACATAATTGGGCAGAGTTGCAATGTGTATATGTATTATTGTAAAATATGCAGGAACATGCATAAAAAACGTATGCACATTTACATAATCTTTGGAGTAAGTGTAAATGTGTGCGCTCTTGCATTTATGCACTACGGGGGCTAGCTTTGGGTGCCTACTTTGTGAAGGCATCTATGTTGCTTTATAAAAATACACTCAAATGGTGACTTTACGGTCTTCTTGCATGGGTGTCCTATTGTATAATCAGGCTCAGAGTTAGTTAACACAGAGGGGGATAATCGAACGGGAGCGCCCATCTCTAAGGGCGCCTATCTCTAAGGATGGCCCCGTAAAGGTGCGGGTCAACCCGTATTATCGAAACAAGATGGACGTCCATCTTTTGTTTCGATAATACGGTCGGGGATGCCCAAATCATGAAATTTAGGTCGACCTTAGAGATGGTCGTCCCTGTTTTTCGGCGATAATGAAAACCGAGGACGCCCATCTCAGAAACGACCAAATCCAAGCCATTTGGTCATGGGAGGAGCCTTCATTCTTAGTGCACTGGCCCCACTACCTGAATGTAAAAAGGCCTTCCCTTACCAATACGGAAAGGAACGGGCATGCATGAAGGAAATTGCATGCAAATGAGCTGCTCACTGTTAGCTCATTTGCACATGATTTCTTTCCTAAGGAGGGGAAGCGACAGAAGTTGAGGACGTCCTTCATCCAAAATGTGGATGTTTCTGTGAGAAGGACATCTATGCCTTTGCTATGCCTCCAATACCCTCTTTATTTATTTATTTGGATTTTGGATCACAAGTAGCAGCAGTGGAATTTAAACTGGCCACCTCTAGATTGCAAGACCAGGGCTCTAACCACTAGGCCACTCTACCACTCCTCCATGCTACTCCACTCCCTTGAAATTTGGCCATCCCTGTGGGGGGCAGTTGAGGAGGTCCAAAATGTTTGAAAGAAGGACGTCCACACCTTCGTTATGCCTCCGCTGACACACACATACCTCACCCCCCAGGGACCTGCATACTGCCCCCCCCCCACAGGGATGGCCAAATTTCAAGAGAGTGTAGACATGGCAGAGTGGCCTAGTGGTTAGAGCACTGGTCTTGCAATCCAGCGGTGACCAGTTCAAATCCCACTGCTGCTATTTGTGATCCAAAATCCAAATAAATAAATAAAGAGGGTGTCAGTGGCATAGCAAAGGCATGGATGCCCTTCTCACAGAAGCATCCACATTTTGGACATCCTCAAGTACTGTCACAGAGAAGAACATCCTCAACTACCATCACAGGGACGGAGGCATAGCAAAGAGCAAAGGACATACTCTAAACACAAAAGTTTTTGAAGTTGTTTTTTTCGGGTGGGAGGTGGTTAGTGACCACTGGGGAAGTCAGGGGAGATCACCCCCAATTTCCTCCGGTGGTCATCTGGTCGGGCACCTTTTTGATGCTTGGTTGTGAAAAAAAATGGACCAAGTAAAGTCGGCCAAATGCTCATCAGGGACACCCTTCTTTTTTCTATTATCGGCTGAGGATGCCCATAAGTACATAAGTACATAAGTAGTGCCATACTGGGAAAGACCAAAGGTCCATCTAGCCCAGCATCCTGTCACCGACAGTGGCCAATCCAGGTCAAGGGCACCTGGCACGCTCCCCAAACGTAAAAACATTCCAGACAAGTTATACCTAAAAATGAGGAATTTTTCCAGTCCATTTAATAGCGGTCTATGGACTTGTCCTTTAGGAATCTATCTAACCCCTTTTTAAACTCCGTCAAGCTAACCGCCCGTACCACGTTCTCCGGCAATGAATTCCAGAGTCTAATTACACGTTGGGTGAAGAAAAATTTTCTCCGATTCGTTTTAAATTTACCACACTGTAGCTTCAACTCATGCCCTCTAGTCCTAGTATTTTTGGATAGCGTGAACAGTCGCTTCACATCCACCCGATCCATTCCACTCATTATTTTATACACTTCTATCATATCTCCCCTCAGCCGTCTCTTCTCCAGGCTGAAAAGCCCTAGCCTTCTCAGCCTCTCTTCATAGGAAAGTCGTCCCATCCCCACTATCATTTTCGTCGCCCTTCGCTGTACCTTTTCCAATTCTACTATATCTTTTTTGAGATACGGAGACCAGTACTGAACACAATACTCCAGCTGCGGTCGCACCATGGAGCGATACAACGGCATTATAACATCCGCACACCTGGACTCCATACCCTTCCTAATAACACCCAACATTCTATTCGCTTTCCTAGCCGCAGCAGCACACTGAGCAGAAGGTTTCAGCGTATCATCGACGACGACACCCAGATCCCTTTCTTGATCCGTAACTCCTAACGCGGAACCTTGCAAGACGTAGCTATAATTCGGGTTCCTCTTACCCACATGCATCACTTTGCACTTGTCAACATTGAACTTCATCTGCCACTTGCACGCCCATTCTCCCAGTCTCGCAAGGTCCTCCTGTAATCGTTCACATTCCTCCTGCGACTTGACGACCCTGAATAATTTTGTGTCATCGGCGAATTTAATTACCTCACTAGTTATTCCCATCTCTAGGTCATTTATAAATACATTAAAAAGCAACGGACCCAGCACAGACCCCTGCGGGACCCCACTAACTACCCTCCTCCACTGAGAATACTGGCCACGCAATCCTACTCTCTGCTTCCTATCTTTCAACCAGTTCTTAATCCATAATAATACCCTACCTCCGATTCCATGACTCTGCAATTTCTTCAGGAGTCTTTCGTGCGGCACTTTGTCAAACGCCTTCTGAAAATCCAGATATACAATATCAACCGGCTCCCCATTGTCCACATGTTTGCTTACCCCCTCAAAAAAATGCATTAGATTGGTGAGGCAAGACTTCCCTTCACTAAATCCGTGCTGACTTTGTCTCATCAGTCCATGTTTTTGTATATGCTCTGCAATTTTATTCTTAATAATAGCCTCCACCATCTTGCCCGGCACCGACGTCAGACTCACCGGTCTATAATTTCCAGGATCTCCTCTGGAACCTTTCTTAAAAATCGGAGTAACATTGGCTACCCTCCAGTCTTCCGGTATTACACTCGATTTTAGGGACAGATTGCATATTTCTAACAGTAGCTCCGCAAGTTCATTTTTTAGTTCTATTAATACTCTGGGATGAATACCATCAGGTCCCGGTGATTTACTACTCTTCAGCTTGCTGAACTGACCCATTACATCCTCCAAGGTTACAGAGAATTTGTTTAGTTTCTCTGACTCCCCCGCTTCAAATATTCTTTCCGGCACCGGTGTCCCCCCCAAATCCTCCTCGGTGAAGACCGAAGCAAAGAATTCATTTAATTTCTCCGCTACGGCTTTGTCCTCCTTGATCGCCCCTTTAACACCATTTTCGTCCAGCGGCCCAACCGACTCTTTGGCCGGTTTCCTGCTTTTAATGTATCTAAAAAAGTTTTTACTATGTATTTTTGCTTCCAACGCTAATTTCTTCTCAAAGTCCTTTTTTGCCCTCCTTATCTCCGCTTTGCATTTGGCTTGGCATTCCTTATGATCTATCCTGTTACTTTCAGTTGGTTCTCTTCTCCACTTTCTGAAGGATTGTTTTTTGGCTCTAATGATTTCCTTTATCTTACTGTTTAGCCACGCCGGCTGACGTTTAGTCTTTTTTCCCTTTTTTCTAATACGTGGAATATATTTGTCCTGAACCTCCAGGATGGTGTTTTTAAACAGCATCCACGCCTGATGCAAGTTTTTTACTCTGCGAGCTGCTCCTTTCAGTCTTTTTTTCACCATTTTTCTCATTTTGTCGTAATCACCTTTTCTATAGTTAAACGCTAGCGTACTTGATTTCCTAGTTTCACTTCCTTCAATGCCAATATCAAAACCGATCATATTATGATCACTGTTATCAAGCGGCCCTCGTATCGTTACCCCCTGCACTAGATCATGAGCACCACTAAGGACTAAGTCTAGTATTTTTCCTTCTCTTGTCGGCTCCTGAACTAGCTGTTCCATGAAGCTGTCCTTGATTTCATCAAGAAATCTTATGTCCCTTGCGTGTACAGATGTTACATTAACCCAGTCTATATGCGGGTAATTGAAATCCCCCATTATTATTGTGTTGCCCAGTTTGTTTGCGTCCCTGATTTCCTTTAACATTTCCATCTATTAACCATGCCCCCATCCTGCCTTCGGTACACTGCCGACATGCCCCCTTGAACTTTGGTCATCCCCGCGACAGAAAGCAGTTGAGGACGCTCAAAATCGGCTTTCGATTATGCCGATTTGGGCGACCTTAGGAGAAGGACGCCCATCTCCTGATTTGTGTCAGAAGATGGGCGCCCTTCTCCTTCGAAAATAAGTAGGATGGCCTCCAAAACTGAACACAATACTCCAAATGGGGTCCTCACCAATGATTTATACAGGAGCATCAATACTTTGGAAAGGAATACTTCCTTTCTTCTGCTGGTTATACTTCTCTCTATGCAGCCTAGCATCCTTCTGGCTACAGCCACCATCTTGTCACATTGTTTCACCGTTTTGAGATCCACAGACACTCCTGCTTATTTTTGAAAGAGATCGCTGGCCATCTTCCGACACAAATCGGGAGATGGCCGGCCATCTCCCGAACCTGGCCAAATCGGTATAATGGAAAGCCGATTTTGGCCGGCTCCAACTGCTTTCCTTCGCAGAGCCGGCCAAAGTTAAAGGGGGCGTTTCGGAAGGGTATGGAAGGCAGGATGGTGGCATGGTTATGAGATGGCCAGCTTTGGCCAATAATGGAAAAAAGATGGCCGGCTCTGACGAGCATTTGGATGGCTTCACTTGGTCCATTTATTTTTAGGACCAAGCCTAAAAAAAGTGCCCCAATTGACCAGCAGGCATGTATCCCCTTTGTCCTGCCCAAGGCATGCCCAAACCATGCTCCCACCACAACCCCTTGAAATCACTGCAAGGTGTAGATCTCCATGTGCAAATAGCAGCTTTCTGAAATTTCCATTTACATGTGCAAATGCCATTATTTACATATGGAGATGCTTTTAAAATAATTCCTTATGTGGTATTGTGTATCCGTCTGCACACAAGCTCAAAGCCATGTACAAGAGTGGGGTGGGTTGTCAGTACTGATCCCAACCATCCCAAGGCAATGCGGGGCTGGGTGGCTTGCCAAAGGTCACAAGGAAATGCTGGGGGATTTGAACATGGGCATTCTAGCTCCCAGCCCACTGATCTAATCATTTGGCTACACATCTGCCCCCTATATGTAAATGAATGAATGAATGAATGATGGAAAATTAAAACCATGCCTGTTATGTACACTTTTGAAATACTTCCCATATATCTGGATATGTTTATGTTAACAGTAATGAACTTAATGTAGCACATTTCAGTTCAACACCAAAGTAGTTTACAATTTTTTATTTTTTAATTTATGTTCAGCACTTGATAAACTGCAAGTTGTCACTGAGGCAAATATGCAATTTACAATTTCATGCTAAATTGGCACTTTGATGGTTATTTTAGAAGCTCTATTCTTGTTTTGGAAGTCTGAAAACTGTCATTTAGACATCCATATTCCATGGATGTCCAAATCCCAATTATTTAAAGCCAGGATGTGGACATCTAATACTGCAGAATGTCCTTATGGCAAGGGGAGTGTGGTCTGGGTGTGTTTTGGGTGGCATTAGGACATCCAACTCTGATCACTGAAGGGGAAGGGACATCCATATCTACAAAGATGGATTTTGTTATTTAGAACTGGTACTTGGTACATCCAAGTTACAGAAAGATACTCTGAGTAGCTGTCCACTGGAGGAATTAAGGCACAACACCTCCTTAATTCCCCAGTGGTTGCTGTTCCCCTTCCTCTCACAGAACATAAAACTGGAAAGAGTTACCAGGCTGTATGACAGTTTCAGGTACTATGGACATTCTTAATAAAGTAGTATACAGGTGTGAGGTGTAGCATAATGGAGCTGAGGAGTAGCCTAACGGAGCTGAGGAGTAGCCTAGGGGTTAGTGCAGCAGACTTTGAACCTGGGGAACTGGGCTCTATTCCCATTACAGCTCCTTGTGACACCGGGCAAGTCCGTTAACCCTCCATTGCCCCAGATACAAAATAAGTATGTAAACCTCTTTGTAACCACAGAAAAGTGGCATATCAATTCCCATTCTCCTATAATGGGTAGTGCAGTGGACTGAGATCCAAGAAACCCAGGTTCAAACTCCACTTCAGGTTTTTTTTCTAAGTTTTTAGCCCTCCAGGGACAGAAAAAATATCTACTGTACCTGAATATATAAGACACCTACAAGCCTGAAAGCTATTGAAATGATGTACATTCAGGTATAATAGGTATTTTTATATTCCTGGAGGACTCACAATTAAAAAAAAAATAACATAAAAAGTTGAACTGGGAAGTGATCCTCAGCCCTCTGCTTTAATTATTAAGCTGTCCCTCTGCTCTTGTGGCCATTTTATGAGTGCTCCTATGCTGTCATATAGACCTCCATGTCCCTTGTTTTCCCCATTCATAATATGAATGTTTCAGTTTATAAAATGGATGTTCATGCTGGATGTTTCTAGCACATGGATATCCATCTCGCATGGGAGATATCCATTTGTGATGTACTGGCTTAGACATCAATATTCTGAGTTGGATATCCTTTCTAAAATGCCCTTCTACCTCTGTCAAAGGAACAAATATCCTCAGAATTATTTTAGTGTTCATTCCTTCAAGTAGAATTAGCCAGGAGCAAGGGAAAACTCAAAAACCAAGAGGTAAAAGCTTATATTTTTATTCTTTAGGGCCCCTCCTGAAAATGATATTATGTAGGACTCTTTCATCAGAGTTTGTGCCAGTTATTCCAGTGCAAAAAAAAACAAAATCACCCCAAATTTGTCAGTGGCACAACCTCATTAATATTCAAAGGAGAAACACTGGGGAAAACCTGGCGCAAACCTTTAATAAATCAACTTCTATGTGTGTAGCGAATATTTAAACAAACTATATTTAACAGCTTAACATTTCGTTTTTTTTTTTAAATGATAATAAATAGGCTTGCTGGTTAGTGATGTAAAACAGAAGTACTAGGTTGAGATTACCCAGCACATTACATGATGTCAAGTTATAAATCATACGTAGGAGTCATGTTATGTAACATCCCACTAAATGAAACACTAGTATTTTTTAAGTAATAAAGTTAAAGGGTAAGTAGGTTACTTATCACTTTCTAGCACTCAGACATAGGCTTGTTTGATACATAAAAATACACAGATGTATTCTGGGGTCTTTAAAATCAATTTGCAGTTCCAGAGCTGATGGTAGTGCTTAACTAAGAGTAATACAGCCCTTTGAATAAAGCTTTGAAGCATCTTTAAGCATAACAACGGTATTAGGTGTCTTCTGTTATATAATTATACTTGGCACAATGAAATACGGTGTTCTGTTGTAACATGATGCCACAGTTAAACTGTACGGAGGAACAAATATTTTTGGTTGATTTACTGGTATTATGCATTATTATAGCAGCTATTGCACAAGTTCATTAGAATGTTGACATCCCCCATTCCCCCATCCCATGGCTGGCCTTGGGTTCCTCACAGCTCTTATGAAAACCTGTAAGAAACTCCATCAAAAACAATAGATTCATTCAGCCATTTCTGTAGCCAATACATAGATCATCTACAAAAACCTAGAATGTTTTAAGGAGCAGTATATGTACCACACTATTCAGCACTGTTGTACGTCCACTGGCCACTTTGCTCAGGCAGAATGGATGTCAATTTTGGCTATATTTTGATAGTATCCAAATTATTACCAATGAAGAGTTGACTGCAGGTTTCCACTGAGGTGCTGCCATGCCTACAGCTTGGCTATGGTTGGCTGACATGGAACAACATAAGAAAAATGGAGATATTGGGGCTGCACATCTTTGATGAGGTTCTTGGGACTTGAAAGTAGTTGGTGATGAAGTAGAGATTTCATTTGCTAGTGTTGTATGGAGCTTGGAGCTTCAAGTTGACACTTGGATATATTGGGTGAAAGGGATTATGTCAGAGGTTGCTGCATGCTTTTCATGTCTCTGGTTGCTGTGGTCCAGTGGTGTAGCCAGACAGCCAGTTTTGGGTGGGCCTGAGCCCAAAGTGGGTGGGCACAAAAGTTTCTCTGTTCTGCCCTACCTCCACCTCAAAATATAAATACTTTAGCTAATGAGGATCCTCAAGCTCTGTCAGCTAAAGACTTTCTCTGAAGGTGACCAGAACTCTCTTTAACCAAGCTTATCAGGCAGCAGCAATGACCCTAAGCCACTGATGCCAGCACCCCACACCTGCTTAGCTGTCGATGGCTCAAGGACGCTGTTGCCAGAGCTTGGTAGAAGGGAGATCTGGCCGCCTTTGGAGGAGGTGTTTAGCTGAGGATGCCTGGGAATCCTCACCAGCTATACAGCAAAGGTTAGGACTGGTGTTAGACCTGCTTGGGCCCAGGTCAGAAAATAAAGGAGGGCTCCCCTCCCCGATTCCCTCTCCTCTTTGCCTCCCCTCCAATTTCCCACCTGCCATTACTATCACACCAACAGGCCCTCACCAAATACAGAACAAGGGATCACAAATTAGAAATAAAAATATTTAGACAAAAATTGAAAGGGAACCCCAAGAAGTTAAACACAACATTACTGCAATACTGGAAACATAAAACAGAAATGCATTTCCTTTTCTACAGAACACAATAAAAGGCATTTGTTATGCACATTTCCAAAAGCTAACATATTCCATTTAAAACATTCAAAATAAAATGCTTTGTTTCTACCTTTGTTGTCTGGACATTTTATTTTTCCATCTCGCTGATTCCAATTTCTTTTTCTGCTATCCTCTCTGTCGTCTGCTAATTCTTCTTCAAGCGGCTGCAGTCCATTTGTCTTTTCTCCTGTCTCCTGTCTGTTCCCTCACTATTCCTGCCTCTGACATATTGATCATTCCTTTTTAGCTCTTTTCTGCCTCGCTCTCACCCTTCTTAGTCTCCTTTTTACTTTTCAACTACCTATCAAATTTCTATCTTCTTCTTTCACCCACTAGCTCTCCCATTCCCCATCTTATTCCTCTCCATCCCTACTTTCTCTTTCATCTTTAATCTACTCCCCATTACCATATCTCTACCCTCTGTAATCACTATCTCTCATTCATTTCCTTGCTACCCCCTCCTCCTCCTGGCCTCTCCCACAGGGTTCCACCATTCCCATCGTCTTCCTCCCTCCACCCTTCTAACCAGCATCTGATCCCCTCCCCACCCCACCCTGGTAATCTTATATTTTCCTGCCCCTTCTCTCTTCATTCCTGTCCTCTCCCCCATGGCCCAGCATTTTCCCTCTTTCTCCCCTCACCACCTACTATGTACCTCTCCCTCCCTCTCATCCACCCCCATGTCCATCTCCCCCTCTCATTCCCACTGTTCACCATCTCTCTCTCCCTCTCTTTTGTGTCCTGGGTCCAACATCTCTCTCCCCTTCCCATACAGCATCTCTACCTTCCTCCCCTCTACCATCATGTCCAACATTTCTCTCTCCCTCTCCCTTGTGTTCTGGGTCCAACATCTCTCTCCCCTTCCCATGCAGCATCTCTCCCTTCCTCCCCTCTACCATCATGTCTAACATTTCCTTCTTCCCTCCACCCTTATGCCTACCATTTCTCCCTCCTCTCCACTCCTATATTCAACATTTCTCACCCTCTCACCACCTATCCCCTCTCTATGCAGCATGTCTCCCTCCCCTCCACCTCATCTGCAGCCAAGTCTTCTCCCTTCCTCACCCCTCCACCCCTTAGCTGCATCTCTCCCTTCTTCCCCGTGCAGCATCTCCCCACCCACCATGCCTCATCTTTCCATCTTCCGTCCCCTCTGTGCAGCATATTTCCTTTCATCTTCCCTCACCCCTGTGCAGCATCTGTCCCCCGTCTTCCCTCCCCTGTGCAACATTTTTTCCCCATCATCCCTTCCCCCATGCAGCATCTTTCACCCCATCTTCCCTCACCCCTGTGTAGGATCTTTCATCCCCTTCCCTTCTCTTCTCCCGGTCGCTGGCAGAGCAAGCGATTTCCACACACCTCACCGCCTACTGCTCAACGACCTCCTTGCAGCTGCTAAGCGCTAACCCGGAAGCCTCTCCTCTACTGCATCTTGACAGGGCAGAAACTGGAAGTTGTGGCAGAGGAGAGGCTTCCGGGTTAACGCTTAGTAGCTGCAAGGAGATTGTTGAGTGGCAGGCAGCGTGTGGGAATCGCTGCGAGCTGAGCCTACGACCGGAATCGCTGCAAGCTACTTGCAGGAACACTGCTGCTGGGCAGACCTGACCCCAAATTGGGTGGGCCCAGGCCCAGGCCCACCTGGGCCCACCCATGGCTACGCCCCTGCTGTCTGTTGGAAGTAGATCATTTTTGGGTTGTAGATCAAGTGATAGTTGAGCAAGTTGGACTATTGCAACAGTCTGTATTTAGGGCTGCCAAAATATGTATTACATGCCCTTCAAATAATCAGATTGGTAACAGGAAATACACTTGAGAGTATTAGTTGTTTTTTTTTTTTAGCTACTACACTGGATTGATTTTAGAGGATAAAGGGTCATGGAATTTATTTACTGCCTTCCTGTGGTACAACCAAAGGGATTTACATTTATTATATGCAAGTACTTTATCCCTAGTAGGCTCACAATCTAAGCTTTTGCACCTGGGCCAAGGGAGGGTTAAGTGATTTAGACCAGGATTGCAAGAAGCCACAGTGGGAACTGAACCCAGTTCCCCAGATTCTAGGTTCACGGCACTAACCATTAGGCTACTCTACTCCATTGTAGTATAGGAGCTCTGACCTTCAAACTATTTCTAGATGAGGGACCTGACTGATAGGGGTTCTTATGTTATATGAGCCAAGGAGTAAACTAGGCTGGTATCTAGAAGGCCCAGGTTCAAATCTCACAGTAGCTCCTTGTGGCCTTTGGCAAGCCACCTAACCCTCTATTACTGAGGAATAGGCAATGGCAAACCACTCCTTTATCATGCCAAGAAAAACTACAAGGAAGGATCCCTTCACTGTGTGGTTGCCAGGAGTCAACTTTGACTCAAGGGCACATCTTGATCTTAAGATATATACTGCTTTAATAACATTACAGTTTTTAGAGACATAGCAGTTAACAATTCCACCTGTAATTGAAATTAGATTAAGTAAAGTGCATGCGGTGGCATCTGTAGCAGAGTCAAAGTTTTGGAAACGGTTACTGGTCAATCTGTGTTGCAAGACTGATTATTTACAGTTTTGTAAAAAACAGTGCTTTTTTTGTGCCGGTACGCGACGGTACGGCATACCGGCACCTTTTTTCTGGGGCTCACCTGCTCGCTCCCTGCTGTTTGTACCCCGCCGATCCCTGCCTCTAAAACTTTTATTTTTTTCGCGAATGGGCAGACAAGAAAGAAAACAAACAGCACACAGGCTTGCCTCCTTCCATCACGTTGGCCGCTTCGTTTCCCTGCATTCTCAGCGCGTCCCGCCCTCCTCTGATGTCATTTCCTTTCCTCGAGGGCGGGACGCGCTGAGAATGCAGGGAAACGAAGCAGCCAATGCGATGAAAGAGGCAAGCCTGTGTGCTGTTTGTTTTCTTTCTTGTCTGCCGGTTCGCAAAAAAAATAAAAGTTTTAGAGGCAGGGATCAGCGGGGTACAAACAGCAGGGAGCAAGCAGGGGAGGGTGAGCAAGTGGGGCTGGGGGGTGTCTGGGCAAGTGGGGATGTGTGGGCAAGTGGGGCTGGGGGGATGTGTGGGCAAGTGGGGCTGTGTGGGCAAGTGGGGCTGGGGGTGTGTGTGTGTGTGTGGGCAAGTGGGGCTGGGGGTGTGTGTGTGGGCACATAGGGCTGGGGGTATGTGTGTGTGGGCAAGTGGGGCTGGGGGTGTGTGGGCAAGTGGGGCTGGGGGTGTGTGTGGGCAAGTGGGGCTGGGGGTGTGTGTTTGTGAGCAAGGGGGGCTGGGGGTATGTGTTTATGGGCAAGGGGGGCTGGGCAAATGGGGCTGGGGTTTGAATGATCTCGGGGGCAGGTGGAGGCTGGGGCAAGTCATTGGACATTGAAGGGAGGGGGAGGATAGGGGGCAAAAGAGAATCGCTGGACATGGAGGGGATGGGATAGTAGGGCAGGGGAGAGAGGAGAATGGAGAATTGCTGGACATGGATGGAAGGGGAAGGCAGGGAAGAGAGAATTGATGGACTTGGATAGGAGAGGAGGGCAGGGGAGAGAGGAGAATCACTGGATATGAGAGGGGAGGGCAGGGGAGAGAGGAGACATGCTGGACATGGATGGAGGGGAGGGAAGATAGGAAGGAGATCCACATGGATGGGATGGCAGGGGAGGAAGGAGAAATGCTGGAAATGGATGGAGAGGAGAGCAGAGCAGGAGATAGAGGAGAATTGCTGGACATGGATGGATGGAGGGGTTGGCGAGGAGAGAGGAGAAATGCTGGACATGGAAGAAGAAAGGAGGAAAGTAAAGAAATAAATGGAAAGGAAGCCCTGGAAACAGAGTTAAGAGAACAGATAGAGAGCAACAGAATCAGACACTTGGACCAGTATGGATAGAAAACAGTCACCAGACAACAAAGGTAGAAAAAAATTATTTTATTTTCATTTTAGTGTTTGGAATTTGTCCAATTTGAGAATTTATATCTGTTGCCTTATTTTGCACTGGGTATACTGGAGCTGTAACATCTTACGGAAATGATTTATAATGAAAAAAAATCACAAGTTATTGTTTTTCTCCTATACTAGTATATTTTCAATGATGTCTGTTTATATGCGCCATGGCTGATATAAGGGGTGTGGCTAATGTGGGTGTGGCTATCATAGGGGTGGAGCCATATGTGGTGACCCCACCCATAATGAGTACCGGCACCTTTTTTTCTACAAAAAATGCACTGGTAAAAACTGAAAACTTTTCTATTTCTAGAGCAGGGGTGTCCAACCTTAGTCCTCAAAGGCTGCAACCTAATCTGGTTTTCAGGATTTTTCCAATGAATATGCAAGAGATCTATTTACATGCACTGCCTTCATTGTATGCAAATAAATCTCCTGCATATTCATTGTGGAAATCCTGAAAACCTAACTGGATGAGGGCCAAGGTTGGACATCCCTGTTCTATAGACTTTGGTGCAATGTGGGCAGATTACAGAATTGAGTTTTCCTTTTGGTGAACAGGAGGAAATGTACATTTGATAATTTTAGGGACTGGCTAAGTTTTACACATGGTGTTTTGTAGTTTTTTATTTTGTGATTGTTCAGTTATATGTTATTTATTTAAGTATGTAAGTTGTAAGTCATAAATTGTGGGATATAATGGCATATACTTGTCATAAAATGAAATGCTATTCACAGTTCCAGATGAGATCTGTATAATTAAATATTTATCTTATTTATTTTAAAAATTTATAACCCACACCATCTACTACTCTGGGAGGTTTACAAAAGTTGTTGTCACTTCGCTTGCAATAAAGAGTTGTTTCTTTATAGATGTCTCTTCCGGTATTTAGAAGAGCCTACCTTTCCTACTTCTTGCTTCTGCAGGTTTACAAAAGTAACATTCATAATAAAATCTATATAAAACGAAAACAAAAATGTCAGTAATAATATTCATAACAAAATCCTTATAATGACTAAAACAAACACTCCAATAATTTTATTTACATTACATTTGTATCCTGTGCTTTCCCACTCATGGCAGGCTCAATGCAGTGGGCAATGGAGGGTTAAGTGACTTACCCAGAGTCATAAGGAGCTGCCTGTACCTGGAATTGAACTCAGTTCCTCAGGACCAAAGTCCACCACCCTAACCACTAGGCCACTCCTCCACCCATAAAGTAATATGCAGACTTATCCTTACAAATCATTACAGATCTTATGATGTGGAGGGGCATTTTTGATATGACGTCTAAGTCCGAATTGAGACGTCTTACTGAAAACGTTTCAAAGGAACATATATAGCTCACAACCATAATCGAACCAGAAAAAACATTTCAATTTTTGGTTCCATTATGGCTTTGATGCTCAACACATCTATCTGTAACAACCATTTTCGAAAAAAAAAAAAAAGAAAGTCCCACGGAAAAATATAGAAAAACAAGCCATGGGGACGTCTATCTGGCAGTATTCCTAGTAAACTGTCCACACAGACACCCCAGCAATGCAGTGGGGCAGCCTAGTGGTCAGTGCACTGGACTTCACATAAAGGGACCCAGGTACAAATACAGAGAGAACCTACTGTACCTAAAGATCCACCACTACAATAGTCCTCAGGCTTGCCGGTCACTTATATATTTAGGTACAGGAAGTATTTCTGTGTTTCAGGAGGGCTCACATATTTGTACTGAAATGAAGGAGCTAAACTGGTAATTGAACCTGTGTCCTGTTGTTCACTGCACTGACCACTAGGCTGCTCCATCCACTTGGTGGCTGCTTTTTTAGGATTTCAATAATATCTTGTTCCTATCATATATCTACTCTTGATCCCTCAGCTATATAAGTAATGTTAGTTGAATGCTCCAATGCATTCCTATTAGGTGTATCATTAGTATTATGCTAACATTGTATTATATCTCTGGTATTTGAATTCCAGTGCTGTTAAATGTGTATATTTTTGATACTGTGTTATGGTAGTTCTATTATTAGGTTTCAGTTTACTGTTTTCAAGTTTACCTCATTTATTGTATTTATGTTTATTCTTAGTTATTTTACTATTGTCATGCTGTTAACAAAATTGTAAGTTTTATGTTAAACTGTACCTGCTGTACACCGCTTTGGGTGAATCTCTTCATAAAGGTGGCTAATAAATCCCAATAAATAAATAAAAGTATCTGGAGCTGTCATAGAGCCTGGTATGTTACTGTTACATCTTTGGGGGGTGGGAGGGGGTGAGTGACCACTGGGGGATTAAGGCGGGGTCATGCCTTCATCCCTCCAATGGACAACTGGTCAGTTAGGTCATCTTTTAATGACTTTAGTCATGACTGAAACAGGTCTAGATAAAAATGTACTTCTTTTTTGCCCTGGACCTTTTTTTCTGTTCAATTACCACAGGAAAAACATCCAGATTTAAAGCCCAACCAAATTCAGCCCAAGTCCTGCCTCCAACATTCCCCCTTGCGATTTAGACAAACTGCAAAGTTAAACATCCCAATTCTGAGTTTTCAAAATTGTGACTTAGGCAATTTTGCAAGAAAAATGTCCATCTGCCACTTCGTGCCGCTTTTGAGATATTTTTCTGTTTGAAAATGAGCATATAAATGCAGAAACCTATAAGTAAACAAGAGTACAAGTATGGGCCACAGAATTTCTGAGGGGTTTATATACTAAAACGCTATTAGGAAAAGAAAGCAGCACATGCTTCTACTGTTTTGAATGCAAATGATACACCTCCCTTTAATGTAGGAAGCACAAATCAAAAGATATTTGCCAAATGTGGCAGCGCTAAAATAGCTACATTAAACTGGATTATTTTGATATTCTCTTTTTGGAAAAACTCACCAAGAGCTCTTATTTGGAAGATCTCGTCATCCTGGAGATTTTTTGACTATATCAGGGCACTTTTTGATGAGCTGTATAAGTATTTAGGTCAGGGGTGGGCAACCTCGGTCCTCAAGAGCTGCAACCCAGTCAGGTTTTCCCCAATGAATATGCATGAGATCTATTCACATATAATGAAGTCAGGATATGTATAGTAAATGACGGCAGATAAAGACCTCTATGGTCCATCCAGTCTGCCCAAAAAGAGAAACTAATTTTACACGGTATGTGATACTTTATATGTATACCCGAGTTTGATTTGTCCTTGCCATTCTTAGGGCATAGACAGTAGAAGTCTGCCCAGCACCGGTTTTGCTTCCCAATTACCGGAGTCACCACGCAATCTCTGCTAAGATTCCATGGAGTCATTCCTTCTAACCAGGATTCCTTTGTGTTTGTGTGGAGCAGTAGCCTAGTGATTAGTACAGTGGTCTTTGATCCTGGGGAACTGAGTGCAATATCCACTGCAGCTCCTTGTGACTCTGCGCTAGTCACTTACAACAACAACAACAATCATTTCTAAAGCGCTACTAGGGTTACGCAGCGCTGTACAATTCAAACATAGAAGGACAGTCCCTGCTCAAAGAGCTTACAATCTAAAAGACAAGAGAACAAACTAAGGACAAGTGAACAATCTAGAGGACGAGTGAACAGTTAATCTGATAGGGTGGTTAGATTGGGGTATTTTATATTTCTCGAGCGGTTAGGCGCCGAAGGCAGCATTGAAGAGGTGAGTTTTAAGCAGAGATTTGAAGATGGGTAGGGAGGGGGCCTGGCGTATGGGTAAAGGAAGATTATTCCAGGCATAGGGTGAGGCAAGGCAGAATGAGCGGAGCCTGGAGTTGGCAGTAGTGGAGAAGGGTACTGAGAGAAGGGCTTTGTCCTGTGAGCGGAGGTTGCGGGCGGGAACATAGGGGGAGATGAGGGTGGAGAGGTAGTGAGGAGCCGTGGCCTGAGTGCATTTGTAGGTAAGGAGGAGGAGCTTGAATTGTATGTGATATCTGATCGGAAGCCAATGAAGTGATTTGAGGAGAGGGGTGGTGTGAGTATAATGGTTTTGGCGGAATATAAGACGTGCAGCAGCGTTCTGAACGGATTGAAGGGGGGATAGATGGCAGAGTGGGAGGCCGGTGAGGAGTAAGTTGCAGTAATCGAGGCGAGAGGTAATGAGAGCGTGGACGAGAGTTCTGGTGGTATGCTCAGAGAGGAAAGGGCGAATTTTGCTGATATTGAGGAGGAAGAAGCGACAGGTCTTGGCAGTCTGTTGGATATGCGCAGAGAAGGAGAGGGAGGAGTCGAAGGTGACTCCGAGGTTGCGGGCAGATGGGACGGGGAGGATGAGGGTGTTATCAACAGAGAAAGAGAGTGGAGGAAGAGGAGAAGTGGGTTTAGGAGGAAAGACAAGGAGCTCAGTCTTGGACATGTTCAGCTTCAGGTGGCGGTTGGACATCCATGCCGCAATGTCGGATAAACAGGCCGATACCTTGGCCTGAGTCTCCACCGTGATGTCAGGTGTGGAGAGGTATAGCTGGGTGTCATCAGCATAAAGATGATACTGAAAACCATGAGACGAGATCAGCGAGCCCAGGGAAGAGGTGTAGATTGAGAAGAGAAGGGGTCCAAGGACAGAACCCTGGGGAACTCCAACAGATAGTGGGATGGGAGTGGAGGAAGATCCATGGGAGTGTACCCTGAAGGTGCGGTGGGAGAGATAAGAGGAGAACCATGAGAGGACAGGGCCTTGGAACCCAAAAGAGGACAGCGTGGCAAGAAGTAAGTCATGATTGACAGTGTCAAACGCGGCGGAAAGATCAAGGAGGATGAGGATGGAGTAGTGACCTCTGGATTTGGCCAGGAGCAGGTCATTGCAAACTTTAGAGAGTGCCGTTTCAGTCGAGTGCAGAGGGCGAAAACCGGATTGAAGTGGATCGAGGATGGCGTGAGAGGAGAGAAAATCAAGGCAGCGGCTATGAACGGTGCGCTCAAGTATTTTGGAAAGGAAGGGTAAAAGAGAAATGGGGCGGTAGTTGGAGGGGCAGGTAGGGTCAAGTGAAGGTTTTTTGAGGAGAGGTGTGACAGCGGCGTGCTTGAAGGTGTCGGGGACAGTTGCGGTGGAGAGAGAGAGGCTGAGGATGCGACAGATGGCGGGGGTGACGGTATGGGAGATGGTGTTGAGTAGGTTGGTGGGGATGGGATCAGAGGAACAGGTGGTGCATTTCGAGGAGGAAAGAAGGCGGGAAGTTTCATCCTCGGTGATCTCAGGGAAGGAGGAGAAAGAGACCTGGGTAGGTTGGATGGGGGAGAGGGTTAGAGGGTGAAGAGGAGGTGGTGGCTTGGTCGTGAACTCAAGGTTGATCTTTTGCACTTTGTCGCCTCTGGTACAAAATAAATACCTTAATATATGTAAACCGCTTTGAATGTAGCTGCAAAAACCTCAGGAAGGCAGTATATCAAGTCCCAATTCCCTTTCCCTTTATCCCATGCACATTTGAATTCCATTACCATTTTCATCTCCACCACCTCCCGCAGTAGGGCATTCCACATATCCACCACCCTCTCCATGAAAAAATACTTCCTGATTCTGTCCCCCTTCAACCTCAATTCATGTCCTCTAGCTCCCTGGACATTCTTGGTCCAGTTCAAGTTCAAATGACATCTCTGATCCCTAATGGTGGTCTTATGGCACTAGTGTTAGGGGGTCAATCTTTGAAATAAGGAACAGCACTTAATGTAAGTGTCTTCCTTGTGCAGTAACTACAGGGCAGATGCTGGTGATGCTCCTGTTATTGCACAGGCGTTGCACATCTGTGCATTAATTTTTGCACCTGATGTGCAGTAAATGCAAAAAACATACCACATTTTAGTAAAGAGGCCTCATAATATGCTAGACCATCACTTAACTAAAAGGTGAGTTTAATGTAAAATAATGTAAAAATGATATAAAATTTGTAAGATTACACAAACATTGTTTGTCACCTCTCCTGTTATGGTTGATTTG
The DNA here is from genome assembly GCF_901765095.1 of Microcaecilia unicolor. Taxonomy (NCBI): domain Eukaryota; kingdom Metazoa; phylum Chordata; class Amphibia; order Gymnophiona; family Siphonopidae; genus Microcaecilia; species Microcaecilia unicolor. The sequence continues at coordinate 438,069,809 of NC_044032.1, forward strand.
ACTCTCGTCTCGTTTGTCAGAATGTTATTCTACACTCAAACTGTAACAGCTTTTGGGATGCCTTGCTGGGGGGAGGGGTCTTTTATGATATATCATTTGACTGAGAAGGTAACAAGTATTTACAGGATTCAGAAGTTGAAAAGTTGGAATGATTCCTAATTACATACTAAAAATATTTTGGGTTTTTAAACCACTTTTTCAAATACTGTCATGACTATTGTAAGAATTGTAACAATATGTGTCTCTAATGTTCCTTCAACCTCACACTAACACTATTTGCTTTTGTCTCACCTAGAATGTAAACCGCACTGAACCCTGGAGAGGGGATATTAGCGGCATACAAGAACTGATTTGAATTGAATTGAAGTTCCTTTCACAATTTACAATCTTTGGGATCCTTTTATTAAAAGGGTGTTAAGCCCTAACACAAGCTTAATGCATAAAAACAAGATACAGCAAAACATGTTAGTGCATTTTGCAATATTTTGCCTGTTAACGTGCACTAACACATGCTCTAGGTAGTTTTCAAAAATACTTTTTGAGGGGGCATGTCATAGGCAGAGAATGGGTGTGGAAGTATTATCTGGCCTGCATTCTTGGATTATCGCATGTGAACTGGCTAATGCAGAGTTAACAAAGGAATAAGTGGAGGGGCATTTTCGAATGGGGACACCCATCTCTAAGGGTGCCCATCTCTGATGATGTCCCTGCGAAGGGGTGGGGAAACCCGTATTATCGAAACAAGATGGGCATCCATCTTTCGCTTCGATAATATGGTCGGGAACGCCCAAATCTCAACATTTAGGTCAACCTTAGAGATGGTCTTCCTTAGAGATGGTTGTCCTCGGTTTTCGGCCATAATGGAAACAGAGGACTCTCATCTCAAAAACGACCAAATCCAAGCCCTTTGGTCATTGGAGGAGCCAGCATTCGTAGTGCACTGGTCCCCCTCACATGCCAGGACACCAACCGGGCACCCTAGGGGGCACTGCAGTGGACTTCACAAATTGATCCCAGGTGCATAGCTCCCTTACCTTGTGTGCTGAGCCCGCCAACCCCCCCCCCCAAACCCACTACCCACAACTGTAAATCACTACCATAGCCCTTAAAGGCTAACGGGGGCACCTAGATGTGGGTACAGTGGGTTTCTGGTGGGTTTTGGAGGGCTCACATTTACCACCACAAGTGTAACAGGTGGGGGGGATGGGCCTGGGTCCGCCTGCCTGAAGTGCACTGCAGTACCCACTAAAAACTGCTCCAGGGACCTGCATAGTGCTGTGATGGAGCTGGGTATGATATTTGAGGCTGGCATAGAGGGTGGCGAAAAAATGTCTTTTTTTTTGGGTGGGAGGGGGTTGGTGACCACTGGAGAAGTCAGGGGAGGTCATCCCAGATTCCCTCCAGTGGTCATCTGGTTAGTACGGGCACCTTTTCAAGGCTTGGTCATGAACAAAAAAGGACCAAGTAAAGTTGGTCAAATGCTTGTCAGAGCCGGCCTTCTTTTTTCCATTATTGGCCAAGGCCGGCCATCTCTTAACCATGCCCCCATACCGCCTTCGGTACTCTGCCGACATGCCCCCTTGAACTTTGTCCGGACCTGCGACGGAAAGTAGTTGAAGCCGGCCAAAATCGACTTTCGATTATACCGATTTGGCTGGCCTTAGGAAAAGGCCGGCCATCTTCCTATTTGTGTCGGAAAATGGCCGCCCTTCTCCTTCGAAAATAAGCAGGATACTGAGTTTCATTTTATCTAAGACAAAACCAGCATCTGAACCAGAAGAGCAAAGTGTGAACTATGAAAAAAGACCAAATCAGCTTTAGTTGATGTAAATGAAAAAAGGACTTCTTCCAAACTTGATTAACCTGGGCTTCAAAAGACAACAAATAGTCCAGGATAACACCCAAAACCCTAGATTCCTTTTCTACATTTAGAATAATGTCATTTGGTAGTGTAAGATTCAAAGTAATATCTATTGGAGAATTAGAAAACTACAAAACTTTGTTTTTAACTGGTTTAACTGAAGCATATATTCCATAGCCTGTTTCTGATTTTGGGTTTTTTTTCATGGCAACAGAGATTTTCAGCTAATGTAGAACAGACTGGGACCAACATCACACCTCCTTTCTAAATGGTATAAGATCGGTTCAAAAGAAAATCTTTAAACCAGTTCAACACTCGACCAGTCAGACTTAAACTACTCAATCTAGTTAACAGTAAATCATAATCCACTGAATCAAAAGCCACTGAAATATCATATTGAAGTAAAACAATGTTTTCTCCTATTTAAATACTCTTTAACAATAGTAGTTATAACCAATAAGCGGGATTCAGTACTATGTTGAGATCTGAAACCAAATTGAGATGTATGATAACTTGAAAATCTATCAATATAATATATCAATGTCTCCAGTAACTTAGTAATCGGTGGAATTCCTGCTATTGGTCTAAAACTAGAAGCAAGAGATCAATCCAAATTCTGAGCTTTTGGTATAGGAGTAAGGGCAATTGAACCCATCTCAACTGGAAGTTTCCCAGGTGTCAATAATGACTTATTTATTTGGATTTTGTTCATACCTTTTTTCAGTGGTGGATTAAGATATATTATGTTCAAGCGTACTGGGTATTTCCCTGTTGGGCTCTCATTCTAATTTAGTATCTGAGGCAATGGTGGGTTAAGTGACTTGCCCAGGTTCATAAGGAACAACAGTAGGATTTGAACTGATAACCTTGGGATGTCAAGTTTGGTGCTCTAACCAATAGGCTACTCCTCTACTCTATGGTGACAAAGATCACAAGCCACAGTGTTACAATACTAGGTGTATCTTGTTGGATTTTGCAAGGTTTTTACCAAAGCTTCATAACTTCTTGCAAAGACTTCAAGTATTAAATTCTATGCTGAATATTCTCACAGAAACGTGAGTCATTAGCCTGCCAGTTATTTGCAAATGGGACCAAAGGAAGATGAAATTTCAGACAGAGACAGAGGAAGCTCACTCTCAGTCATTTTGTCTGGAGATATTATTAGCATGGTACTTCTTGGTAGGAAGTATGCCTATCTATCTCAAAAACGAAAATACAAGAGATTAATCTGAGTGCTTACAACTTAGTGACAGCTTTGGGAGCAGTGAAATGGGACCCTGCTATAGGATGTGATAATACTGCACAATTGAAGCAGCTCTTCAGTATCTTATCTTGTGGATTATGGCAGATCTGGAGGTTCACACCAAGGAAACCATGTCAGAGCAGATTTTCTAGCTCTCCTCTGCTGATATAAATAACAGATACAGATTAGCAGAGATTGGATATGAGGCGGGTCACAGAATAGGCCCATGATAGAGCCATGAAAAGTCATTTTGACCACTTAAAATAAAGGACCTGATATTCAAAGAATGTATGTTTCCTGTTTTGAGAGTTATACTCCCAAATGGGCAAGTGACTAAATTTATACTCAAAATTCCAAATTTTAAGAGCATACAAAGTAGGCAGATTTACTGGGAGGGAAACATAAAGTTAGGAGCTTAACACTGATTTTCAAAACAAGGCTCATAAATCTAATCAAATGAATGGCAGGCATAAATTTATAAGCACAATATTTAATCTCTAAATCAAGATGAATTTTCAGCTGAAAAGTTAGGCCCTTAAATTTGTTTGAGTATAGATATCTAAATATAGGTGTTCAGCATTTTTTAGGTGTCCAGCAGGCCCAAAGTGATTTCATTGGACTCTATCAATATGCATCAAGCCTCCACTGTTGCCCTGTTTTACTTGCATTTCCAAAGATTTAGAGGACCTTCTACCAAAAAAAAAAAAAGTGTTTGGGGCTTAATACACTATAATGCAGGATTTTAATATGCAGCAAGTTCACAAGCTGCATCAAGAAGGGGTGTTCTCACTGGGTATTTTTTTGCAGGTTGTGCGTTAACATTCTGATTAATGCACGCTACCTGCTCCCAGTTAATGCAGAAGCACTTACCCCCAATTCTGTATAAGGCATGGTGAGTAGCGTGTATTAAATTGTGCCTGCAGTCAATTTATGTGCACTGCTTAATTGAGTAACGAGCCAACCAGTGATGATAATTGGCCGATAACAATCAACTATCACTAACTGGCAATAATTGGAATTTATGCACGCTTCTTATTAGGCGTATTCTAAAAAGAGGCTTGTGCATGGGCGTAGTTTGACAGTTTCATTTTGGGGGCAAAGGGTGGGGCGTGTCTCTTTCCCACCACTGCCCCCACCGCTCTCCCCCGCCGCTGCCACCACCACCACAGCACTGGAGTCTTCCAGTGGTGCCCAGTATCACCCTCCCCATCTTTCAATCCCCTAAGCTGCCGGCAGCCTCAGCGAAAGCAGCACGCACGCTGCTTTAGACCTGCCCCGGAAGCCCTTCTCTCTCCTACAGCTTCCTGCCTGCTTGGGAACAGGAAGTTGAAGGAGAAAGAAAGGCTTCCAGGGGCAGGTCTAAAGCAGCGTGCGTGCTGCGTTCTCTCATAGGCTGCTGGTGGCTCGGGGATTGGAGGATGGGGTGGCATCTTGTTTTGGGGGGGCACTGTCCCTTCACCCCCCCCAACTATGCCCATGGGCCTGTGTAAATTCTAACATGCGTAGCTGAAGTGAGGGTATGGCCATGGGAAAAGTTTGGGTGCATTGGGGGCAGGGGCATAGCCAGACAACAGATTTTGGGTGAGCCTAGGCAAGAAGTGAGTGGGCACCAAGTGTTCTCTCCCCCTCCCCTCAACCACCACCCAACAAATATCTCAGCTGGTGAGGAAATGCTTCTTTCCATCTTGGCAGACTGCAGCAGGCATGCACTGAAAACTGAGCATGCGCAGGTGCCGTAATTGTGGAGAGTAGCGTTTTCATTACCATCAGGGGAAGTCTTCAGCTGGCGGTGCTTGGGATCCCCACCAGCTACCACTAAACGTGTGCTACTGTTGGGTTGGCCTGAGCCCTAAGTGGGTGGGTCCCGGCCCACCCAGGGCCACCTGTGGCTACGCCACTGATTGGGGGCATTACTCAAATTTAAGCGCATTGTTATAGAATTCAAGGGAAGGAACCTACATTAAGATGTGGGTATTTACACCAGGATTTTCAGTGGTATAAATGGCTGTGCCTAAATGTAGGCACATTCCCCAGTCCTGTGCGATATTCTATACACAGCACCTAACTTTAGATACATTATATAGAATAGTGCTAGGTTTTTTAATCGGACACATCTAGATTTTAGACACCATTTACAGAATATAGCACTTACTGCCTCCTGTTTAAGAGGACCTAAATAGTCCTGGTTTAACTCTATGTTAGTCAGTTAGCACACGGTAAATGTAGGTGCCCTTTTACAAAGGTGTGTTAGGCACTATGCGCGTGCAGCGTGCGGCTAAACAAGATTACCGCCAGGCTACCATGCCCCCTGGTGGTAATTTTAGATTTGGTGCATGCCCATAATGCCTAGATGATCTATTTATTTTCTCCCACGTGCGGCATTTCCAGCGGTAATAGGCAGTTGGAGCATGCTGACGGTCACTGCATGTGTAGCGCATGAGCCCTTGCTGCTAGATCAATTGGTGGCGTTAAGGGCTCAGGCCAGTTTTGGATGCATGCTGGTTTCAGTTTTATCTTTTCCCATCCCATTAAAAAAAGCCCTTTTTTTGCAGACGTGGTAAAACTGGCCCCATGCGCACCCAATCCATGTGCCTCCACTACCACAGGCCATTTTTTACTGTGACTTAGTAAAAGGACCTCATAATGAGCTAGCTGGGTAATGCTTCCATGCTCTCTCTACACTCATGCCATGCCCCTAACAGAAAAATTAAGTAATGTTTGGTTCAACAGGCAAACTAGCGTAAAACTCCTTAACGTGGTCACATGGTAGCTTGTTTCAGCGCATTAACCACATGTTAAGTGCTTAACACACTTTAATAGAAGAGGCCCTTAATCCCATGATCCAGTATTTTGGATTGGACACATTGGTTTCCATAGAGGACAAATTTAATAGCTGATTGAACATATGGCATTTGATTTACAGATTCCAAACTATGATTTCTTGCTCAGTTCCTCAGTGGCAAACTGTCAAAAAGTTTCAGGAGCCTACAAATACCGTAACAGAGAGAGGAAGTGTGCATGTATATTGGACACATATGGAGAAAAAGCACAAATTGGAAACAGAAAACTGAAAAGAGAGGACACCAATTTGGAAACAAATCATTTAGTCTGGATTTTTGTTTTTCAAACTGTGCCTAGAATCTGTCCAAACTACAGCCATACAATAAGGTTATGTGTGATTTGCTAATCTCACAAAGTCAAACTTGGTTCGAGAAATTTATTTAATGCGTTTGAGGCTTCATTTACAAGACGCGCTAGCGATTCCCGCACGGCAAATGAGAGGAAGCCCATTCAATTCCTATGGGCTTTCCTCTCATTTGCCAAGGCAGAATCGCAAGCACGGCTTTGTAAAAGAAGTCCTTGGTGTGGTTACTGTTTGCTTTCCCTCAACATTAATGTCCCCCATTTAGGGAAAATTGTTTACACAACACATTGCTATATTTCTATAGATATTTAAAATAGAAACTATTGCAAAGTAACATGCGTAGCCTTTTCAGCTTGACTGATAGAGAGATACATCTGTCTGTCGAAAATTTAAGTTTTATGACCACCCCAATAATCCTCGCCTTTTATTTTACAGAGAGCAAATCCATAAAATATTGTTTGGGGAAAAATATTGGGCAATGTTCCCTAGCATTATTATCACATGGGCTGTTTTATTAAAGGGTGCTAAGCCCTTAATGCAGGGTTATATTGTGAGAACAGACTATTGCAAAAAGTATTAAAGTGACTGGCAGAATTTTGCCTGTTAGGGCGTGGTAACCTGAGTATTACTTACTTTCTAAAAATATTTTTTGGAGGGGTAAAAAAGTGGTCATTCCTGCATTATCCTGCTAGAGTTTTATGATTATTGCATGCTAACTGGATTACGAGGTTAATGCAGGAGAATCAAGTGCCTCCTAAATAGAAGGTAATAAGTGTTCCTGCATTAACTGTATGCAGATACTGTGGGCTAATGACATTATGCATGATCCGCATTATTGGGACCCTTTTACCAAGCTGAGCCAAAAGGGGGCCTGCGCTGGTGTCGGCGAGTGTTTTTGACAGGTTCTGAGGCCCCCTTTTACCGCAGCCGGGTATAAATGCAGTCTTTCTTTTCTGCAGGAAATGGCCATGCGGCAAATAAAGCACTTGCCATGTGGCCATTTTGGATGGGAGCCCTTTCCGCCACCCATTGAGATGGCGGTAAGGGCTCCCACGGTAACCCAGCAGTAACTGGGCAGTGCATGGCACTGCCCGATTACCGCTGAGTACACAGCAGTGCTACAAAAATAAAATATATTTTTGAAGTCTCGGATATGACGGCGCGCTGGGGGTGGGAACTACCGCCGGGCTGCTGGGGTAGCCCAGAGGTAGTTTCTTTTTTTTAGCAAGCAATAAGCCCATGTTGAGCTTATAGCCACTTTGTAAAAGGGGCCCTAAAATATTTGTAAAAATCCCCCAAGTACCACATTAAGGGGTCCTTTTACAAAGGGAAATGGGACTTGATATACCACCTTTCTGTGGTTTTTTGCAACTACATTCAAAGTGGTTTACATAGTATATACAGGTACTTATTTGTACCTGGGGCAATGGAGGGTTAAGTGACTTGCCCAGAGTCACAAGGAGCTGCAGTGGGAATTGATTTCAGTTCCCCAGGGTCAAAGTCCACTGCACTAACCACTAGGCCACTCCTCCACTAGCAATGTTCGATGTAGAAGCCTGCCCTTGCAGATCACCAATGCGGCCTCACAGGCTTCTGTTTCTGTGAGTCTGACGTCCTGCACGTATGTGCAGGACATCAGACTCTCAGAAATAGAAGCCTGCACGTTGCTGATCTGCAAGGGCAGGCTTCTACATGGAATAGCAATATTCCATGTAGAATCTCCAATAGTATCAACATTCCATGTAGAATCTCAAATAGGGAAAGGGAAATGGGACTTGATATACTGCCTTTCTGAGGTTTTTGCAACTACATTCAAAGCGGTTTACATAAATTCAGGTACTTATTTTGTATCAGGGGCAATGGAGGGTTAAGTGACTTGCCCAGAGTCACAAGGAGCTGCAGTGGGAATTGAACTTAGTTCCCCAGGATCAAAGTCCACTGCACTAACCACTAGGCCACTCCTCCACTAGCAATGTTCTATGTAGAAGCCTGCCCTTGCAGATCACCAATGCGGCCACGCAGGCTTCTGTTTCTGTGACGTCCTGCACTTAACTTAAGTGGCACTTAACCTGCACAGAAATAGAACCCTGCGCGTTGCTGTCTTGTTTACGCACTGGTGCCGTTTGCAGCCCGTGCTCTCCACCCCCACTCTCTCAACCTGGCTATGCTTCTGCCCCCGGTCTACACAGGCCTCCTGTCTTATGTGGGCACTGGCTGAATATTGGTTGGGACCCACATAATCTCTGGCCACCAGCCCTACTTAAATTAGCCCCTGATATTCAGACCAGTGCCCAGGTATAGCCCAGTACTGAATATAGAAAAGAACATATACTGGGTTAGACCAACGGCCCATCTAGCCCAGCATCTTGCTTCCAAGAGTGGCTAATTCAGGTCACAAGTACCAAATAGTAGCAAGATTCATGTTATTCATCCTAGGGACAAGCAGTGGCTTTAAAATATCATGGACCACTATGGGATGAATATTACCTCCAATGAGGGCAATTCTGTAAGATGGGTGCCAAGAGTGTGTGTAAATAATGCGTGTAATATTGGCATTTACACACGCATTTGCACATGTACATGTTTGAATGCCAATATTTGGGCTACGTAGAATGACACAGAAATTTGATGGTGAGTAGTTTGCAGATGGATGTCCCCACAGGTGGAGTGTGGGCAGGACACACTTATTCACCGCGGGAGGTGGTGGAAACAAAAACGGTAACGGAATTCAAACATGTGTGGGATAAACATAAAGGAATCCTGCTCAGAAGGAATGGATCCTAAGGAGCTTAGACGAGATTGGGTGGCAAAGCCGGTGGCGGGAGACAGAGATGGTGCTGGGCAGACTTATACGGTCTGTGCCAGAGCCGATGGTGGGAGGCGGGACTGGTGGTTTGGAGGCGGGGATAGTGCTGGGCAGACTTATACGGTCTATGCCAGAACCGGTGGTGGGAGGCGGGGCTGGTGGTTGGGAGGCGGGGATAGTGCTGGGCAGACTTATACGGTCTGTGCCCGGAAAAGGACAGGTACAAATCAAGGTAAGGTATACACAAAAAGTAGCACATGTGAGTTTATCTTGTTGGGCAGACTGGATGGACCGTGCAGGTCTTTTTCTGCCGTCATCTACTATGTTACTATGTAATTTAACTGGCCAGAAATGGCTCCTGGTTGGTTAAATCACCTGTTTGGGGTAATGGGTAATTTTCAGTGGCACTTAACCGATTAGCCCCACTAAAAATAACCAGAACTCAAAACCCCGCTATTTTGGGGCATTCCGGAGGTGGAGACAGAGCTTGGCTGGCTAAGTGCTAATATTCAGAACGTAATCGGCCAGATTAATCACATAAATAGGACTGTATAAAAGTCAGTCCTATCTTTTTGCTGAATTTCACTTTTAACCGGCTATGTGTTAGCTGGCTCCCTAAACCCAAAAGTTCAATGCCAGTGCCCAAGCATAGCCCAGCACTGAATTTCTGGCTTTGGTGCCAGCAGAGGTCAGCGAAACACTGATTGCTACTGGCTGAATATCGACTCCGCTGATTGTAGTATACTATAATCTCCCTGTGTTCTTTAGCAATCTAGGCATTACCATTTACAACAGCTCTATGGATGGTGTAAGTGATTCCATCTGAAATATGGGCACATAGTTGGCATATTGCACTGGTATTCTATACAGAAAAGTAGGTGTCTAATTTTCTTTGAAAATATGCTCCAGGTAGGCACATTGTAGGCACCTAGATGTAGGCAAACCTTTATGAAATTACCTTCAATACGTTAGATTTAACATAAGGTCCTAATGTGGCATGTCTAACTGACAGTGGCATTTTATTGACCTTACTGTATAGCTTTCTTTACATGCTTCTCAATAATTTTGCCTATATTTCTACTGCCACTCCCCAAAAATACTAGTTTAGTTTATTAGATTCTTGCTCATCTAAAATCAAATCAAAGCAGTATACAGTCTAAAATCAGAAAGGAAAGGAACTCCAATATTTCAAAGGACAGTAAAGTAAATCAGAGAGCAAAAGGAATAGGGTAGGAGAAAAAAAAGCTGTTAGGCTACTGGTCCTCCGGCCCTATGACGTCCAGAAATGCTAAGACAAATAAATAAGTCTTTAATGTTGCTTTAAATTTGGGGAAGGAACACTCTGAGAGCAGGTCAGGTGGAGGAGTGTTCCATCCACAAGAAAGGGATAGTACAAAAAAATACCAGACTGATGGGTAGATTGAAGACAGGAGCAGTGAACAGGGGGTTATTTGAAGCAACTGCTTGCAGCTTTGACTTTCTCATTACTCCGCTTTATCCTGTCCCCAAAGTGCATTGACCTTCAGGCAAATGCATCTAAAGTTGAAAAAAAAACCAACAACCAAAGAAGGGATTCCTTTCTCTGGGTGAGAGAGGGCTTTCCAAAGGATGTGTGTCTTTCAATTGAAAGAATTAAATCCAGCCTTAAAAATGATTCTTTATTTGATGAGGCCTATGACTGTGCCAGGCCTTGAGATGTATTACTACATGTGCTGGCAGTCTTATAACCCATATGTTGAGCCTCTCTTATCCAGTGCTAGAAAATTTATTAGGAGTAATTCTTGCCTGGAGTTCTTTGTTGGGTCTGTGTTAACCCACTGTGCCTCTCTTGTTAGGTCAATTCCCCACTGTTTATCCCTAAGGATATTTTGAGCAATGCTAATCTACTTCCTCTGGATACCCACTGAGACACAAGTCACTTTATAAAGAACAACCAGTTTTGACTGATATGTCCAAAGGGGTAAAGAATTTGGTTCCAGGAGCCTCCCGCATTGCTTTTCATTAATACAAATCACTGCTTGTTTGAGAAAACAAAGTTAGAATGAAGAGTGGCAGTTTTCATGCAGGGCGTGCTGTCTTTGACCTCTACTCGGCTGGTCATTTTTAAGGCTGACATATGATCTGTGGTATGCCGTGCCTGGAGAGAAATATATATGTTTTATAATATGTTTCCAAATGCTATCAATGTCCTCAAAAGCTTGAAATATTGTATGGCAACAGATGTTTATGTTTAATAAGGCTTGATATACCGCCTTTCAAATTAAAATCAAAATGGTTTACAGTAAAAGAGTAATGTCAAAACTAAAATAGGAAAGGAACTACGAAAGCTCTTTAGACTAGCAGAAGCAAAGCAAATGAAACCGAGAAACGGTTGCTGCCAAGATAGGAACCCCAGGTGAACATTGCCATCTTACACGTGGAATTGTTTGAATTGCTTTATAATGTTGTGGTAAATGTTGATTTCTATGGCACATTTGTGTCGTAATCATTCCATTCAGCACATGTGGAGGATAATTTTGTGATAGGGTGCCTAGTATGAAAGGCGCAAAGGCACAAAACATATGCTACATCTATTTGATAAAAACAACATATGCACCTATTTGCCTTTATAAAATAGCCACTCTGAAAGCTCTCTGACCAAATTATACCTTTTCTGAAAGAGGTATAATTTGGTGTGTTTATGTTCTAGTAAGAGTCAGGACATACAGGTGAAATTACTTAAAATATGAATACATCAATTCTTCCCCCACTGTTCTCATGCCTCACCCCCCAGGAACACCTACATGTATAATGAATAACAGTAGGCACTATGGGGCTAATATTGAAATGGAGTTATCTGCTCATTGATGCCTAGTGAAATATGTAACGCCATTATCCATGCATTTTCAAACACAAGCTGGCTGATATTTAAAACTATTTAACCAGCCAGGAACAGCTGCTGACCGGTTAAATAGACTTAAGCCAGCTAAGAGCTAATATTGATTAGCTGATACAATCATACAATAACCTGATGCAATCAATGGTACTAAGCCATTTAGACTACTGCAATGGAATTTATGCAGGATGCGAAGAACAAACATTAAAGAAACTTCAGACCACTCAAAACATGGCAGCTAGACTTATCTTTGGAAAAACGCAATTTGAAAGCGCAAAACCCCTCAGCAAAAAACAACACTGGCTCCCAATCAAACACATTGCTTTCAAAATCTGCACTCTAGTTCACAAAATTATCTACGTTGAAGCCCCGAGATACATGACAGACCTGGTTGACCTATCAACTAGAAACACATCCGAATCAACACGAACGTACCTAAATCTGCACTACCCAAGCTGCAAAGGACTCAAATACAAATCAACTTACGCATCCAGTTTCTCCCACATAAGCACACAACTGTGGAATGCATTACTAAAAGCCTTGAAAACTACATACGACCACCTAAACTTCCGGAGAAAACTAAAAACTAACCTGTTTAAAAAGGCATACCCTACCAATCCAACATAAACGCCAGATCTGTGCAACACAACAAAACTAAAGTACGTAATGGACATAACACAACTCTTCCGTAATATGATGCCCTAATGTGGCTGTGTCATGTGAATTTTATCTTACCACAACATCACTTTGTATTTGTTCACACCGGAGTCTGCAAACGCCTCTCCGGTACTATGTAAGCCACATTGAGCCTACAAATAGGTGGGAAAATGTGGGATAAAAATGTAACAAATAAATAAAAATAAATAAATATTCAGTGCAAGATAGCCAGTTACTACGGCCAAATACTAGCACTTAGCAGCTAGCCCGGTCACCAGCTATGTCACATGACTTAGCTGGTTAGTGCCAATATTTATTGGCTGACCGATAAGTTTAGTGACCAGACAGACCTGCGTAAATAGCAGGACTATCTTTGGCCACTATAACTTAGCAAGTGAGTCGATGAATATCGGCTTAACCGGCCATGTTTTTAGTGGCCAACCGCCTCCCCCCCAGAAATTCAATGCCAGTTGCTGGATACAGCCCTAGCATTGAATTTCCAGGTTTTCCACCGACCGCAGGAGTTAGCTGGGTTCCTTCCCGCAGTCTGAATATTGGCCCCTATGGGTTTGATATTCAGACACTGGTGTTCACCATTTTGCTAACCACCACCAACTTTATTCCTGGGCAACTTATCTAGCTGAGTGCAATATTCAGCACTTAGGGGCCCTTTTACTAAACCTCGTAAGCATCTACATGCATCCAACATGCGCCAAAATGGAGTTACCACCAAGCTACCACATGGCTTTTGTGGTAATTTCATTTTTGGTACATGTCTGATGCGAGCATCTGAAAAATAGTATTTCTTTTCGGACACACATATCGGACGCGCACCAAGTGGCATTTGATGCGCGTAGGTCATTACTGCCCGGTTATTGTATGAAACTTTAATGCTAGGTCAATGGCTGGTGGTAAGGTCTGAGATCCAAAATGGATGCTTGGCAATTTTCATTTTGCTGCACGTCCATTTTCGGCAAAAAGTTTAAAAAGGCATTTTTTTGCAGGTGTGCTGAAAAATGATTCTGCCTGCGGCCAAAACATACGTCTACACTACCATAGGCCATTTTTCAGTGCACCTTAGTAAACGGACCCCTTAATTGGTTATGTTGACGTGTATAAAGATAGGACTGTGTTTTATGTGGTTCTGTTTATCCAGTTACCTTATCCTGTTAAGTGCTGAAAATCGGCACTTACCGCTTAAGTGTTGTCTCTGCCCCTGGACTGCCACAAAATAGCTGGTTATACAGTAGCTTAGGGGCTAACCAGCTATACTCAGCGGCACTATCCAGTTCAGTGCCACGGGATATCTGTGGTTAGCCCGGGACATGAGATTTAAATGGCCAGGAGCTGTTTCTGGCTGTTTTAATTGCTTTGAATACTCACCCCTATATGGATACTGTCAGACTGAAAATCTCTCTAACCAGCCCAGCTCTATCCATATGGAGGGTAATTTTATTACTGGTCACTGGATTAAGAAGGCATAAAAGTGCTTATTTTTAGCTTACTTTATTAAAGACACATAGGTGACTGTGGGGCTCATCTTCAAAGCACTTAGATTTACAAAGATCAATAGGTTACTATGGAGCTCATTTTCAAAAGAGAAAAAAGACCAAAAAGTGGGATAAGTCTGCATTTGGACATTTTTCTCATAAAAAAGGGACATTTTTCTATGAAGTCCTTCAGAAGTGCATTCAAATCACAAGGGGGCATGTCATGGGCGGATTAATGATGGGATCAGCCATAATGTAACAAAACAAAACCATCCAGGACTAAAACTAAGACATTTTGAGCTAGACCTGTGTTTATAACGAATAAGGCACAAAAAGGTGCCTTAAATGACCACTGGAGGGAATCAGGGATGCCCTCCCTTTACTTTCACAGTGGTCTCTAACCCCCCCCCCCCCCCCCCCCCCGTAAAAATGTGATTTAAAACATTACTTGCCAGTGTATCTGGGTTTAAAAAAAGGTTTGGACAAGTTCCTGGAGGAAAAGTCCATAGCCTGCTATTGAGGTACACATGGGGAAAGTCATTGCTTATTCCTGGGATCAGTAGCATGAATCTTGCCACTATTTGGGATTCTGTCAGGTACTTGTGACCTGGATTGGGCACTATTGGAAACGGGATGCTGGGTTGATGGACCATTGGTCTGACCCAGTATGGCTGTTCTTCTTATGTTCTATTTTTTTTCTGTTAAGACACACATTTCCTCTGATTTGAAGCCTAAAACAAAGGGAAGCAGCGCGTTTTCCCCACCATGCCTGCTATGCCTATTTCAGGTCACATGGATTGATTGTGGTTCTAGGCCTGCAGATTGAAAATGGGCAGGAAACGTTATTGCGGGAGTGAGTGGAAGGAGATAAACCACCCTCTCCGCTTGAAATAGACTCCCATTGAACCCAGAATTTTGGTTTCCGTCGACTATGCCAGCAACCTTTATCTTCCTTTCTTCAATAGTTCCTTCCCTATGCGTCCTATCTGTCTGTCCTACCCTTATCCCTTATTTGTCCTGTCTGTCTGTCCTGATTTAGATTGTAAGCTCTTCTGAGCAGGAACTGTCTTTTCTTCATGTTTAATTGTGAAGCGCTGCGTACAACTGGTAGCGCTATAGAAATGATTTATAGTAGTATAGGAGCCTCTATGCCAGCCTCAGATGTTATACTCAGGAAATGATAAGTAGTAGTAGTCCAATAGAACAGCATGTCAGTCCCTGGAGTAGTGTAGTGTTGGGTGCAGTGTACTGCAGACAGGTGGACCCAGGCCCATACCTCCCCCTACCTGTTACACTTGTGGAGGATACTGTGAGCCCTCCAAAATTCACTATACCCTCATATAGGTGCCCCCTACACCTATAAGGGCTATGGTAGTGGGGTACATTTGGGGGTAGTGTGTTTTGTGTGTGTTTTCGAGGGGGGCACAGAAGACAAGATAATGGAGCAATGGTGAGAAGTGTACCTGGGAGCATTTTATGAAGTCCACTGCAGTGCCCCCTAGGGTGTCCTATTGCTGTCCTGGGATGTCTGGGGGGGCCGGTCTACTAAAAATGCTGTCTCCTCCTACATCTCAATGGCTTGATTTTGTGTGTTTTGCACTTGGATGTTTTTGTTTCTTTTTTTTGAAAATGCACCATGAACACAGAAGAGAAGTATTTGTTTAGCATGTTCACTTTATTCTTATGACTCTCCACAAAGCTGTTCTCAGCATCTTTCAGTCTTACAAGTCCATTGCTAGCCTTTCTCCTTTCCCCGATAAATCTGAAAAAGGTCTTGTCACATCTCCTTACATCTTTAGCCATTTTTTCTTCCACCTGTGCTTTCACTAGCCATATTTCCCTCTTTGCTTCTTTGAGTTTAATATGATAATCTTTCCTTGATCCTATTGTTGCATTCTTCATATTTTGCCCTTATTTTTTCAGCCACTTGTTTGGAGAACCATATAGGCTTTCTGTTTTTTTTTTCTACTTTCCTTGCATAAAGATCTGTTGCCATAGCTATACTAGCTTTCAGCTTGAACCACTGCCCCTCCACTTTTGTTATTGTAACCCTGCTGGTTAAAATTGAAAAAAAAAAAAAAAAAAACCTGGTCCGGGGGGGGGGGGGGGGGGGGGGGGGGGGGGGGCTTCTGTGAGAAGGAGGCAGGATTGGGGCTTGGAGGCACTGCAGTGTCACAGTTTCTGAAGTACTGCAGTGTTGGAGGAGTCAGGCAGTGTTAGGCTACATTGGCATGATAGTACGGGCCATCTGGGGGCATGTCAGGAGTATGAGAGGAAGGCTGTGCTAAACATGCTTTTCTGAGCATGCACAGTTTCTGGTGTATGTGCAGAAATGCCGGTAGTCAGGCTCTGAGTGTATCCGGCTTAATCCGGGAAGCAGGGTTCCAAAGAGCAGGGCGTACTCAGGAAGTGCCAGGCATGCTGGGGAGAGCTTCAGGGATCCTCCCTGAAAGGAGTTTATAGTGGGAGAGATAATTGCTGGGTCAGCTGTGTTCACATGCTCGCGTGAAGAGTGCTAGCAGGAGGAGGTTGGCGCGAGGGAGAGTGTGCATGCACCTGTAATGCCATCTCGAGGAAGAGAAGTGCAGTGGTCACCTGCAGAACAGAAGAATAAATAAATTATATAATTAAGAACATAAGTGTTGCTATACTGGGACAGACCAAAGATCCATCAAGTCCAGCATTCAGGGTACAAGTACCTGGCAAGATCCCAAAACCGTACAATACATTTTATGCTTCTTATCCTAGAAATAAGCAGTGAATTTCCCAAATCCATCTTAATAATCGATTATGGACTTTTCTTTTAGGAAGCTATCTAAACCTTTTTGAAACCCTGCTAAGCTAACTGCTTTTACTACATTCTCTGGCAACAAATTCCACAGTTTAATTACTGTTGAGTGAAGAAATATTTTCTCCAATTTGTTTTAAATTTACTACTTTATAGCTTCATTGCTTGCCCCCTAGTCCTAGTATTTTTTGAAAGAGTAAACAAGTGATTCACCCGTTCCACTCCACTAGTTTTTTTATAGACCTCTATCATACCTGCCCTCAACCATCTTTTCTCCAAGCTGAAGAGCTCTAGTCACTTTAGCCTTTCCTCATAGGGAATTCATCCCATCTCCTTTATAATTTTTGTTGCCCTTCTCTGTACCTTTTCTAATTCCACTGTATCTTTTTTGAGATGCGCTGACCAGAATTGCACACAGTATTCAAGGTGTGGTCACACCATGGAGCAATACAAAGTCATTATAACATTCTTATTTTTGTTTTCGATTCTTTTCCTATTAATATCTAATATTCTATTTGCTTTCTTAGCCACCGCTGCAGCACACTGAGCAGAGGGTTTCAATGTATCATCAACGATGACACCTAGATCCCTTTCCTGGTCGGTGCCTACTAATGTGAAACCTTGCATCATGTAACTATAGTTTGGGTTCCTCTTTCCCACGCGCATTATTTTACAATTGCTAACATTAAAAGTCATCTGCCATTTGGATGCCCAGTCTCCCAGTCTCATAAGTTCCTCTTGTAATTTTTCACAATCCTCTTGCGATTTAACAACTTTGAATAACTTTGTGTTGTCAGCAAATTTAATTACCTCACTAGTTACTCCCATTTCTAGATCATTTATAAATATGCTAGAAGCAGCAGTTCCAGCACAGACCCCTGGGGAACCCCACTATCTACCCTTCTCCATTGAGAATACTGACCATTTAACCCTACTCTCTGTTTTCTATCTTTTCTATTCTTCTGTTTTTGTCTCTATCATTCAAGACATCAGTTCACATCAAAAGTTAAAAGGAATAAAGAATGTTAAAATTCATAAAGGGAAGATAAACAATCATATTATCATACTATCAAGGGGCCAAAGGATCCCAAGAAGAATGGCTGTAATGTCCTTCAGGCCAGGGGCATAGCCAGAAAACAGATTTTGGGTGGGCCTAGGCAAGAAGTGGATGGGTATCAAGTGTTCTCCCCCCCCCCCCCCCCCAACAAAAAACTATCTCAGCTGGCAGGAAAACTCTTCTTTCCACCTTGGCAGTCTGCAGCACGTGTGCGCTGAAAACTGAGCATGTGCAGGTGCTGGTATTGTGGAGAGTAGCATTTTCGTTACCATCAGGGGGAATTCTTCAGCTGGCGGAGCTTGGGATTCCCACCAGCTACCACTAAATGTGTGCTACTGTTGGGTGGGCCTGAGTCCTAAGTGGGTGGGCCCTGGCCCACCCAGGCCCACCTGTGGCTATGCCACTGCTTCAGGCAGGATGTACATCCACCAGACCCCGGTGATACAATTGCACACTTTGACGGTAGCCCAGGTTGATAAATATGCCCCTGAAACTGTAATTTGTAATGTGCATGTTAAGTCCTTAGTAATACATAAACAGAAGGCAGTATTTTTGTGGTGGGTTACGGTCTTAAAATGAACAATACCCTATTTTATAAGCCCTGCTTACTCCCCCCCCCCCCACCTCAAACACTTTTGTTCAGCCATAGTAGTAACAGACTTTGGCAAGGAACCATAGATCACATGGCTCCCTCCAGAATCCAGTATGTATGCGTACATAATTTGGCCATAGAAGTCACTGTTGAATGATGGCTGAGACTCTGTCTTCTAATGGCTTTGGATTTTGTCTTTCTGGCACTCTATGGACTAGATTTAGTAAATGGTGCCCAAATTTGGGTGCCAAAAAAAATGCACACTGAGCTTTATTCTATAAAGGGCAGTTCGAGTTGGGCATTATTTAAAGAATAGCTTGTAGTGCAATGCCAGGATCTGCACCCAACTTTGAGTGCAAGAATTTACACTAACTGAAATCTGGTGTAAATACTTGCGCATAAATTAGGCATGGATACCCCCGAACCCTATAATACTGTGCACACCTTTAGTGAATGCTTCTGACTTGCATATGCCCCTCCCATGGCCATACCTCCTTTCAGGTGCAAGCTAAAAGATTTGCACGTACATTTTTATAGAACAGTGCTAAGCAAGATGCATGTGCAAATCCAAATTAGTGCCAATAATTGATTGTTAGTATCTAATTATTGTTGCTAATTGGCTCATTACTCAAATTGCATGTGCAAATTGAGTGCATGCCCAAATTTGCATGTGCAATTTTGAGCCTGTGAGAGTGCAGGTGAAAGGGGATCCGGGAAGGCACAAAGAAAGGGGGTACAGGGTGCCGGGAAATCCCAACGGGGCAGATTTCATGTGCACAACACCCACATTCAGAAAGATGGGCTACCGGAGGCAGAGAGGTTGGCTGGGTTAAGGAAGAAGGGGAGGAACTACCAGTCCCAGAATCCTTCTCTTCCCCACCCGGCTGTGCAAGAGTTAGGGGAGGAGATAGAAGATTGGGAAATGGTCTCTGAGGAAGGTGATGAGGGCCAGCTGGAGAGATTGGGGGCGGGGGAAGTTGAAGAGGAGGATAAAATGGAGATTACTGAAGGACTAGGGGAGGAACAGATGGAGATTGGAGCCCTGGCTCAAACCCAAAAAGCTGCTGTAAGAGGGTGGCTAGCTGTACCTTGGAGAGACTGGTGGAAGACTGGAGGAGAGAGGCTGAGGCCCTGGGGGAAATCTCTACTAAAGAGGAAACAGGTGCAGCCTGTGGGAGAGAAAGAGAGCTGGGCACAATTGAAACCCCAGCCAGAACCAGGTGGGAATAAAGCTGTGTAACCGTGCTGTAAGAAGGTGCAAGAAAGTCTGTGTAAACTGTTTTATACTAAAAAGGTCTGGGCTGCAACCTACCAACCTGAATTGTGCTCTGGGCTGCTAGCCTAAACAACCTGGAGTGAAGGGTGTTTTGTTGATTTGAAGCAAGAAAATAAAAGCTCTTACTTATAAACATTGGGCTTTGAATGTGCCTCTGTGAAAGGAACGGAGGGAGGAGGAAGTCCTGGGAGTTCACAGGGCCTGGAGCCAAGGCTCAGAGGAGCCAGAGTGCAGTGGAGTGAAGGCAACAGTCGTGTGGAGGAAGAGGCAGCTAAGCAGCGTCAAGCCTGGCTGGGTCCTGGATGGGTGACCCAGCTACAAGCCCCATATATAGAATCTGGGGATATAGGTAGAGGGCAATTTACAAACCACCTAAGTGCAAAGTGCACATAATTTTCAAAGGACAATGCAGTTATATTTTTCCTTTGAAAATAACAGTGGATCAAAGTACCTGTAGACATTTACACCTGGATGCACTTTCAGCTGAATTAAGGAGTCCTTTTACACTTTTTACTGTGGCAGGGGAAAAAGGCTATTTTTTTAATGGACTGGGAAATAGGTGTGTACAAAAATGAAAACTAGCACACTTATTTATGGCCTGAGCCCTTACAGCCAGCCAATGACCTAGCGGTAAGGATTCACACACTACCTGTGCAGTAACTATGCAGTGCGCGCCAATGTGGCCGTGCTGCCGATTACTGCCAAGAACACCCCTTGCGGTAGAAAATAGAAAAATATTTTCTGCCACAGGATTTGGCACATTCCAAACTCAGAATTACTGCCAGGCACACGCACCATCCCAGTGGCAGTGCCAATTTGGTATGTGCTACCCGTTTGTTAGCCCTCCCACAAATTGTAAAAGTGCCCCTTAGTGAGGATATTTCTCTTCACACATGTTCCTCTTCTTTCCCCTTTATCATCTGCTCATCCAAACTTTTGAAATTCTATGGAAACAATCTCATGAACTGACCCTGTTTTTATTCTTAATTTTCTCGTTAAATAAAATGCGATTCAAAATGACTAACTTTCTTAGGGGCTCTTTAAATAAGGGCCCTGTTTTAATGAGCCGCACAAACTTTTTAGCGTGCAAATTAGTGCATGCTAACACTAGAAACAACACCCATCCTATATAATAATTCTCACCTCCAACGTTCTATGCTTGGGACCGTGGCTCCCTGGCTGCAAGTGGTCTGCGAGGCAGACACGCACGGACGTCACTGACATCAACACAGCTGATTCCAAGGCAAGGGGAGGAGTAGGGAAACACGCGCAGCGTGTTTCCCTACTCCTCCTACTGCCTCGGAATCAGCTGTCACCCCCCCCCCCGTGCTATGGCCCCCTCGAAACCCACCCCCTCCCGCGAACCTGTCGATCCCCCCCCAGAACGCTGAAAACTGCCGCCACCGCCGTTGTTGTGCTACCTTCCCTTCCCGTAGGTTCTTCAATCATCTTCTTAGAAAGTTTAACTCTGTGCGTCTGACGGCGGCGGTGGTGGCAGTTTTCGCTGGCACAGGGGGGGGGAACGACAGGTTCGCAGAAGGGGGGGGGTTGAGGGGGCTGTAGCACGGGGGGGGGGGGGGAATTGCCTGCCTAAGGCCCGTTTCCTTTTTACTAGTAGGAATATAATGGGTTTGTCTATCATTAGCATGGGCTTAAAAGTTAGCGTGCCTAAAGCGTGGCTTAGTTAAAAGGCTATCACAAAATGTATTAAAGCGTTTTGCAATATGTTGCTTGTTACTACTACTACTACTACTATTTATCATTTCTATAGTGCTACAAGGCATATGCAGCGCTGTACACCATACACAAAAAGAGACAGTCCCTGCTCTAAGAGCTTACAATCTAGATAAGACAGGTAAACAGACAGAACAATTAAGGGTAAGGAAATAAATAGGAGAGGTTAAAGGACAGGGCAAGTGAGTAGTGGTTAGGAGTCAAAAGCAGTGGTAAAGAGGTGGGCTTTAAGTTTGGAAGTCTATTCCAGGCATGAGGGTGCTGCAAGACAAAAAGAACGGAGTCTAGAATTAGCAGTAGAGGAGAAGGGGACAGATAAGAGAGATTTATCTACAGAACGGAGTATCCAAGGGGGGGCGTAGGGAGAGACAAGAGTGGAGAGGTTTGGTTTGGGTTTGGATGGTTGGGTTTGCGGGGGAGTTGTAGTTGCGGAAAGAGCTCGAGGACCGAGAAGAAAGGGAGTGAGGACAGAATGGCCGGGGGGTGGTAGCAGGGCGGTATGGAGGGAGGTAGGGAGCAGCAGCTGTGGTATCTTTGGACCATGTGCATGGTTCTACGTCCTGTATATATGCTGCATGTTCTTTATACTGATCCCATACACGTGCCTTTTCCCTGTTCCTGGTCTCTTATATTCTTGGTTATAGGCCTCTATATTATACCTGGCGTTCCAGGGCACATGACAACACTGTTCTCCTTAAATGTACCTCCTGCCTTTTCTTACTAGAGTAAAGGCGAGTTACATCAAGGTACTTAAAGCATTTTACTAGTCCCTGAAGGGCTTACAATCTAAGTTCCAACCCACGGTAATGCAGGCTGTTTTCAAATCAAAACTCAAAACCCACTTCTTTACCATTGCTTTTGACTCCTAACTTAGTTGCCCTGTCCCTTAGCCTCACCTCTCTGTTCCCTTACCCTTAATTGTTCTGTCTGTGTACTGTCTTATCTAGATTGTAAGCTCTTCGAGCAGGGACTGGCTTTGTGTATGGTGTACAGCGCTGTGTATGCCTTGTAGCGCTATATGAATGATAAGTAGTAGTAGTAGTAGGTGCTGGGGAGCAGCAGAGTGAATACACTTATAGGTCAATAAGAGAAGCTTGAACTGAATACGGAAACGGATAGGGAGCCAATGAAGTGATTTAAGGAGGGGGCTAGCATTAGTGTGTTAGCGTGTATTAGGCAAGTGTTAACTCTGAGGGTGGAAGCATTAACCCACTAGTACCTTCTGATTAGTATGTGCTAACTGGCTAACACTGAGTTAACATGGGATCATTTAGTGCTTCTTAAACAGGAGGTGGTAAGTGCTCCCGCGTTAATTTTTTTTGTAAGTCCTGTGTGCTAACAGAAAAGTTAGGGCCAGTCCTGCAAAATTAAAAAAAAAAAAGAAAGAAAATGCTTTAAATACTGCCACAATGAATCTGGGTTTAGTCCATGGGAAAGTCCTTCATTAAGATGTGTTAAGCCCAAATTCTAATGTCTTTTAGTTAAAGGTCACCATAGTGCATGATAGCACAGTTAGGCCCTGATTAATCAGGACACAGAAAGAGAGAGAGAGAACCCCTAATAAGTCAAGCTATGAGTATCTTTTTAAGGGGCTCTTTTACTAAGCCACCTAGGCACCTACGTGCACCCAACATGCATCAATTTAAAGTTACTGCCCAGCTGCCATGTGGCCCTTGCGGTAATTTCATTTTTAACGTGCATCTGCTATGCATGCTGGAAAGTATTTTTATTTTCTGGCGTGTGGGCGGTAATCGGGCGGTAATAGGCATTTTACATGCTTAGACCATTACCGCCCAGTTACCGCATGAGACCTTACCACTAGGTCAATGGCTGGCAGTAAGATCTCAGACCCAAAATGGACGCACGGCAATTTTCATTTTGCCACACGTCCATTTTTGGTAAAAATGTATAAAAAAGGCATTTTTTACAGGTGCGCTGAAAATGATTCTGCGTGCGCCCAGAACACACGTCTAGACTACCGCAGGCCATTTTTTAGCTCGCCTTTGTAAAAGGACTCCTAAATCTAATGTGTCAGGCTCACTAAAGCCAAGGTTACTTTTATTGGCTTTTTTATGTGAAATTAGTTTGCAGCCCATACTGACGCCACAAAAATGAGGTATGAGGATCAAAGTCCTTCTATCAAAAAGATGTACCTGCCTTGGTTTATACTTCAGGGATTCAGTTTTAATCTCTGCTTGTGATAATTAGATACATTTTCTCTGTCAGCAGTCTATTTCTTGGCTACAGATAATTAATGAGAATTTATGATTTTTTTAAAAATGAAAGTTTCTTTTGCATTAATGCTTTCATTTTTTTTCCGTGTACTATAGTCTCCGAATCATACTGCATTTTGTTTTGTCCAAAGAAATAAAAGGATTTCACACTCCAGTAGGTCCATGTAAGTGGAGATTGCTAGCCCTGCCTCTACATACTGCTGCTCTCATTTAAGGATTTTGTCTTGACACCTTCATTTTTTAAAGTTCTTGACTGCAGCCTGATAAAGATGCACATTCCTGCCAGGCTCCACTGCTGGAATCGCACTCCGATGACCTCTTGACATTTCCCAGTTATTTTGGAAGGGGCTCTCCCCATCTATGTCAATAATCTAAACACTGGTCCTAACTGAAAGAGGGGAACCAGAGATAAGAGGAAACCTTGTCTACAGCAGGCACTTTCAAGTCAACTCACTCATAGCTGGAGTTTCAGCAACTTTAGCACCATTCAATAACATCAGGAGGAGACCAAAAGAAATGTTTCAAATTAATGAATGCCACTTGTCAAGTAATCAAACCTATTAGACCTTTCTAATTACAATCATGCAAGGAAAGATTTCAGGGTCAATTCACCCCACTTGGTTCTTGGAAAATGTATCTGAGAAAAATATATTTGGCACCGCAGGCAAAGAATTGCAGATTGAATTAAAAAATGATGCCGAGAAGCCCCATGCAAAACCCTGCTTAAGCTCCCATTTTGCAGGGTTTTACATCTGTCCCTAATTTCTGGCATGCCGTCTATTATATACATAATTATCAGATGTATAAGTTCCATGACCTCTTTTTGAACAACCACAATTACATAATGATGGTAATAACATCTGAGATTAGATGAGGTTCACAGAGCAAACATGAACTATGGCCTCATTTAAATATTCCCTCAACACACGGGTGGGCTCCATAGGAAAGAATGGGGGGAAAAGCAGCTGCAGTACATCCTGCCTTTAAGACAATTATGAGGAATGAAGAGCTTGTGATCACCTGGGATATTCCTGTTCCAACAGATAAAAAGCTGGATGCAAGAAAACTAGAGACAGGAGAAAAAAAAAACAACAACACAAGAATAGCATCGATAATAGACGTGCCAGTGCAGAATGATTATTCTGTGCAATGAAGTGAAAGATCCTCAAATGAAAAGAAATGCAGACCAAGAAAATGTATCAAAAGAGATACAGAAATATTTCCCATCATATTGGATGCCATAGGTTTGCTAATAGCAATTTCCAAGCACACCTTGATTAGTTATTTATACATATTGGAACATATAAACTCCACAAGGAAATTCTCTTTGGCACAATGCAAAGAGTACAGTGAGCACTAGCAGTAAATCTGAGAGCCGAGGTGAGCCCTCCTGGGACAGAGAAATATCCAGTGTACCTGAATGGAACTCACCTTGAGCTACTACTGAAAAAGGTGGGAGCAAAATCGAAATAAATAAATAAATAAAATAAATACTCCACATACTACTGTTGTGGTATATGCAAAACTAACCCATTTGGAAACATTGCCCCCCAAAAGCTCTCTTAGAGAGCATAAAATAATGGCTTAGGAAGCTACAGGACAAGCAAAAAGGAGGAACAAACCTTACATGAACGTGAGCAACAAACAAAGGAAAGTGAGGTAGATCCAAGGAGGATATGAAGTGTGTTTTATCGGAAAAAACAAATATTTGCAGCACTGACTCTCGCCATTTGGACGGCCACTGCTATTTAGTGCTTCTGTCCCGCTGAGGATCTTACAAGGATTTCACAGCAAGTACTTCGGCCACAATCTCATTTCTGCCATAACAGCAGAGATTCACCAGACCCCTGATGCAGGCCTTTTGTGCCAAAACACGGCCATGTCGGGTCGTCTTTCAGCTGTTTTTCCAATAAAAACCACTTGATATCCTCCTTGGAGCTACCTCACTTTCTTTTGCTTGTTAGGAAGCTACAGAGCATAATAAAATGTGGACAAATGTATATAAATTCTTCCCCTCCCTTCCTTCAAAATGCAAAAAAAAAAAAAAGTCACATTTACCGTCTTTGATGAAGTGCTTTACTTCTAATAAAGGTGCAACACTGAATCCTCAGTTGGCAAAATTCCTACCTCTTACCTGCTCTGCTTCCATGGCTTAACAGCTTAGAAGACTATTCAACATATCAACCTAGAACAGCAAGGGCAGGTGTTGTACCTGTGCCCCAGGGTATGTCTCAGAAAAATGTGAACCCCATTGTTTTAGGCCTTAGCTGTAGGGCCCAGACAATATTATGAGCATGGCCTAGTAGTTTCAAAAACATGGATCCATGGCCTTTTCACATAAGAAATGCTAGAAAATGAAGGTTAATGAAAATGTATATAATTTAACATACACATAAATGTAAATGTGTTCCCTCCCCCTCCTCCATTGCATTATTGGAGAGGAACCATCCTCCTCTGGCTATATCAAAACAGTCAGATGCCCAATGTGCCTAAACCCTAGTCTGCTGGACAGCAACTATGGGCTCCTTTTACTAAGCCGTGGTAATGATTCTTGTGTGGTATATGTGACCAAGCCCATAGGAATTGAACAGGCTTCGTTGCATTTACTGAATTGGAAATCACTGTCGCTGCTTAGTAGAAGGAGCCCTGTGAGTCATGCGCCTATATCACCATTCCCTCAAAATACCATGTTTGGCTCAGATAATCTGCTGCTACATTTCAACGTGCAAAGCAAATGTGAGAGCCTAATACATGTGACTACTATTCAAGCAACCAATCAAGGTAAAGCGAATGCATCAGATACATTTTTAAACCAGGCTATTGGAGCTCCTATAGTATACGCTATTCCAAATCTGGAGTCCGCTGGTGCTATCAGTCATGTGCAAAACGCTTGTAATTTTTGCTAATTTGTCAATATAGACTGTATTCAATACTACTTTATAATCATAGAAAATGAAAAAAAAGTGACTACTTAGCTTGCAAAAGCAATCACAACGTCATGTCCATGATCTAACATAGATACTTATAAATACATTGGGGCAGAGTTCCAAAAGAGTAAAATAGATTTCATGCTACCTATTTACAGGAATATATGGTGGATTTTGGACTTTTTTCATGAACTTGTCCTAACATTTTTGAAACCCTGCTATGCTAGTCGCTTTTACTCACGTTTTCTCTGATAATGATTTTCAGAGTTTAATTATTTGTTGAGTGAAGAAATATTTTCTCCTATTTGTTTTGTGTACTACTTAGCAATTTCATTACTTGTGTTCTAGTCCTTGTATTTTTGTAAAGAGTAACTAAGTGATTCACATCTATCCAGTCCATACCACTGATGATTTTATAGCCCCCTATCATATCTCCCCTCAGCCATCTTTTTTCCAAGCTGAAGAGCCCAAGTCTCTTTAGCCTTTCCTCATAGGGAAGTTGTCTCATTTCCTTATCAATTTGGCCTCCCTTTTCTGTACCCTTTCTAATTCAGCTAAATCTTTTTTGAGACGTGGTGACCAAAATTACAATCTCTCAGTTTCTCTATATGGCACCAAATTTGGGTACCAAAAATTGCACGCAGATTGAATATGCCTGCGCAAATTAATTAACTAACCAGTCTTTAACTAGTAATAAATTGATGTGAACAATCAATTATTGCTGTTAATTGGCAGCAATTAGATTTTATGCGTGTCTTCCTGTGTGTTATTCTAGAACCAGGTGTGCCTAAATCCCCAAGCACACAACTCAAAAGGGGGTATGTCCAGGGGTGTTGTAGGGGCATTTTGAAAAATTTGCATGTGGAGTTATAGAATACCGCCATTCCCATGCCTAAATGCCAAGAGTTTGGCATCAGCATTTACACCAGGTTTCAGTGATGTAAATACCTGCATCCAAATTTGGGTATGGGAATGGGTTCTAAGTGCTTTTCTGTAAAGAGTGCTCAGCTTGGAGTGCTCTTTAGAGAATAGGGCTCCATGCCAATTTTTTCCTGCACCCAAATTTGGGCATCATTTACTGAATCTGACCCAAAATTTGAGGAGAGATACAAAAGGGCCCTTTTACTAAAGGGTTGCTGTGCAGCAATGGGCTTGCCGTGTAGAAACCTGGAACTACCACTGGCCCAAGGTGGGTGCCGGTGGTAGTTCCACCCCCCATCCAGCACATGCCATTTCCAGTGCTAGCGGAAATATTGAGAAATATTTCTGCAGGGGTTACATGGCAGTAATCGGGCAGCGCCACACGCTACCTGGTTTCTGCTGGGTTAATGCAGGAGCCCTTACTGCCACCTCAATGAGTAGCGGTAAATGCTGTCCCTGAAATGACCACATGGCAAGTGTGAACTTACTGCATGGCCATTTCAGGGGTCCTTTTACTAAGGTGCGCTGAAAATGGCCTGCGGTAGTGTAGAAGCACCTGCAAAAAATGCGCTTTTTTTGCCGAAAATGGATGTGCAGCAAAATGAAAATTGCCGCGTGACCATTTTGGGTCTGAAACCTTACTGCAAGCCATTGACCTAGTGGTAAGGTCTGACGTGGTAACTGGGTGGTAATGGTTTCTGTGCATTGAATGCCATATGATGCACGTAGCTGCCAAGCGCCAGAAAATAAAAAATATTTTTTAGACACGTGTAGCGGACGCGCGCCAAAATTGAAATTACCACAAGGGCCACGCGGTAACCAGGCAGTAACTCCAATTTGGTGCGCGTTGGGCACATGTAGGCACCTCATGCGGCTTCGTAAAAGGGCCCCTCAGTTTGGTTAGTTTCACCCACTGTGGTAAAAAGGGCCCTTGCGCGGAAAAAATGGTCACTGCCACTAGCTCAGTTCCCCCTTTACCGTACCTTAGCAAAAGGGCCCCAAAGGCACCACTGAGCGATATAAAGGCACAATAATATGTTCTGTTTTATCCTCTGGTTTTTTTTTCCTAATCATTCTTAACATTCTATTTGCTTTCTTGGCTGCTGCTGCACACTGGACACAGGATTTCAATGTATCATTAGTGCTGCAGTTTCCATAACGTGCCAGGATAGGGTTGTCTGAAATCCAGGAATGCCCTAAATTCTTTGCCTTGGAACTGGGTAAATTGGTAGCTCTGATTCTACCTCCTTATATCATGATCTAAAAAAGAAAGGAAAAAAGGGCTGTCAGGATGACAGTTCATGTGGCTGATACATATTTTATATTCGGCCAGTTTTGAGGCTTTGTTGATAAATTGAGTCCACAGCACACCAGCCATTTATAACCTGACGCCTCATTGTCCATGATTATACATATTTTTTCTAGGGATATTTAGGGTGAGGTGTCACTTAAAAACTGAAGTGCTATCAGTCTGTCTGGGAAATGTCTGAAGGAATTCTGATGTCTGCAATTTCTTTCTCCTCGAGAACTTTCTATCTCCTCTGCAAGAATTATAAGCAGACAGAATTGCTGAAGCTGGATTCCAAAAAAGAAAAAAAATTTAAAAAAAGGAAGAAAGAAAAAAAATCAGCTATGCAATTAATCACTTTGCCTCCTTCAGAAATGTTTGGATTTAATGTCTTTTCTGAGCTGTACATGTGAAGGTGGCTGCAAACTTTCAAATATTTACATTTGGGAATATGAAAAAGAATACATTTGCAAATACTATTCCTTTGCCTAGACAGTGTTCAATTTAGGACATGATGCAAGACTCCAGTGCAAGAACTAAGGGGCCCTTTTACCAAGCCGCCTAAAAGAGGCCCTGCGGTGGCGTCGGCATGTGGATTTGCCATGCGCCAAGGTCCCTTTTACCACAGCCGGGTTAAAAAAAAAGAAAAGTAAATGGCTGTGCAGCAAGTACAAACTTGCCACATGGCTATTTCCTGAGGCCACACTATCCCGTCAGTAAAAATTAAAATATTTCCGGTCATACCAGTAATGGCAAGAGGTAGTGCCAGAATGGCATGTGGCAATGCCACGGTTGCTCTACCGCAGAGTTGTAAAAGTGCCCCTAAGATAGGTTTCCAATCTATGGGGAAAAAGAGTCTTTTTGACCTCATGAAATTCAGCTGAAAAGCCCAGTCTTCCAGGTTTCCTAAGGTCTTCATGCGATTTTTCACAATCCGCATGTGTTTTAACAACCTTGAATAGTAAGTACATAAGTATTGTCATACTGGGAAAGACCAAAGGTCCATCAAGCCCAGCATCCTGTTTCCAACAGTGGCCAATCCAGGTCATAAATACCTGGCAAGATCCCAAAAAAGTATGCTGCTTATCCCAGAAATAGTGGATTTTCCCCAAGTCCAATTTAATAATGGTCTATGGACTTTTCCTTTAGGAAGTGTAACAAAGAGAGGGAACTGAGAACAAGCAAAGTCCAACCAAAAAAAAAAACAGCACAAAGGGCCTTTAAAAACAAAAGGGACACAGTTCTTATATTAAAAAAATCCTTTAATAATGAAATTTGATTGAAGAGAGACCCGACACGGGCCGTGTTTCGGTGCTACTGCACTTGCATCAGGGGTCACACCATGACGAGAAGGCTCTAACATACAAATTGAAAACATCAGATGTTTTTCAAAGTTGTCTATAATATATTTCTCCATATATCATACAATATAGAGCTCATGCATACCTTCAGTGTGAGTATCAAATAGACCATTTGATACTCACACTGAAGGTATGCGTGAGCTCTATATCGGGTCTCTCTTCAATCAAATTTCATTATTAAAGGATTTTTTAACTATAAGAACTGTGTCCCTTTTGTTTTTAAAGGCCCTTTGTGCTTTTCCTTTAGGAAGCCATCCAAATCTTTTTTAAAGTCTGCAAAGCTAACCGCCTTTTCCACATTCTCTGGCAATGAATTTCAGAGTTTAATTACACGTTGAGTGAAGAAACATTTTCTCCAATTTGTTTTAAATTTACTACTTTGTAGCTTCATCTTATGCCCCCTAGACCTAGTTCCATTCCACTCATTATTTTATAGACATAGAAACATAGAAACACGACGGCAGTTAAAGGCCATATGACCTATCCAGTCTGCCCATCCTCTGTAACCCCTAATTCTTCCTGTTCCTAAGCGATCCCACATGATTATCCCATGCCTTTTTAAATTCTGGAACAGTCCTCGACTCCCCCACCTCCACCAGGAGGCCATTCCACACCACCATCTCCACCCTTTCTGTGACATAATACTTCCTTAGGTTACTCCTAAGACTATTCCCTCTTAACTTTGTCATATGCCCCCTCATTCCAGAGCTCGCCTTCATTTGAGAAAAAGGCTCTCTTCCTGTACATAAATGCCCTTGAGATATTTAAACGTTTCTATTATGTCTCCTCTCTCCCTCCTCTCTGGTCATAAGCCTGTCCGTATAATTTTTGCATTCAAGACCGCTTACTAATTTTGTAGCCGCCCTCTGGACTGACTCCATCCTGTTTATATCTTTCTGTAGGTTTGATCTCCAGAACTGCACGCAGTACTCCAAATGAAGCCTCACCAGAGACTTATACAACGGCACTATCACCTCCTTTTTCCTGTTGGTCATGCCTCTCTTTATACACCCAAGCATCCTTCTGGCTTTAGCCGTCGCTTTTTCTACCTGTTTGAATGTTTAAGGTCGTCAGACACAATCACCCCCTCTTCCTTCGCACACTGCAGCACTACATCCCTATACTGTACCATTCCCTCGGATTTTTGCGACCTCTATCATATCTCCCCTCAGCCGTCTTTTCTCCAAGCTGAAGAGCCCCAGTCGCTTTAGCCTTTCCTCATAGGGAAGTCATCCCATCCCCCTTTATCATTTTCGTCACCCTTCTCTGCACCTTTTCTAATTCCACTATATCTTTTTTGAGATGCGGCGACCAGAATTGAACACGATATTCGAGGTGCGGTCGCACCATGGAGCGATACAAAGACATTATAACATCCTCATTTTTGTTTTCCATTCCTTTCCTAATAATACCTAATATTCTATTTGCTTTCTTAGCCGCAGCAGCACACTGAGCAGAAGGTTTCAACATATCATCAACGATGACACCTAGATCCCTTTCTTGGTCGGTGACTCCTAACATGGAACCTTGCATGACATAGCTATAATTCGGGTTCCTCTTTCCCACATGCATCACTTTGCACTTGCTCACATTAAACACCATCTGCCATTTAGACTCCCAGTCTCGTAAAGTCCTCTTGTAATTTTTCACAATCCTCTTGCGATTGAACTACTTTGAATAACTTTGTGTCATCAGCAAATTTAATTACCTCACTAGTTACCCCCATCTCGAGGTCATTTAGGGGAAGGAGGCAGGAAGGAGGAAAAGACTTTTTTTTTTTAATGTGGGTCTAGTTTATAAAATATGTGACTACACGTATAGGACTAGATTCTATATATCATTCCTAAAAAATTGACGCCAAAATTAAATTCGCCTAAGCGATATAACATACACCTTAATTTAGGCATACTTTACAGAATAAGCCTAAAACTCTGCACAGTATATAGAATACACCGAGCACCGGTACACATGACTAAATTCAGTCACAGGCAGCTACACCAAGCTAAATGTTGATGCCTAAATTAGGTGCAGACCGGTGTATTCTATAACAACATGCATAGATTTTAGAAATGCCCACGACCTGCCCATGGCCAGCCCACTTTTCAACTACGCAATTTAGAATTTACATGCAGCACATTATGCCAATAATTGCTTATTAAGTGGCAATTATTGACTCTAATTGGCTCGGTACTAATTAAGCTGTGCGTGCAAATACAGAATATGGCTGTATTTGTGCACACAACATAAGTCGTGCTATATAGAATCCAGGGATAAGGGCGATTCTACAGCTGGGTGCTCTTGAATAAATCGGCATCTTGGTGTCTACATTTAGGTGTCCCCAGTTATGCCATGTCAATAGCAGGCATAAATGCAGCAGTTTAACTGTAAATTACCTGTGTAAATGTTGGACCCTCCCATGCCCTGTCCATGCTCCTCTGCTTGTGAAAACTTCTTGCATTTATGTGCTAAGTTACAGAATACCGCCAAGCGCGTGGCCAGCACTTACACATGCAACAGTCGCTTGGATAAATGCCAGTAGTCTACAATTGACATGCACAGTGGCTGCTAACTATAGGTGACATATTGTAGAATCAGAGGGATAGAGAACATGTATGCATTTACATGCTACGGGGGCTGGTCCTAGGAGCCTATTTGTGATCATCTCTGGGAAAAGATAACTAAAGTAGCAGATCCAAAATGTTGAGAATGGCTGATTTTTTTCATGTCATGGGTTCTGTAACCTTTTTATTTATTAATTTTTTCATATAAAAGGATGTGGTTTGGACTGCTTTATTACAAATTTCTCTATCAGAATTCATTAAAACTTCATTTTTTTGTTTCCGGTGGCTTTAGTCACCTTTTCCCAGCGACAGTCACATTTTATAAAGGCAAATAGGTGCCCATGTTGCTTTTATAAAATGGTTTAAATTTAGATTATTTGGATCATTTTTTTTTTACATACAACTTGAGATTAGGTGGTGCCTATTGGTGACTTTAATAAAATAAGCACCTTTTTGGATTTCACACTAGAGAGTGACATGGGACAAAGATTCATCCTCACTCCTTCACCACATCTTCAAAATGGCTATTGAGACTTTCTGCAGCAGCCTTGCGAGTCTTCCGCTTGAAGTCTCAGCAGCCATTTTGAAGACGCAACACCACCAGCCAGAGCAACAGCAGTGGCAGGAAACAGGAGGGGGGGGGGGGTTCATTCGTGCCCCTGAAGAGGCCACTAATCTAGGGCACATTAAAGTAGGTCCAGGGAGGGCCCACTGATACTTGCCAGTAGGGTGGGATGGCCAACTCTTTATCCCCATTACCGTAGGAAAAAAACAATTGTAGTCCCCGTTCCCACGGTACTACTGTGTAATGTACTACCATTACCATGGTAATATCATGCGATTTTTAAAATATTTCTCCATTACCACAGTAATTGCCCCAGTATCCGCAATAATTCCTGTAGTAACCATTACCACCTCACTCCCTACTTCACATACAGGTGTCATGTTTGCCCTAAATGTGTATTAAGACCTCTTGTAGCTCATCCTTATAGTTCACACTTGTTGAGATCCCTTTTTAGTGGAAATTATTATTTTAAAAATCCAATATATTCTGCTTTAGAAACAATTGCATCACGTTTAAAAAAAATTCAAATTAATTTATTAAGGGCTTCTTTTACTAAGCGGCAGTAAGCCCAACACAAGCTTACTGCTTGCTTTATAGGAAGTACCGCTGGCTACCGTAGCAGACTGGCGGTACTTCCTACCCCTAGGTGCTGTCATTTCCATTGCTACAAAAATCTTTTTATTTTTGTAGCACTGGAGTGTACCCGGCAGTAATCGGGCAGTGGTGATAAGGGGCCCCCCCCCCCAAATGGCCGCACAGCAAGTGCTTTACTTGCCACCCGGCCATTTCCTGTAGGAAAGTGAGACCTCCCTTTTACCAGCCACATTAAAAGGGGACCTCGGCGTGCATGTAAAACATGCACCAATGGCAGCGTCATCCTCCTTTTGCCGCAGTTTGGTAAAAGGGGCCCTAAATAAAGACAGTAGAGAGAAAGACCTCAAAAGTAGAGCTCCCCATGTGCATCCATAGCATCAACAATTGCTCATATTCAATCACAGGTTAGAAAAAACTTCACTGTAGTATTTTTTAGACAATATTCAATATTCAAAATCATAAAGGTTCAGGAATCAACATGATACAAATTTTATATTCATGAGAGGATGAACTAAGTCTTCTGTATTCTCATCAACGATCTAATTAATTAACACAAAAATATAAATTGCAATGCAACTTATCTGAACGAGTCAACAATGTTCTGTTTTCATGTGGCTGCTCGGAGTATATTGAATTCTCATGTTTTTTTGACTGCTTGATTCTCTTAATAATTTTGGAATTATTACTTTGACAAATTCATGCTCATGTGTTGCTTCCTATTGTGTTTGAACAGCTTTGAACATCTCAGAGGAGGAGTCTGGATGAAATATGTTCATGTATACTTTACATGTTAAAGATTAAACCTACTCCTGAGCAGGTATAAACATCAGTGCCCAAAATCTAGGTGCTGTTTCTGCAGAATTTGTGCTAGAATTAAAACAAACAAACAAACAAAACACACACACACACACACACACACATAGATGCCTATCTAGCTTATTTTCGAAAGGGAAGGACGCCTATCTTCTGACACAAATCGTGAGATGGGCGTCCTTCTTCCGAGGTCACCCAAATCAGCATAATCGAAAGCTGATTTTTTGCGTCCTCAACTGCTTTCCATCGCTGGGACGACCAAAGTTCACGGGGGCGTGTCGGAAGTGTACCGAAGGCGGGAAGGGGGCGTGGTTAAGAGATGGGCATCTTCGGCCGATAATGGAAAAAAGAAGGGCGTCCCTGACGAGCATTTGGTGGACTTTACTTGGTCCCTTTTTTTCACAACCAAGCCTCGAAAAGGTGTCCGAACTGACCAGATGACCACCGTTCGATTATGCCCCTCTATGTCATTATAAAGTAGGCCAAAAATGAGCATCTTCTTGCCCTATTAACCTAGATGCCTTATTATAAAATTAGCCTTATACCCCTTAATGTTCAGTTTGCTGCAGTGAGCGTTTTTTTTTTTAACATCTACTGTCACTGGCTAGTTGAGCCCCCAATATTTATTGCCTGGTCATGTCCAGGCACCATCACTGAATATCGGGGGCTAAATGAAGGTGTGCTGTCTGCCAGAGTTTATGCGGACCCAGTCAAAATTCAGCTGAAGCCCACATAAGAAAGTTATGTGCGCCTCAGCTGAATATCAGGCTGTTACCTGCATAAAAATCCTTTCCTCCGTCCCAACTTGATGTGCGGTGGGGGCACCCCCCCAGCAACAGCCCCCTCCAGGGCAGCATCCCACCCCTACCTCCCAGTCAGGATAGGACCCCCTCTGGGGCTGACCTCTCTGGTGGTTCAGTGGGGGGTTGGGTGCAAGAGCAAAACCCCCTCACCCCTGCCTCTTTCATGAGCTTCTTCAAAATGGCTGCCACATGCTCTTATAAGAGGTTTTCATTTCTGCCCCTGATACCCTTCTGGACCACAAAGGAGGTCAGGTGGGCCCATGGGGGGGGGGGGGGGGTTGGATCCTAGCCTGAAAAGGTGGGGAGTGGGGATGGGAGGGCCAGGGGGATGTCATTGCCCACACTGGGGGGAAGGAGGCAGGAAGGAGGAAAAGGCTTTTTTTTTAATGTGGGTCTAGGCCCAATATTCAGACAGGGCCTGCATAAGATAAGTGGGTGAATGTAGGACAACTGTTTAGCTGTACTAAATTCACCTACTTAACTTATGTGAGCCTCGACTAAACAGTGACGGCGCCCGCATAAGCCCTGGCTCCTTCCCAGCACTGCCCTTGGCCCACCCTTGACCATCTCACTTTTCTTTGGGCTGGTCACAGGCAATATTCATCAGCATTCCCTGCTATAGTGCCGCTGAATATCGACGGTTGGGCAGCAACAGGCCATTTAGGCAGGCAGGAGATGCTCCTGCCCGCTTAATCACTTTGAATATGGGTTCCATAAAGTGCGAGTGATACAGTAGAATTCAAACAAGCTTCAGGAACTGGCCTGACTTCTAGGTCGTCTGTGCTCTAATTACTAAATATTAACATTTTTCTAAAAAAGTAAAATTACCACTTCTTCATATTTTGGTTTTCCTGCATAAGGGCTCCTTTTACTAAGCTGCGGTAAGCACATCCTTCGGTAAAAACTCAATGTGCATATGAAAACCATGTGCTAAAAAATGTCTTACTTTTTCTCTGAGGGGACATGCCTGGGGGTGGAGAGCGAGCACGACAGCACGAACCAGTTAGCGCAGCCACATTACTGCGTGCTAACTGATTAACACGGGATTAGCACACGAGACCTTACCATCTACAAAATAGGTGGCAGTAAAGACTAACATGCTAATTTTTGGTAATGGCCGTATACTAATGGCAATCAAAGGAATGTAGAGGGAGACATGACTCTGAAGCTGGGAGAATTCAAGTGGAAACTATTAGGCACCAAAATAATAGACCCTACATGGACCAGTGTTTCGGTGGCAAAAAACGCCTGCCTCAAGGGTCACAGAACTCAAACAGAAGTCAACTGTATGTGATTGGTACCTAGAAGTGGGATATATTC
The DNA here is from genome assembly GCF_901765095.1 of Microcaecilia unicolor. Lineage (NCBI taxonomy): Eukaryota > Metazoa > Chordata > Amphibia > Gymnophiona > Siphonopidae > Microcaecilia > Microcaecilia unicolor. The sequence continues at coordinate 438,106,720 of NC_044032.1, forward strand.
TCCTCAAACATGCTACACAGTCAAAACCATGTGTTACCACCAAAAGAAGCAAATGCTTTCAGGAACACTGTCTTCATGAATGACTCGTCTCCCTCTACTTCCGTTTGATCTTCATTGCAATCCGTAGACGGTATCTTCCTGGTCATGTGTGCTAATGGCAACATTAGTGCATGGCCATTAATTTGGAAAATGGAAGACTAGCTGTTTCCTAGCTGTAGTAAAAATGGCCTTAGCACGTGAGAAAAACCCACGTAAGAGCATGTCAAGGCCACTTTTTACTGCAGCTTAGTAAAAGGAGCCCTACGTGTTGATAGATTTGGGACACTGGGTGAAATTCTAGTTTCCACTTCTCTGCTCTGTCAAAGAACCCTGCTGTGTTTGTTTTCTGCATCCTGAAGTCTGTCTAGGAGCACATATGCAAACTCAGCCACAGCACTTCATTGTCACATCATGCATGCAGAATTGGCTGGGCTGAGATAGAATTAAAGCCAGAAAGACCAAATGATAAAATAGGAATCCAGCTGTAAATTAGTTTTGTATGCTGAAAGCTGGCTCCGTGTCATAGGCAATGCATCATGTTTCTTTTGTTTTCTATCTGGATTATCTCTGTATGTAATTTCCATCAAAGAACAGAAGGAGCATCATGTGCATACAGTCCAGAGCTCTGCATTCAATTTATTACTAGGGACTCAGAAATTGCTAACTGTCATCACCTTCCCTTAATAGCTATTCAGTCATTAGAGGAGTAAATGTACAGGGTTTTGGTAAAATAGACTTTTACAGAGTACAAACTACTGTATGCTTTAAATGGATGTTATTGCTAAGAACATGTGAACAGCAGAAAGTTTGGTTCATGATTACATCTGCAAACAGACCCAATAACGAGCTGGCTTCTTTCAGATGCCACAATGAATTGAAAATCTATTGCAGATTGATGAAACGTTTGCCAGCGTGTCAAAATTCCACACAGATCCATAGTCACGCTCAACATGCTGTAGTAGATTATACTATGAATTGCACATTTTAAAGAAAAATTGTCAAAAATGTATTTTCAGCTGTGGCAAAGTTGTGAGTCTATAAATTTGAATACATTGAACTGAATTAAAAGTTTACTTGGCTCCACTCTGTTGCAAATTTAGATCCTCACTAACATGGGTTAACATATTAACATGTATTAATGTAAATTAATGCAGGTTAATAACGATTTAATGCATGGTCAATGATGCAAAATCCATTTGGCTGGATTTCCAGCCGGTATGATGATGTATATTAATTTAAATAAGACATCTAACAATCTTATGAACCATTTTTCAATTCCTTCTGGCATCCCCATCACTCACTGCTGGATCAGATGAGTGTCACAGTATAAAACTTAAACTGATGCCATTAACTCAAGCTTTCTGCTTATCACTTCACTTACTAAACTTCATTAGACCCTTACGTGTGTAACACAGGAAAATGTCTACCGAAAAGCATTGAAGTGTTTTGCAGTATTTAACCCTTTTCTGAGTGCTAACTATGCATTACCAATTAAAAAAAAATTATTTTCTGGAGGGGTTATATCATGGGTGTAACATGGGTGTGGAAATGTTAATCAACTAGCACGTTTGGATTATTCCATGCCAGCTGGTTAATGCAGAGTGAACACAAAAGCTATCACGATTCGAGGAGAGTGAGCCCTTGTGCCATAGTGAGGTTGGTTCCAGTAAATGTCTCCATTCATCCAGGGCCAATTTAATGGACAGGAGTTTGCAGTTCCCAATGGTGTAGTTCTGTTCGGATGTGGAGAATTTCCTCAAAAAGAAGGAGCAGGGCAACATTTTTCCACTGGAGAGGTCTGAAAAAGAATGGCCCCAGACCTTACAGAGGAGGCAGCCACTTCCACAAAGAAGGAGCATCAAAGGGTGATACAGAATGGGAGATGATAGAAAAGTTTCCTTAAGCTTTAAAAAGGCCAGCCAGGCTTTGGACGACCAGTTGCATGTGCCTGCCCCCTTTCGAGTGAGCGTGGTAAGAGGGGCTGTAAGGGTAGAGTAATTTTGGATGAATTGTCGGTAGTAATTTGCAAATCCCAAGAATCTCTGGAGGACTTTGAGGCACATAGGTTGCAGCCAGTTCTGGATATCAGCACATCTGGCAGGTCCATCTGGAGGCCCAAGGATGAGAGTATGCATCCCAAGAAGGGAAGGGCCGACTGCTCAAAGGAACACTTCTCCAGTTTAGCATGGAGGCCATTCTCTGTTAAACATTGTAGAACAGTCTTAACATGGATTCGATGCTCAAGGAGTGATGTAGAAAAAACTAGGATGTCATCTAGGTACGTTAAAACACATTATTAATGAAGTGCTGAAATACTGGTGAAAAAGGCATCATCAGATATTCATAATATCTAACCTGTGAGTCGAAGGCCGTCTTCCACTCGTCACCTGCTCGGGTGCAGATCAGACTATAGGCCCCAGTGAAGATCAAGTTTGGTAAAGATGGTTGCCCCTTGTAGGCAGTCAAATAACTCTGCTATAAGTGGTAAGTGGTACTTATTCTTCATGGTGATAGCATTTAAGCCATGATAGTCAATGCAGGGCCTTAGGTATCCATCTTACTTCCCCTCAAAAAGCATCTAGTCCCCACTGGAGAAGTAGAGGGGCAGATGAAACCCTGCTGCAGGTTTTCTTGGATATACTCATTCATAGCCATCGTCTCAGGAATGGAGAGGGTATAAACTTTGCCCTTGGATGGCATTTTGTCCAGCAAGAGATCAATAGGGCAATCATAGTCCCGATGAAGTGGTAGTTTCTCAGTTTGTTTCTTGCAGAAGATGTGTGTGTAGGCAGCATAAACTGTCAGAAAACACGAAGGCAGGGGTAGTTCTGTTGTAGCCAGGGGTAGCCGAAGCTAAACAGGTGACAAGCAGGACTGAAACAGGTTTGACCCCGGGCCAGAATATGTCCAGAGCACTAGTCGATACGAGGTTTATGTTTATGTGACCAAGGAAGACCTCAAATGACCATATTAACTGATCTGAGTGTATAGAATTCTGTCATTTCTTGATGCTAGAGGCCTACCTGAAGAGAAATAGGGCTAGTAATTGCCAACAGGTGCACAGACAGTGGGTCCCCGTAGACCGATGAGATACAAAAAGGTTTCCTGAGGTGGTTTATGGGAAATATCATACTGGCATATAAGCCGTTCATCCACAAAGTTACTGGCAGCCCCAGAATCAAGGAAGGCTTGGACAATAATTTGGTTATCTCCCCATTGAAGAGTGACCAGTAAGGTAATAAGGGAGGTTGAAGTGGTTCAGAATGGATCTAGGGGTGCCTCCCCAACCAGCCCCAGGCCTTGAAGTTCTCCCGATTTCCTGGGACATCTAATAACATAATGTCCTGGGTCTGTACAATATAAATGTAGATTTTGCACTCTCTGATGTCAGGTCTCAAAGCAGCAACTATGTTTGTGAGCCCTTAGGCCACTGCCAAGCAGTGGCAGTGGCAGGCAAAACCACCCCAACCAGCACTGGGCTAACACACACACAAAGCAGGGACTGCAGACAGGGATAAGCAAAGCAGGAACACACTGGACAAGAACACTTGGACTGGAACACAGGACTGGAGCAAGGCTTCACCTGCACTTGACCACTCTTCCCCAGGAGTTGAGCCCTGGGTGCAGGCGGCCGGCAGGGCTTACCGGACTGGGCAGGAACTGGATACCAGCAGTGCAAGGTGATGCATGTGGGAAAAAAGAACCCGAATTATAGCTACGTCATGCAAGGTTACACGTTAGGAGTTACGGACCAAGAAAGGGATCTTGGTGTCGTCGTCGATAATACACTGAAACCTTCTGCTCAGTGTGCTGCTGCGGCTAGGAAAGCGAATAGAATGTTGGGTATTATTAAGAAAGGTATGGAAAACAGGTGTGAGGATGTTATAATGCCGTTGTATCGCTCCATGGTGTGACTGCACCTAGAGTATTGTGTTCAATTCTGGTCGCCGATTCTCAAGAAAGATATAGTAGAATTGGAAAAGGTGCAGAGAAGAGCGACTAAAATGATAGCGGGGATGGGACGACTTCCCTATGAAGAAAGATTAAGGAGGCTAGGGCTATTCAGCTTGGAGAAGAGATGGCTGAGGGGAGACATGATAGAGGCATATAAAATAATGAGTGGAGTGGAACAGGTGGATGTGAAGCATCTGTTCACGCTTTCCAAAAATACTAGGACTAGGGGGCATGCGATGAAACTATAGTGTAGTAAATTTAAAACAAATTGGAGAAAATGTTTCTTCACCCAACGTATAATTAAACTCTGGAATTTGTTGCCGGAGAAAGTGGTGAAGGCGGTTAGCTTAGCAGAGTTTAAAAAGGGGTTGGTTAGCTTAGCAGAGTTTAAAAAGGGGTTGGACGGTTTCCTAAAGGACAAGTCCATAAACCGCTACTAAATGGACTTGGGAAAAATCCACAATTCCAGGAATAACATGTATAGAATGTTTGTACGTTTGGGAAGCTTGCCAGGTGCCCTTGGCCTGGATTGGCCGCTGTCGTGGACAGGATGCTGGGCTCGATGGACCCTTGGTCTTTTCCCAATAAGGCATTACTTATGTACTTAATATTACTACTACTACTACTACTATTTAGCATTTCTATAGCGCTACAAGGCGTACGCAGTGCTGCACAAACATAGAAGAAAGACAGTCCCTGCTCAAAGAGCTTACAATCTAATAGACAAAAAATAAATAAAGTAAGCAAATCAAATCAATTAATGTGAACGGGAAGTAAGAGAGGAGGGAAGGTGGAGGCGAGTGGTTACAAGTGGTTACGAGTCAAAAGCAATGTTAAAGAGGTGGGCTTTCAGTCTAGATTTAAAGGTGGCCAAGGATGGGGCAAGACGTAGGGGCTCAGGAAGTTTATTCCAGGCGTAGGGTGCAGCGAGACAGAAGGCGCAAAGTCTGGAGTTGGCAGTAGTGGAGAAGGGAACAGATAAGAAGGATTTATCCATGGAATGGAGTGCACGGGAAGGGGTGTAGGGAAGGACGAGTGTGGAGAGATACTGGGGAGCAGCAGAGTGAGTACATTTATAGGTTAGTAGAAGAAGTTTGAACAGGATGCGAAAACGGATAGGGAGCCAGTGAAGGGTCTTGAGGAGAGGGATAGTATGAGTAAAGCGACCCTGGCGGAAGATGAGACGGGCAGCAGAGTTTTGAACCAACTGGAGAGGGGAGAGGTGACTAAGTGGGAGGCCAGCAAGAAGCAGATTGCAGTAGTCTAAATGAGAGGTGACAAGGGTGTGGATGAGGGTTTTGGTAGAGTGCTCGGAAAGAAAGGGGCGGATTTTACAGATGTTGTAAAGAAAGAAACGACAGGTCTTGGCAATCTGCTGGATATGAGCAGAGAAGGAGAGAGAAGAGTCAAAGATGACACCAAGGTTTTGAGCTGAGGAGACAGGGAGAATGAGGCGTACCTCAGGGTTCTGTTCTTGGCCCCCCTCCTCTTTTCTATCTACACTTCTTCCCTTGGTTCATTAATCTCATCCCATGGCTTTTCCTACCATCTCTATGCTGATGACTCCCAAATCTATCTTTCTACCCCTGATATCTCATCTTGCATCCAAACCAAAGTTTAAGCGTGCTTGTCTGACATTGCTGTCTGGATGTCTCAACGCCACCTGAAATTAAATATGACCAAAACCGAGCTTCTCATTTCCCCCCCCAAACCCACCTCCCCGCTCCCCCCGTTTTCTATTTCTGTTGATGGCTCTCTCATGTACTTAATATGAAACACACAACAGAGTCAAGACTACAAACTGCCAGGCAGCCACTAAGACAGAAACACAGACAGGAGGGAGTCAGGACTAAAAGCTGCCAAGAAGCCACTAGTAAAGAACACAGACACAAGACAAGGAAATGCAGACCAGAAACAAGACTAGGAACTAAACAATAAAACCAAAGCTAACTACACACAAACAAACAAGAACCAGGCAAGAACTCAGAATAAAACTGGACTAGGCAGAAGTGCACAGAGCACACCCACATACCAGGGACCTTAGACGATGCAAAGGCAAACACAGAAGTTTCTAGGTGATTAATAAAGCCCATCAGCTGCTAAAGCTCAGCTGCAGCAATTACAAGACACCTACAGGTGCTGTTCAGGTACAAACAGGGAAAACAATTCTGGCAGCCCGGAAGATCTGAACTGAACTGGGCTGAAGTCTGAAATGGGTGACAGTAAACAGACAGTCCATTGCAGCCACCTGGTCTGGCCACCAGAGGGTGAGGTGAGCACAGACAAGGAAACGGTCACAAACGTGACATCTGATATTGTTTCTCCTTCCCTAAAAGTTGAGAATGTCCTATCTGCATAAGAACCTCTTCCCCCAGGGTGGAAGGAGGAGATGGCATCTATGGCTGTTTGGGCTTCTGAAATCAGGGTGCCAGACATATAGCGCAACATCTGTCTCGATGTTCCTTGGCCCTCTCTTGAAAGTAAATATCAATCTTGATGCATAGGGAAATAAGGTCATCCAAATTGGTGGGGAGATCCTGCCCTGCAAGTTAATCTTTAATGTGCCCCTCAAGGTATGCATTTTTACACATGATTCCATTGTAGTTCTGAAATCAGGGTCTGGAATCGAATGCCATACTGACCCATGGTTAGTGTCCCTTGTTGTAGGTGCAGGAACTCAGAAGCCACAGAGGAGGAATGCCCTGGCTCATCAAACACCTACCAGAAGTGAATGAGAAAGCTGACCAGGTTGGACATAAATGGGTCATCCTGCTCCCAAAGGGGAGATGCCCAAGCCAGCGTTTGGCTGGAAAGGAGAGAGACGATGAAGGTGACCTGGATTGGATCAGATGGAAAGCTGGAGGGCTGTAGTTCAAAGTTTATCAAGCACTGGTTTATAAATCCTCAGCATGCCTTGGGGTCCTCATCAAAGCACGGTGGTGCCAAAATTCATGGCTGAGACACTGGGTGATAGGGAGCACTGGGTGAACCGAAGTGGATTTGTCACCAAAGGGTCTGTGGTCTGCATAACTGTTTTCTGAGCACAGACCCCCGAAGGGTTCCCATAACCTGCTGCAGTTGAGTCTGTTGTTGCTGGACCACCTAAGCGAGGTCCTGAAAGAATTGGAGAAGCAGCTTGTCAGTTGAGCTCATGGCCTCGGCAAACTGTCATGTTTCAAGAAGAGTGAGCCCATTGGGCGATAATGGAAACCAAGGACGCCCATACCAGAAATGACCAAATGCAAGCCCTTTGATCATGGGAGGAGCCATCATTTGTAGTGCACTGGTCCCCCTGACATACCAGGACACCAAACGGGCGCCCTAGGGGGCACTGCAGTGGATTTCATATAATACTCCCAGGAACATAGCTCCCTTACCTTGTCTGCTGAGCCCTCCAAACCCCCCCTAAAACCCACTACCCACAACTGTACACCACTACTACAGTCCTTACGGGTGAAGGGGGGGCACCTAGATGTGGGTACAGTGGGTTTGTGGTGAGTTTTGGAGGGTTCGCTGTTTCCTCCATAAACGTAACAGGTAGGAAGGGGGATGGGCCTGGGTCCGCCTGCCTGAAGTGCACTGCACCCACTAAAACTGCTCCAGGTACCTGCATACTGCTGTCATGGACCTGAGTATGACATCTGAGGCTGGCACGACATATTTTGAAAGATGTTTTTTGAGGGTGGGAGGGGGTTAGTGACCACTGGGGGAGTAAGAGGAGGTCATCCCAATTCTCTCCAGTGGTCATCTGGTCATTTTGGCCACCTTTTTGTGCCTTGGTTGTAAGAAAAACAGGACCAAGTGCTTGTCAGGAACGCCCTTTTTTTTCCATTATGAGTCGAGGACATCTAAGTGTTAGGCACGCCCAAGTCCCGCCTTCGCTATGCCTCCGATACGCCCCCTTGAACTTTGGCTGTCCCTGCGACAGAGTGCAGTTGGGGACATCCAAAATCGGCTTTCGATTATACCGATTTGGACGACCCTGGGAGAAGGGCGCCCATCTTCCAATTTGTGTCGAAAGATGGGCGTCCTTCTCTTTCGAAAATGAGACTGAAGGTCAACTTAGAGACTTGGTTTTCAAGGGTGAGGAAACAATCTATTGTGACTCTCAAGATTTCATTGATGACTCAAGGGAATAGGTTTTGTTGTTAATAGTAAAGTTACTAAGATTCATAGGATGGTGAGGGTTAGTTATTATTAGGAACTTAGTTTTATCCATGTTAAGTTTTAGTTTGAAATTAGAAGCCCATGATTCTATAAGTTTTAACCCTAGATTAATCATGTGAGTTATGTCAAGTAATTCCTTAGAGAATGGGATATAAATGGTGACATCATCAGCATATGTTTGTCGAAAGACCATGTTTTTTCTAAAAAATGACCAAAAGGAATCATCAGAATGTTAAAGAAGACGAGGGAAAAAGGGGAACTCTGAGGGACTCCACAGTCAGGAGACCAAGTGGAAGAAATTGCACCTGATTGTTTGACTTGATACGACCTAGATCTTAAGAAGCCAGAAAAACAATTCAGGACAACTCCACAGATTCCGTAATAGTCAAGGATGTTAAAAAAAATATTATGATCAACAGTATCAAAGGCACTGGACAGATCAAATTGAAGTATCAATATTTTGTTTCCAAAACTTAATTTTCTCCTAAAATTAGCTAAGAGGGTGGTAAGCACAGTTTCTGTACTGTAAGAGGGCCTAAAACCAGATTGTGAACTATGCAAAATGGCATGAAGCTGGAGATACTCCATAAATTGATGCATGGCAAGTCCTTCCATTACTTTAACAAGAAAAGGAATTGAGGCTACTGGTCTATAGTTGGAAACTAAACGTAGGCTAGTTTGGGTATTTTTAGGTATAGGAGTCAAAATAATTGCCATTGTCAGAAGAAAAGAAACATTGAGACAAAATCAAAGTAAGATTTGAGTGTAAATGATGTAAGAATAAATCAGGTCATGACTTGACTTGAGTTGGCTTGACTTGTGCTTGCATTTTTGTACAGATGAAGAAGAAGTGTAAAATAACATTGTTAGCTCTGATAATGTCATAGAGATGCAGTCAATTTTTCCACTGACTTAAACATGTCTCCAGGAATTCTTCCACACAGTTTGCATTAGGGGATTCCATAGACTGGTGATCTTTATTAATTTTTAAGCTGGGGCCACTTTGGATTCTAACGAGCTAAAGGAGAGCCACCAAATACCATCCCATGTGGGGCCACAACACTGCAGACCAGTGTACATCAATGACATCCATCCATCTTCAAATTTCATGGGGGAGGGGAATCCTCAAGGTTGTGAGCATTCTCTTTTGTCTATTGAGAAATGCTTTGTCCTTCAAGCATGTGGCTCGCCCCCCTATCCACTTTCCTCTTTCTGTCCTGATCCTCCTGGGTAGAGAGGCAGAGTAGGAGGAAAAAAACCTATAAAGATAATGGGGGCCACCCCTGAGGTCTATGGGGCTCACTTGTGTCCCCTGGGCTTTGCATTGAAGAACATAGGCAGTAGGGCAATTTTCAGCTAAGCCATTATAAAGCAATTAAAAACTACGGGCTCAGTTGTCAGGGGCAATTGCAGTGGCTGCTGAATAATTTAAATCTTTGCTGAGGAGTTTAAATTATTACCTATATACAGCACTGGTATACACTAAAGTCAGTTGTGCTACATATACTTGTGAAGGGTAGTTTTTAACAGGTTGCTAAGACTGGAAAGCAAGTAGGTACCTATTTCTAATCATGTTATAAAGGCACGTTGGTGCCTATGTGTTGTGATTAAAAAAAACCTGATAATCAAGGACAGATTGAAATTGAGGAGACATCTGCTCAGAAGCAGGCATGAATATTAGAACACAAAGTACATACTATAGTTAATTATTTCATCAAGACCATGTGTAAACTGTGACTGTGCCCAAAATCTACCCCAGAGCATGCCTACATGTGGGTTGTATAAAAGTACATTCCTTCTTGGCAATGCATAAACTTTTACACATGTAACCCTAGGATCCTTTGCAAAATTACCCCATAATGTGGTCAGTGCTGCCACCATTATTCATTTAATTTAGGCCTGCTATTGGCACTTCCCTCACAGTTCTGAAATCACCCTGCTCACACAGAAGCAGAAAGATGGTCAAGGATGGTGCATAGGGTACCTTCTAAGCTATCTCCTCCATATTTCTCAATTTAAATTAATTTGTTTATATCTTCAATTTCTATGCAATCTGTACAGTTAGAGGTGCCCCACACCCATATCCTAGGACCAACTTCATCCCTACACTTGTGCCTTCTCACACTCATGGATCCATACTCCCACCTTCAATCACAGGGATAAATTCAAGAAAGGGCAGTGGAATATAGGTGCCGGGATGATGTGTGCTAAGTGCAAATTCTATAATGGCAGTTCCATTATGAATACTAGCGTAAGTCCACAGTTCTGTGCCTAATGTGAGATGCAAGCACTTACGCCAGCCAAAAGTTAGGAATGTAGCTGATAGTATTCTATAACTGTCATGTCTCCTACCTCAACGCAAACGGCATCTTCAGGCTGCGCAGGGTCCCTTTGACATGCATACTTGACTGGCACAGCCCTGAGCCATGTGTGTGGCTCCTTGATTGCTTGCTTCCATGCACCTGGTTCTGCTCGCTCTCTGCCTGGCTTCCCTTGCTTCTCTCCTATTGGTCTTCTGGTTCTTCCTTCCCCTGCTCTTGTCCTATGGCTGTGCTCCTTCTCCCTGCTGATGTCAGATGCCAGCACTTTATCAGCTGAGCTCTTCCTGGACTCAAGCTTCGGCTTCTACTTTGGTATGTGTTACTTGCTCAGTAGTTTGCTTCCTCTCTACTTTGTCCCTTGTTGCTGACTTTGCCTGTACCTGGATTACTCTTTTGTCTGCTGCCTGCCTACTGACTTGCCTGTACCTGGATTACTCTCTTGACTTGCTGCCTGCCTACTGACATTGCCTGTTCCTGGATTACTCCCCTGCTTGCTGCCTGCCTATTGACTTTGCCTGTACCTGGATCACTCTCTTGCCTGCTGCCTGCCTGGCTGATACATTCACCACCCTGCTTCCAGCTCTGTCTCGTAAGTCCTGCAGGCCGCCCGCACCTAGGGGCTCAACCTCTGGGGAACGGCGGTCAGCGCAGGTGAAACCCGGGGTTGTCCGACTACTAAGCAGAACCTGGTCCGAGTACTGGGCTCAGCAATGCTCTACTTGGTACAAGAACTCACAAGGCTGACAATAACCTGTACGCATAACTCCTAGACACACCCTTAACCTGCACATGTCCCTCCCAGATCCACACCTCCTTGCAGTTGTGTGCTATGGACATTGCACACCCAGTTTATAAAACAACAACTAAGGTCAGTTATGGAACTAATTACCAATTAGAGCCAATTAACACTAATAATTAGACACTATTAATTATTAAAGCCAATTAGCATCTCATTAAACCATTAACTTAGGTACATAACTGACCATATTCAATAATTTGCATGCTAAGCGTAATGTTGGGCACCCAACTTTTTAGAATTTGGGGGACAATCTTGCTACATGTAGCCTAATGGTTAGTGCAGTGGACTCTGATCCTGGGGAACTGGGTTCAATTCCCACTGCAGCTCCTTGTGACTCTGGGCAAGTCACTTAACCCTCCATTGTCCCAGGTACAAATAATTACCTGTATATAATATGTAAACCACTTTGAATGTAATTGGAAAAATCACAGGAAGGTGGTATATAAGTCCCATTCCCTTTCCCCTTACATATAGTCCACACTTACTAACTCCACATATATATTGTCCACATCCTCCACATACAGCATCATCTATCTTCTCGCACACCATACACACACACAATTCATCATTAGTATACACATATACTTACACCTACGCACATTATATCCCAAACACCCCTATACCCCCCCCCCCCCTTACACACACACTTCATTCATACCCTTTATACTAATCTGTGTTGGAAAGTGTTCCTGAAATCATATCTCTGCATGCCTTTCAGTACTTGTCTTTGTTCATCAACTTTGTCATGACAGGAAGAAGAGACTGTTGCATCAGAGAAGGAAGCCTTTCTCAGTGAGAAACAATCCTGGATTGGATTGGATGAAGAACGTTGTTAGTATCCACATAATCTAGAAGTTGTTTAAAAATGATATGTTCAGTAATCTTGGAAACAAGGCAAAGGTTAGAGATAGGTCAGTAGGTCGATGCCAACTCACAGTTCAGAGTGGTTTTTTTTAAAGAAAGGTCTTATGAGTGCATGTTTCCAGACAGAAGGGAAATCCACCAAGAAGAGATTGTTGCAATCCATATGGATAAGGAAAGGGAGAAGGCAGTGTTGAGGAATAGTAAGCCAGGATGATGGGATAGGATCTAAGAAGCAGGTGGTTGAGTGAGCAGAGTGAATGATTTTAGGAAAGACTGTCAGGCTAGGTAGGAAAAAAGACTCCTAGTACATAATGGGCAAGGTGAAGGTGAGAAGAGGAGAAGGTTTAGGATTGGGAGTGGTAAGGGATGGGGTGGGGGAGTTTGGGGGAGGAAGGGAGGGGGAGAGGATAAGGGGGAGGGGACATTTGGGATTAGAATTGTTCTACTTTAGAAATCAAAGATTGAGCAAAGTCATCTGTTGTAAGGGAGCAGGTTGGGCCAACCTTAGTGCCAGGGGATGTAAGTTCCCAAAGAAAGGAGAAAGGTTTCAGTGGTTTATTGACACAGTTGACTTCTACAAACTCAAGTCTTATAACATTACCCTCATAGAGCGTAAGTCTCAAAAGGTCGCCTACAATTAGGTGCCAGGATGATGCACGCTAAGTAGGAATTCCATATTAGCAATTATGTGTGTATTTATTGTTATATAATACTAGCATAAGTCCTAAGTCACATGCCTAACTTTAGACACAAGCACTTACGCTAACTCAATGGCTGGTATAAATGCTCGCACCTAACTGCTGTCAGTTAGGTGCATAGCTGATAGGATTCTATAACCCAGGTACGTTAGTGCTATGCACATGACTTGCCCATACCCTCTTGTAGTTGCATGCTATGGATTCTGCATGCACAATTTGTAGAATCCCGACTAGAGGCAGTTTGATGTGTAACTGCTAATTAGTGGTGATAAACACCAGTTATAACCCATCATTGGTTGTTAATGCCAGATAGCAGCTAATTATTAAATTAAGTTACACAAGTAACTGACATTATTCCATAACTTTTGTGTGCTGTTTGTGCCCTAAAGGGGTCTTTTACTAAAGCGTGGTAGCGTTTTTAGCTCACAGTAGAAATCAACTGGCAGTAAACACTGAGACGCCCATTATATTCCTATGGACATCTCGGCGTTTACCACCAGCTGATTTCTACCGTGACCTAAAAATGCTACCGTGGCTTAGTAAAGGACCCCCTAAGCGTAAAATTGTATATACACATAGAATTAGGGGAATAATGTACACAATTTAGAAGAATTTTTAATTCTGAATTGTGCAAGAGTTTTACACTTTTGACACAGATGTATGTTTGTAAGAGAGGAGGTGAGTTAGGATGAGTTATGACTGATAGCGAAAGGCATGTTTGGTTAGTCAGTAAATTAACATTCTTATATAGCAGGAAGGGTGTGTTGAAGAGATGTTGAAAAGACATGTTCTGCAATGTGCTGTAAAAACAGATGCATTGCCTTTAAAAATGAAGAAACAGAATGCCAAAATGGAACCTATTAAGAACTTTGCCTTAACAGTTTCATCATATTCCATTCAAAAGGAATATGAAAGAATAAATGGAAAAGGGCAACGGGAGGGGTCAAGAGCTTTGTGCTAGAGGTAGAATTGAAAAACTAAATAGGCCTAATGGATTATATCCCCTGCCACACATTATGACAGTGGTAGGAACAGGGTTGAATCCCTTCCACTCCCACCTCCATTAGGAGCACTCTTCCCTTCCCTCCTCAACCCTCTTCCCCATGTTTACCATATTTCTTTATTTTTCAAAAGACGGAAGTGGCAGCGATTCCCTCAGGCTCCCCTGCCACTGGCACTGGCCTCTGCTCCCTACTGCTGCCTGCCTCTTGATGTAATGTCCTGTTTCCTTAGAAGCAGGACGCATGTTAGAGCGAAGACGCTGGTGCTGGCGGCACTGTGGCAGGACAGCCTATGGGAATTGCAGTTGCTGCCGCCTTTTGAAAAAGCAAAAAAATAAAAATAAGGTAAATGCAGGGAACAGGGAACAGGGAGATGCTAGACCAGGAGCGGGTGGGGGAGGCATCTCATCCCTGCCTCAGGTGGCAGATTACTTTGGGCCAGGGGCGTATCTGAACTGCGGCGGTAGGGGGGGCCAGGGCCAGAGAGGGGGGGCACATTATAGCCCCCCCCCGCCGCCGCCGCCGCCATTGCCGATCCCCCTCCCCCCAGCCGCTGCCATTGCTAACCCTCCCCCTCCGTTGCTCGCCTACCTTCGCTGGCGGGGGACCCCAACCCCCGCCAGCCGAGGTCCGCGTCCTCCTGCCGCTGCCGGCTGCCTTTGGTCCTTTCATTCTTCCATTGAAGCTGGCGCCGACGAAAAAGTTTCTTTTGAATCTGACGTCGCTGCACGTTGCACGTTGTACGTGCAGCGACGTCAGACTCAAAAGAAACTTTCGTCGGCGCCAGCTTCAATGGAAGAATTAAAGGACCAAAGGCAGCCGGCAGCGGCAGGAGGACGCGGACCTCGGCTGGCGGGGGTTGGGGTCCCCCGCCAGCGAAGGTAGGCGAGCAACGGAGGGGGAGGGTTGGCAGCGGTAGGGGGGTCCAGGGCGAAATCTGCGGGGGCCCAGGCCCCTGAGGCCCCACGCAGATACGCCCCTGCTTTGGGCTGCCCCTGAATATATTCTGCAAGTTGTACCTGCTACAAACTCAGCCAGCCATGGAATACTTTCCACCAATTCATTGTAAGGAAAGGGTATGGGATTTGATATACTGCCTTCCTGTGGTTACAATCAAAGTATATACAGGTACTTATTTTTGTACCTGGGGTGATGGAGGGTTAAGTGACTTGCCCTGAGTCACAAAGAGCTGCAGTGGGAATCGAGCCTAGTTCCCCTGGTTTATAGGTTGACGTACTAACCATTAGGCTACTCCTGTACTTGTTCCCATTCAATACATATCACATAAATATAACATCCCTGCTCCTGACAACTCACCATCTATATTTTCAGCACTTGGAGGTTAGATCACACAGTGCTTTGTGCAGATGAAATTTTGACACAGATTTCAAAGCCTATGTACTACCAATATGCTACACTGCTCTAGCTAAGCCTCAGGCACACCATATTGTCTTTAGCCTTCAGAGAGAACTGGCATAGATGACTGTTTTAACAGGACCATGTGAACACAATTCCTTTCACTCTCAGGGTTATTTCCATAAGCCGCACTTAATGAAACCAAAACCTGAAAGGGATTTTGTTTGTGTGTGTATGTGTGAGTGCTTGTTTCTGTGTGTGTTCCCCAGGAGAAATAAGCCAAGTCACAGGGGGTTATGTATAATTACAGAGTGCTTCAGCTGGAAGAAAACCCACATTTGGTTAAACAGTCTAGTTTGGGGTTGTCTGGCTTGTTTTCTTGATGCTTTTTGAAGTACAACTTCCAGGAGTAAACTGGAAATTTTAATATGTGCATGGAAAGCACTGGAATTTGGTATCATTTTTCTATGTAGAACATTACAGGGTTGATATTTAGCGTGAGTTAACTGGGTAGGCTTGGCTCTTACCTGGGTAACTCAAGCTGAACAGGTTCTACTTAGATATTCAGCAGTGACATATAACAGGTTAATGCCAGGGCGGTCTGGGGGCAGAATCTGGGTAGAACTCGAGTTACTGAGTTGGTGGTGATTTTCAGTCCACTAGCCAGGTGACTACCCAGATAAAATTAGGAGAGCAAATAGGCTGACCAAAATTTTAATTGGATAGTTATTCAGGTATCAGTCTGAATATGAGCCAGTACGTCAAGCTCCATCTCTGGCCGTCTTCAAATCTAAGCTAAAAGCCCACCTTTTTGATGCTGCTTTTAACTCCTAAACCCTTATTCACTTGTTCAGAACCCTTATTTTATCATCCTCACTTTAATATTCCCTTATCACTTGTTTGTCTGTCCTAATTAGATTGAAAGCTCTGTCGAGTAGGGACTGTCTCTTCATGTTCAAGTGTACAGCGCGCTGCGTATGTCTAGTAGCGCTATAGAAATGATAAGTAGTAGTAGTAATATCATTAGTACCAGAACATGTGCCAGTGGCTGCCCAATCCTCTGGGAGCAGATAGTGGGTATCATCTATGCTAATCGGTTAGCACATGGGCCTTGCTGCAATCTAACTGATTAGCACAGATTTAGCATATGAGTCCCTGTCACCAATAAAATAGATGGTGGTAGGGACTCATGCACTAATAGGAAAATTAATGCATGGCCATTAATATGAAAAATAGGAAAATCAGCTATTTAACCCCAGTGATAAATATGGCCTTAGCATGCAGGAATGACCTACATAAGGGTGCGCTACGGCCACCTTTTACCACTGTATGGTAAAAGGGCATCTTTGGGCCTTGTTTACTAAGACACGCTGTAAGCATGCTAGCATTTTTAGCACATGCTAAAAATTAGCACGTGCTAATGCTAGAGACACCCATAGGAATAGCGTGCCTTAGTAAACAGGGCCCTTTGGTCCCTCTTATTTTTTTGTGGTTTTGGAAATCGGAAAATATAACTAGGAAAATTGACTGTCCAGTCCAAAAAAAAAAAAAAAGGAAGTAATACATTTCAAACAGTCCACATTGGGGAAGGGTAGTTAGTGGGGTTCCCCGGGGTCTGTGCTGGGACCGCTGCTTTTTAACACATTTATAAATGACATAGAGATGAGAGTAACTAGTGAGGTAATTAAATTGCTGATGACACAAAGTTATTCAAAGTTGTTAAATCGCGGGAGGGTTGTGAAAAATTACAAGAGGACCTTACGAGACTGGGAGACTGGGCGTCTAAATGGCAGATGATGTTTAATGTGAGTAAGTGCAAAGTGACGCATGTGGGAAAGAGGAACTCGAATTATAGCTGCATAATGCAAGGTTCCACGTTAGGAATCACAGACCAAGAAAGGGATCTAGGTGTCGTCGTTCATGATACATTGAAAGCTTCTGCTCAGTGTGCTGCTGCGGCTAAGAAAGCAAATATAATATTAGGTATTATTAGGAAAGGAATGGAAAACAAAAATGAGGATGTTATATTATTATTATTAAAGGTGTTCTCCTTTCATCCCTAATGTGCATAGTATTTTTTGTTCAGATTTAATTTCTGTTGTAAACCTAGGATTTAGCATCCGATAGGTTTCTGAGGGATTTTCATTTGAAAAGCTTCATACACTAGTGTTTTTCATTTGTTTTGTATAGATTTACCTTTTTGCTACACTAGTTTTACTGCACCTATCTGTTCAGTGTTGAAGACATTATACAGCAGTATGTCATGTAATCCCTGGAATACGGCTTTCAGCTTCTCCATACAGCAAGCTAATGAGTTACTTAATGCTCTCTCAGAGTTTGATTTAGAGCAGCAGGGTTCTGCTGTGTTCAATGATTGGAATGATATTATTATAAAAAACAGAAACACCACTAAAATTGAACTAAACAGTGGCATCCTAATTGAATATTTTAAGAAAGAAAGAATACCGAGAGGTTTACGTATCAATAAAGCACCTCAAAAGTTTCTGGATGATACAGATTTCATTGAGAAATGGAATAAAATATTAAACAAATGTTCCCTCGATCTTATGCTTCTCATTATTGAAAAAAGGAAAACATTGCCAAACACCTTAAGAGAGGAATTGGGCAAATGCATACAGGATATCAGAGACAAGAGTGTTTTTGAAGACTTTAACAAGAAACATCAGGAATTAAAAGATAACATTGATAAATTCAAAGAATCTGTTAAAAAATCCAAGATGAAAAAGTTCAACAGAGATGAGAAGGATTATCTTAACAACAAAGTTTACTTGTGGATGCATCAAAAAGAAGACATTGAACATCCCACGTCCAGTCTCAAACAGTATGTGTGATTGATTCATCCTCTTCAAACAGCAGCGAAG
This sequence comes from Microcaecilia unicolor, assembly GCF_901765095.1. NCBI lineage: Eukaryota > Metazoa > Chordata > Amphibia > Gymnophiona > Siphonopidae > Microcaecilia > Microcaecilia unicolor. The sequence goes on from NC_044032.1 coordinate 438,124,801, forward strand.
ACTCCTCAGGCAACACGAACAGAAAGGGTTTTTTAGGAGCAAGAGGAACGACAAGGGGAAGGGGGAACAGATGAGGAAGAAATTCTCAAAGGAAGAGACCATGGACGAGATCTCAAAGAACGGACCATCAGTGGTAATCAATTTGTCCAGTAAGATCTTATCTACAGAGGAGGAAAGGTTGCTATCAAAAGGGCTCACCTTTGTCCCCACATTATCTTTTGACGACTTTCAATTCCATATTGACTTAGAAAATTTTATAAGAAAATTACAACTGCTTATGTTCTTTGGGGTTGATTCTTCATACCAAGATAGAACAATCATTAAACCCAAATCCATATGGAAACTTGCTGGCCAATTGGATCCTGCACTTAGCACATTTAAAGATATTCTAATCAAAGATGTGGAACAGATGGAGAAAAAGATCTTTTATAAAAAAAAAAAACACACATAATCTGACTAAAGTCGAACATAGGTCGTTACAAGAATTGAAAAAAGACTCAAGTAATGTCATCAAGAAGGCAGACAAGGGTGGAGCTATCATTATACAGAATACAGAAGACTATATAAATGAGGGTTTACGACTACTTGAAAATAAAGATTCATATAAGAGATTGCCTCTCAATCCCACTAAATGCCTGCAATCACAGATCCGGAAGATCACTAATATAGGATTACAAGAAGGATGCATTACTATGAGAGATAAAAGATTTCTTGACCGGTATGATCCAGTCACTCCAGTCATGTATTTCCTTCCTAAAATACATAAGAATGCAGAGAAACCTCCTGGGAGACCAATTCTTTCAGCCAGACAATCAGTGTTGGAACCTCTGTCCATGTTTGTAGACGCTTTCCTTAAACCAGAAGTACACAAAAGTTCCTCATACATCAAGGATACCACCCATTTTCTGCAAAAATTGGAAAATGTCAATTGGGAGTGTGAAGATTACATCATGGTCACATTAGACGTTAATTTGCTATATACATGTATCCCCCAGGATGAAGCCCTCAGAGTGGTAAAAGAAGTCCTGGATGCTAGGGAGAGACCACAATTGATACCCACAGATTTCCTTATGGAACTAACAAGATTAGCCATCAAAGAGAACTTCTTCCTTTTTCAACGGTATGTTCTATTTACAAATCAGCAGAGTCGCAATGGGAGCGACATTTGCACCCTCAATTGCAAATTTATTCATGACTTCTTTTGAAAAACTGGATAGAAAATTCCCCTTTCAGTCTTAAAATCCACAAATGGTGGAGATATATAGACGGTGTCTTCATACTTTGGAAAGGCACAATCAGTGAATTGGCACAGTTCACTGAATGGCTCAATAGTCGTGATGGAAACATCCAATTCACACACCAATGTTCTCACACATTCATTCATTTTCTTGATGTAGAAATTAAAGTGAAGAACAAACAGCTTTCAACGAAAGTACATGAAAAACCAACAGACAGAAACACATTTTTGCACAACACCAGTTGTCATCCAACAGAACTGAAGAACAGTTTATCACTGTCGCAAATGCTAAGAATACGGCAAATTTGCTCAGAGGACAATACATACAAACCCCAAGCAAAAAATTTAACAACTAAGTTATTGGACTGCGGTTATTCTAAACACACACTGAAAAGAGCGTACAAGAGAGCCAAGTTCAACAACAGAGACCTCTTATTATCAGGTGCATGCCATAAGGAAAAACAGGACAACACACGCACTATGGTAATGAAATACACATCATCAAGCCCAGAAATCTCTAAAATAGTGAGAAGATGCTGGGAGATTATGCAAACTAATCCTGTATTCCAGAACACAAATTTAAGAATAGCTTTTGCAAGAGGTAGGAACCTAAAGGAAGAATTGAGCCTAGCTGCACTTCCATCGCAACAGTGAATGTGAACAGAAAGATCAAGGACACTACAAATGTGGCATGTGCCAAATTTGCAAGATTACATTGGAAACTAAAAGTTTCAAAGATGTTCTGAATGGACAAGAATATTGTTTAGTTCACTTTACCAATTGTAGAACCTATTTTGTAGTTTATGTCATCCAGTGCCTGTGTCACAAACTTTACGTAGGAATGACGAGGGCAATAAAAATCAGAATGCTGGAACCCAGATCTAATATTGTCAGGCAGAACATGAAAGAACCATTGGTTGAACATTGCACTACATTCAAACACAAATTTGAAGATCTTAAGTGCTGCGTCCTTGATCGAGTAGAAACAAATCAGAGGGGAGGTAATAGAAAATTAATGCTGCAACGGAGAGAAGCCAAATGGACATTTAAATTGAAAACATTGGAATCTATGGGACTAAACAACAGAATTGACTGGCATGTGTTCTATTAATTGAATTAAAAGTCTAATTTCATAGAATTCTCAACGCAGTGGTCACTTTAAGTCAGCTGTTCCCAGTGTTCTGTTTATAGGGCTGAGACGGCGTGTGACATATGAGCGCCATTTTGTTTGAAATACAAACGATTGAAAGTACGTTAACTGGAGATAGAGATTATAGCTTTTGAACTGTATATTCTAGATATTGACTGAATCCTGTTTCTCTAGATGCTGGAAAGTTCAATTAGCAACACATGTTCCTGAAGAAGCCACACACAGGTGAAACGGTGGCCCCATCGGACATAAGCTAAGTGGTGCTTTCTGTACTATTGGTGCTTTCCATTTAAAGTTTGCACATTTTGGATTTAAAATCAAATTAAATGCTTGCACCTTTTTGAATTTAAGTTTAGCACACATTTAATGAAATTGCAAAAATATAATAAAAAACAAGGAGTTTTCTATAAATCCCTATGATGGAAACTCAGAGAATGTAGTAAAAGCAGTTAGCTTAGCGGGATTTAAAAACGGTTTGGATGGCTTCTTAAAGAAAAGTCCATAGACCATTATTAAAATGGATTTAGGGAAAATTCACTGCTTATGTCTAGGACAACACGAGTAAGCACACACAGACGCTTGAGGCAGGAATCGGATTTGGTGACACTCCCCCTTGAGAAAGTTAATATGAAACGGGGACCTATCGTGGATTAAGAGTGCACCAACCTGCATAAGATAAGTGCTGTGTGCATTATTGTACTGAGAGTGTTGCATAAGTCATAAGATATATACTATTTTTGTAATTGGATTGAGGGTGGTGGAGGCTGAGTCAATGATTAAGCAAGCAACATGAGTAAGTGATTCACCTTATGAGTGAAATAAATATCATTGTGTTAAATGTATGAGACTCCACCTCACCTTAGATAATTATTATAGCCCTCGTAGGCATTATACTTCCATCTACACACTCTGTGGATATATTTTTTGTTATATGTCTAGAATAAGCAGCATAAAATGTAATGTACTGTTTTGGGACCTTACCAGGTACTTGTGACCTGGACTGGCTACTGTTGGAAACAGGATGCTGGGCTTGATGGATCTTCGGTCTGTCGCAGAATGGCAATACTTATGTAAATCTTAATCAGGAGTCTTCACTGCTGTTCATATTATCTGCTTATTGTAAATAGGTCACTCATGAACTTATGGGCAAATTCTTTTCAACTGAAACTAAACACTGAGAAAATGCACTGCCTTATCCTTTCATCTCAACACAATAAGTTCAAACCTTCAACCTTAAACACCCCAAATCTTACCCTTACTATCTCTGAGAGCCTAAAAATACTTGGTGTTATAATCGATCACAATCTAACACTCGAAAGCCAAATAAACTCCACTACAAAGAAAATGTTCTTTTCATTGTGGAAACTTAAACGGATAAAACCTTTCTTCCCGAGAGAAGTATTTCGTATTATGCCACTTAGACTACTGCAATGGAATATACGCAGGATGTAAAGAACAACTTACAAAGAAACTACAGACTGCCCAAAACACAGCAGCCAGATTAATCTATGGAAAATCCATATTCGATAGTGCTAAACCCCTTCGAGAGAAACTGCATTGGCTTCCAAGTAAGGAACGTATCACCTTCAAAATCTGCACCCTAGTCCACAAAATTCTATACGGAGAAGCCCCTGGATACATGACAATCCTAATCAATCTACTTTCTAGGAATATATCCAGATCATCCCCTTCATATTTAAACCTCCACTACCCTAACTGCAACAGTCTCAAATATAAATCCATTTATGCATTCACCTTCTCCTTTATAAGTACACAACTAAGGAATGCACTGCCAAAAGCTGTGAAAACAATCCACAATCATCTTAATTTCAGGAAATCACTCAAGACCAGTTTATTCGGAAAGGCCTACCCCAAGGATCCAACATAAGTCCCTATATTCTGCAACACAGCAAATTAATGGACCGTATTGACCACTTTCACCCTTTCACCTTTTGCCCTTATACCCCGTTTTTTTGATCTCCGTGTCCTCTACACTATGTTATCTGTATAGTTACTGGATTGGCGACTGCCACATTGAGCCTGCAAATTGGTGGGAAAAATGTGGGGTACAAATGTGTTAAATAAATAAATATGTTATGAGCATGGCAATTTCCATATATAGAGAGAGCGCACAAGAGCTGACAGAGGCCTATTTATCAAAATGCATTAGAAATAGGCTGTGGTAATGCACATTTTTACCATAAGTTATAGCCACATTTTTAACAAGTTATTCACATATATAGAGATGAGTAGTAACTGCCTACTAGATTTGTGTGGAATTTTCAAGATCAAATTCAAATTTGTATAAGGTGAATATTAGCCAGATTTCAGACCAGTGGAATTTTGGAATTTGTTGGGGAAACTCAGAAAAATGTCCTCAGCAATGAGATCTAATTGACACAGATTAAAAACCGATCCACTGCTTTGTGGAAATCTTCATTTGATCTACTCACTGTGAAACCGTACAACAATTTGACAGGTGCTTGTTGGATTGAAAAGTTTTGTTAAACTAGGTCAGTGAACAAAAATCTAAGCAAATTATAAACAACAACCAAAAAAAAGTCAGCACATCTTTTCTTGCCACCAAAGCTATAAATTATGCTGACATATGATAGAAATATGTATGGAGGATTATTTCTGATCTGTGAAATAAAAAGAACCAAATCTTCCCACAACAAGCTCTGTAATCAGAAAGAAAAGTATAATTACATTTACTAAAATATATTACATCATCTCGATGAGGTCTATTTTTTTTTGTTACGAAAGTGCTAAATTAATTACAACCATCTCCCCTGTTCTGTGTAATTTTCTACTTGAAAGCAGCTAATATTAAGCTCTATTTACTCCTTTTCCTTGCTGGTATGGCTAGAGATTTCTATGATATGTTTCCCTGAAATAAGATAATTCAATAAGCATTTTTCTAGCTTTGATGGCATCAGTTGGGCTTAAAAGCACCTTTCTAGGATTACCCAGATTTCTCTGATCTTTACAATGATAGTCTATGTGAAAGACTGCAAAAAAGTGTGTGTGTGGGGGGGGGGGGGGGGGGGGGGAGGGGGGGGGGGGGGGAGGTACCGGGGAGCTCTTTAACAAACTTGGTATAAGCCTAAGCAAATATATCCTTTTTCACTTTGCAGGCAAATATGATAAGCAGTCCCTCAGCAGCCAGGCTGAAGAAGAAGAGTGGAAGAAATTTTGTATATACAGCAATGATAAATGATAAGAATTAGAAACCAGCTGATCTTTAATTTATGAGCTGTGATCTCAGATTCCTTATCGTGGAGTCTAGTGGTTTGGGATTTGCTTACCATTTTTTTGATAGATTCTTCTTACAGATCGAGATTTAGAACAAGGATTTCAAGATTTGTATTCAGATTAGGAAGATAGATTTGTTGTCCTTATATAACTTCAGTTAACCCCTACAAGGAGATAAAAGCAATATATCAAGCCTATTGAACTTATGAGAAGAATTATATGCACATGAATTCAAATAAAATAAATCTGAATCGTCCTCGTCCACGCTTTGAAACGGTCAAAAATAGATACCATGTCACTGTGCCTAATTCATCATTGTATTTTTTCTTTTCCTGTCTCTGTGTTAAAAACTTGACACAGTTTGGGTTTCCTTTCCTGGCCTTCAGCTGTAATAATAATCATAATAATAACAATAATCATACTTCAGATTTAAGATTTAGAAATAAATGAACCCTACTCACTCATTTCAGATTGGAATAAAATTTGACCACAGTTTTATTAAACATTAAAGCTCCTTTACATCAAATGAATTATCAAACCAGTACAATGTATTTAGAACAGAATACTGGCAACCAGAGTGGCTTACAACAATTCAGAGCCATTTGGTTGCGAAACTAGCTCCCTTCCCTTACCAAATTTTCCCCCTCTTCTATCCATTTGACTTACAGTGTCGTTAAGCCACACTTTACTTTTGGCGGTATCGCACACGAGTTACCCTTATCCCTCAGACATTACCCTTCATTCATTGAAATTCCACCCATGAGTTACCTTTATCCATCAAATCTCATTCCCAGAAAACCTTATATTAGCCGCAACAGGTGCCTCCTTATCCTCAAAACCAGGCCAATCCCAAAGCTGTGACCAACCTGTCCTCTACGACCCACAAATCTTCCAACTGAATAACAACCAACCCAACCTCCCACCAGACCCAACACCACCAAATATTCAGAGAACAACACAACCAAAACAAACAAACAAACAAAAAAGACAAGAAAAGAAAACATGGGGAGGAAGGGAGGGATACGCAAACTTCCTAGCTCTACCACCACCACCCACACCCGCTTCTACCCACACAATAAGACCCACAGACTGCCAAAAACTCCCATAAATGTTCACCTCCCTCCCCTATTCAGCTAATCACAAATCTCCCCTTTCCACGAATCACACTTTTTCTACTGTTGCTATCCTATCTACTTTACTTCAGCTCCTTAAACTTTAAACACCCCACTTCATCCAAAGTTTTCTTTAATTCCCATTGCTATCCATTCTACCACCCCAAATCCCCCCCATGCCTATAATTCCTTACAGTATCCTAAAATGGCTAACTCAGTCAATATTATTAACCCCCCTCCCAGTTTATCCTGTGTGTGTGTGTGTGTGTGTGTGTGGGGGGGGGGGGGTCATCCTAACCTGCGTTAGGCACTAATGCACACCTAATGCAGCTTAAATTGGCATACCACGGGATGTGCTCAGGCCTCCTGCAGTAACTGCCAAATTGTATGTTTCAACTATGCAGTAAAAAAGTTTTACAGGGGTTCTCAGGTGTGGTGAATAGGTAATCCTATGATAAAGACTTAGAAATACATTATCATGTGCTAACTGGTTAGTGTAGAAATGCTGTGTGAGCCCTTACTGCCTACAAAATGTGTGGTGGTAAGTTTAATGTTGTAAATTTTAGAAATGACCACTGCTAATGGTAACATTAGTGTATGGCCAATAATATAAAAAATAGAAATGTGCCATTTTAGGGCAGTGGTAAAAATGGCCATAGTGTGCAGGAAAGACCCACGTAAGGGCATACCAAGGCTACTTTTTGCCACAGCTTAGTAAAACAATCTCTATGAAAAGGTTTGCAATTTTTTTGTGGCAAAACAAAAGAAAATGTACATAAGAACCCTCAAGTCTGGAACAATGTTGAAATATTTAATGCAAGATTTCAACATTGTTCCAGTCTTGAGAGCTCTTTTATGCTTTTTTTTTGTTTGTTTGTTTGTTTTGTTTTGCTATCTTGGTTTGTGTACTTTTGTACCCTCTTTTTTACTACTTGTACTTTTATGCGACCAGGTGTAGATGTCTTAGGGCTGTAGTCAGTAGTCACAATTTATGTACATTCATTATAAAATACCTTTGTACACGTACTTCATACGTGAACATTTACACCTGCTCCAGAGCAGGCATAAATATCTCTGGCTTCATTAGAGATATTTGCCCCTAGTATTTTATAAAGACTCATAGGATCAGATTCAATATATGGCACCCACTCTGCCACTTCACTTCTCCAGCAGTCCAGCCTTGGCCAAAGTCAAAGGATGCTTTAGGGGGAGGAACTGAGGAAAACATATGTGGCTTGAGGGCGGTGCATGTTGCACTGATGAGAATTGAACCAGCAATCACAGAAGGACAAAATTGTACTACTGAGGAGCAAAGTTGAAAATGCTGGCAACCTGGATGGGAAGTCAGGTGAAATAGCTGTATGCCAAAGTTGTTAGTTACCTGCTATTCAACCTCCTTCTCCCTTCCCCCCCCCCCCCCCCACTTGTCTCCATACAGGTGGAGGACCTCTGGAAAAGGGTCTGCTACCTGCATCAGCATGAGCTAGTCTATCTCCAGGGGTTGGAGGCTCAGATGGCTGCTGAAGCAGGTGAATGAAATGGTAGTCTCCAATATCTGTCTCTACTTCCTGCTCATCTTAATGGCAGCCCTTCTGTACAAATGTGTAATCAATAGATGAAGGCTGGTCCTTAACCCACAAGGTTAACTCCCAAGCTGCAATGACCACCTCAACTGTGCAGGTGATGCACAGCATGATTGTAACCAATGTCTCTCGTTCTCTCCATTTTAGCACAGGTGCAACCTGTCCCACCCCCTGAGGATGAGGTTCATGGTGTTGCAGGGGCATCATGTAACAAGGAGGTGGAGGAGGAAGAGGATGAGCATGAGGAGGAGGACAAGGATGAGGATGAGGTCGAGGAGGAGGAAGGCAAGGGCGATGGCAATGATGACGATGATGACAATAATGATGATGACATCACCCCTCAGACTCCCTCACCCTGATCACGAGCTTCCAACCCCTCCCAGATCCGTCCCCCCATACTTTCTCACCCTGGTCAGGAACTTCCACCCCCTCCCAGATCCATCCCTCCAGACCCATCCCCAGACTTCTCCACCCCAGTCAGGAGCTTCCACCCCCTCCCAGATCCCACCCACCAGACTCCCCCACCCCAGTCAGGAGCTTCCACTCACCTCTCAGATCTCACTTCCCTCCAGGATCTCACCCACCAGTCTCCCTCACCCCAGGAGCAGCCTGATCTCCCTCAGGAGGTGAGAACTGTGGCAGAGGACAATGACCTCCCAAATGTATCCTCATCTTCTCCCGGACAGCAAGCTGATGTTCAGCAGGATCAAGGGGCAGTTGAGAGTGAAGGTGCAGCCCTACCTCAGCCCACACCTACCTCTGGTTCTGAAGCTGTCTGGGAGGAGATGGCATACATGTGGGATACTACTGATCAATGACTAAGGACCCTGGAAGCTAGTCAGTCCAGGCTGCAGGATGCCCTAGACCAGATCATGGCCATACTTTTATCTGATGTAGGCCATCATGCCATCCCTGGACCCTCCATGTACAACATGGAAGAACAACACATACCTCCATCAGAACTGCAAGCTCAAGGATCACAAACCTTTGTTTAATGGCTACAAGAGCCAGACAAACTGGGTATTGTGAATTGCTAGCTACGCCCCTGCTTGGGGGGTCATTACTGAACTCGGCACACAGAGTGCTGTAGACCTGTGCAAATGAATGTGGTTCACTAGATCTTGAATTTTCCAAGATGGTTGAGCCTGTCCAGAGAATCAACCCATTGCATGCTGGAAAATGTAGCCTTCTTTAGAGTCAGGAATGCATTTTTAAATTATGATTCTCCAATCCCAGCCTACTATGGGTGACCAAATCAGCATCTATTTGCCAACAGTTATCTACATGATCACTACCAGAGCCCTTGAGACAGGGCAATCTGGTATGGAGGGCAAAAATGTTTTATCTGATCATGCTTGAGGGAACATTGTTAGCCACACAAGTGAGTGCAGCACACCCACATACTCTCACATTCATGTACACATTCTTGCAGAGACATTGTGAACTATGTCTTCCAGCAGGCGACAGCACAACTTAATCTATGCGGAGACAAAGGTGCTATCCAGACTGTTGCCTCAATAAGGACACTCTTGGGTTTATAGTCCATTGCTATAAGAGATCTTGTCTCTGATAAGACAGCATGAAACCGACTCATTGCTTTTTCTCATTCCCATGCCTCACTCCCGAGAGATGTATGTTGAGCCCTTTATTCACACTACAAGCTACTGGCACAGCCCAGGAGAGCCTTGGCAGCAACCCAGGAGAGGCCAATGGGCCTCTGCCATTAATCTCCTTCTCTCCAATACACAGAGCAGGACCTCGATCTGTTCCAGCCACAGCTGCCCCTTGCCCTATACCTGCCCCTGGAATTGAGTCTGTATTGGAGAGGATGGAGATAAGCCTTGAGGACACTGACCTGCAACTTTGGGTCATGGAATGGGGCTCTGTTCAGCCTGCATTGTGCAAGATTCTAGGCCTAAAACCTCCTCTCCCCTCCTGAGCAACCACCTTAGTAACCTGCAAAGTGGGTTGGGGAAGACACCCTCCCTCCCTCTGCCATCAGTGATCCTTTCCCCTTCCATTCATCCTCTTTATTTCAATGATATATTTCATCTTGTTGGGGACTTGTATTCATTGTGGCCCTGTCTCCTGTCAGGTTTTTGATGTTATCTGCCTTCTTGACAATAGTATGGATAGTTCTATATTTTATTCTATTCACAATATCTGAGACTGATTATTTGATTTGATTAGTATCGAAGTTTTGTATTGGCAGTTTATATGGGAGTGCAGGCCTTTCAGTGTAATACCCATGGATGCCCATTCTGATCTCAGGGTTTGTGAGCACAGCAGAGATGGCAAGGGAGAAAGGGATAATGAATCCTATCACAATGCCCTGCTACTCCAACAGATGCTGTAAACTCACATCATTTCTGTCCTGCAATACTTGATGTTACTGCAACTATATGGAGAGGAACAGTTGCAGCCATTTACATTTGTCCACTACACCATGCCTCAAAGTGATCCCACAAGCTTTAGCTCACAACACATTCCCCCTCCCCTCCCCCCCCCCCTCCCCATCCATACCAGATTACACTGTCTGTAGGGCTCTGGGACTCCTAAATGCATATGAACACAAACTGATACCATAAGTACAGAGGTAGCAAGGCCTTTATTGCCCTTCCACAGTCATGCTAAACAGAACATGCAAGGATCTAAGCTAATAGAGTCTGTAAAATGTCAACACATGCTATGAGGCAGATTACAATACTGGTACACAAACTATGAATACTGCTCGAGAACAGAAGAATGATGCTGCACACATATCTGGACCAGAACTTCTAGGACAAATCTCAATCTTCATCTTCCCAACTACAAAGGCCTCAAATACAAAACATACTACACATCCAACTTCTCTGTCATAGGCAGCCAACTCTGGAACGCCATACCTTGACACATCCGAAAAGCCACTGAACATCTACCCTTCCGAAAACTGCTGAAGACTTACCTCTTCAAACAAGCCTACCCAAATGACACATCCTAACTCTCAAACATATTTCCACACATAATTCCACAACACTAGTATTACCCACACTTCAACCCCTTCACCAAATCTCTTACTATTGTCTTAATCTATGTAACTATCCAGCTCATAATCAAAAGTGATCGCCGGCCATTTCCCAACACAAATCGCTGCGTACGCCTTGTAGCGCTATAGAAATGCTAAATAGTAGTAGTAGATGGCCGGCGATCTCGGAAAAGCGGCGAAATCGGTATAATCGAAAGCTGCTTTTTTTGACAGCATCACCGCTTTCCCGTCGCCTCGCCAGTGAAAGTTCAAAGGGGCGTGACGGCGGTGAAGCGAAGGCAGGACATGGGCGGGTATGGGCGTGGCTACCAGATAGCCGGCTTTCGCCGATAATGGAAAAGAAAAATACGGCGTTAAGCAGTATTTCGCCGGGTTTACTTGGTCCTTTTATTTTCACGACCAAGCCTCGAAAGGGTGCCTAAACTGACCACATGACCACCGGAAGGAAGCGGAGATGACCTCCCCGTACTCCCCCAGTGGCCACTAACCCCCTCCCACCCAAAAAAACCCACTTTAAACACTTTTTTTCCAGCCTGTATGCCAGCCTCAAATGCCGTACCCACCTCCATGACAGCAGAATGTGTTCTGTCCTCCGACAGCCTTTTCCTGCTTGTGATGTGGCTCTGGGGTGAGTGTGACACCTTTTCTGTTATTTGCACTGCAGAGTCACATCAGCAATGCATTGTGGTGGGTGTAGGTATTGGTAGTTGGTAGGCTCTACTCCCCTGGTGCTTTCCCCCTGCTTACTGGGCCAGAGTGTGCCCTGTTTTGTTTCCTGTTGTAGTCCATGCGGTAGTGGCCATTTTTGTAAGCCAGTTTTAGTTCCCTTTCCTGTGTTACCCAAGTTAGTTCTTTCCTGTGTTACCCACGTTAGAGAACGTAGTTCTTACCTTGAATGGTGCTGAAAGAGGGCATTGTACACTATTGTGCCAGCTCTGACCTACTGCTCATCTTAGTACCAGGGGACTCTTTGCCAGTGGGGCACAACCTCTGATCTGCAGTTAACTGTGAGTAAACGTGCTCATTCAAATAAAGGACTTTTTCAAAGAGATTAGTCTTCAGGTGTCAACTGGTGTGCCAAAGTTATACAGCAGCAATAAGTCCTAGAGGCTGTATGCAGGTCCCTGGAGCAGTTTTAGTGGGTGCAGTACATTTATGGGTAGTGGGTTTTGGGGGGAGGGGGGGGTTGGGGGACTCAGCTCCCAAAGTAAGGGAGCTATGCACGTGGGAGCTTTTCTGAAGTCCACCGCAGTGACCCCTAGGGAGCTCGGTTGGTGTCCTGCCACGTCAGGGGGGCCAGTGCACTAAAAATGCTGGCTCCTCTCACGGCCAAATGCCTTGGATTTGGCCGGGGTTTGAGATGGCCGACATAACTTTCCATTATCGCTAAAAAACGAAGCTGGCCATCTCAAACCCCGGCCAAATCCAAGGCATTTGGCTGGCCGGAACCGTATTATCGAAACAAAAGATGGCCGGCCATCTTTTTCGAAAATACGGGTCTGGCCAGCTGTTTGCGGCACCGCCAAAATACATCGCCGGCCATGTATTTCGCCAGCGCCATTCGATTATTCCCCTCTATGTCATCTCTATGACACTTTGTTCCATACTTTGTATCATCCCTGCGATACTTTGTACCATACTTAGTAAGCTGTACTGAACCTACTCTATATAATTATGTCATCTCTTTGATACATTGTTCCCAAACCTGTATTATCTCTGTGATACGTTGTACCGCACTTTGTAAGCCGCACTGAACCTGCTATTGAGCGGGAAAGAGTGGGGTATAAATGCCACAAATAAATAAATAAATAAATCTTGCCCCCATGCACCCCAGCCAGAATGCATATCCAAGTGTCTGCTTTAACTGGAAAACACACTCTCTATGGCCACAGTCTATGGTATAGTCCCAAGATACAACACTAATGTCACTTGGTCCATGGGAAACACTATCCTTATCTAGCAACTACTCAAGCTGTCCAGGCTTAAATAAGTGGGTGAGCTTTACATAGGGTTGAAATCTATAACACTACCCTTGTCTTCTAGGCCCCAGCCCTGGCCTTTCTGCCTACTGGAACTTTCTTAACTGCACTAGGAGCTGCAGCAGGTAACAGCCTAACAGGTGAGCAGAATGTGGCTGGGTGTAGATTTCATTAGGAGACCATAGCATACTTGTGTCAGGAGCTACTAGAGGACTTGGAGCCTACTGCTTGAAGGGCTATGCCCTGTCTTTTCTGTCTACTGGAACTTTCCTAACTGCACTAGGAGCTGCACCAGGTGCCTCCTGTATCATTAGCCAGTTTCTGGAGTCTTTTTTGAAAAGGGACATGGTATATACTCGTTTCCCCATGCGTGAAGCTGAACAACTGAAACAATGACAGCTCCTTAGACTATTGATATTTTTCCCTCTGTGCTTGGCGCCATTGATGGAACTCATATGGCCTTCAGGCCTGCTCATAATGAGGCTGAATATCTCAATAGAAGTAACCTGTTCTGGGGCAGACTCAGAGGGGGCAGTGAACACATGCGAATTGTGAAATCGGACTAAAACAGGGCAACAGGCGCGTGCCGCGGCACCCCCCCCAGCGGCGTGCACCCAGGGCAGACCGCCCCCACCGCCCCCCCCCCCCTTGGTAAGCCACTGGTAATGCGTTCCCTAAGTGGGAGCCAGTGAAGCTTCTCTCTCAGGGGTTTTGCATTTTCATATTTAGTTTTTCCAAATATGAGTTTGGCAGCAGTTTGTAGTTTTTTGATGGTCTATTCTTTGCAGCCCGCGTATAGTGTGTTACAGTAGTCCAGATGACTTATTACCATTGACTGTAGCAGGGTACTTGAGATTACAGATGTCTGTGCCAACTATCCTGTGTGTTGCCACAATGCCTATGTGCTTTAACACTCGCACGTCCACATGGCCCTCAGGAGTTGAGACATCAGAGGTGGATGGCTAGTAGATGAGGAGAATCTCCTACACCTTTCTAATGATTGATTATCAAGCCCCATTAGGCCAGAGAAAGTTCGCTATAATATGGCCCAAAGTGCTACCAGCGCAGTCATTGAGTGTTTCTTCACCCTTATTGTGAGTAGGCTGAGTTAGTCTGTTTCCAACCAAGAGTCTCTATAACAGAAAGGAAATCTGCAATATAAAAATCTGAACTGGTGTGAGCAACAAGTAAATGAAAATCACCTAAAATAATAGCCAAGAAAGGAGACAATTTAGCATCTAAAATTATATTCACGATAGGTGAAAAATCCTTCTCTAAAATCCCTGGAGCACAATAACATAACAAAATATTCAATTTTGGAGAGTGCAAAATTAAACATTCTATACCTGCTACAGTACATATATCAAGCTTGAAAATGCAACTATATTTTAACACAGTAATAAAACTCCTCCATCTATTTTATCCACTTGAGGCCTAGAAAAAATTAAATAATCAGGCCTAGAAAAAATTAAATAATCAGGCAGACAGAGATCATTCAATAATACTACATCTTCAGTAATAAGCCAAGATTCAGTAATACAAACTATATCATACTTCCTTTCACAAATAAGATCTTTCAAGACAGCAATCTTGTTTCTAACAGACCTAGCATTCGATAATACCCATTTTAAGCAGCAACTCTCATTAACTACTGACTTAAAAAACATTTAAAGGAACCACAGAGAGAACTCTCTATTCAATGAAATGGTTGAGAATAGGAAAGATAGCCATAGTGGCCTGCTCCCATCCAGACAGCAATGGAGAAAATAGCAATTTACTGCAAATATAAAATAAATCTAAACTTCAGATATTCATTCCCCGTGAAATCCACATGAAGGAGCGCACAAAGGAGCTCCTTTATCATACTTCGTTGGTGCAACAAGAAGGCACGCAACTCTTCAGCTCCTGGCACCTCCAGTGTTGGACCTGTCCTTTTAATGACTCAGTGTCACCCAGTTGATGTCACTTGGGGAGGAGCTATTAATCTTCTGGGTTAAAGCTCCGGTGCAGATATTCATACAGGGAGAAGTCAGGAGGCAATTAAGATCGCCAAACCAGGATGACTGGGAGCAAACTGAGCTGATAAGGCTCTCACTTGGTCTCTCCGGCACTGAGCCTGTCCTTTTAGCATCTCAAAGCCCCCGGATGATGTTACTCGGGGGTAGAGCTATCCTGAGTCAGAGCTTCTGTGCAGATACTCATACTGGGAGATGACAGGAGGCAATCAAGATCACCAAACTAGAACAACTGGGAGCAAACTGAGATGGAAACGCTCTCATTTGGTCTCTCTGGCTAACATTTACTGAATATTCACAGTTACTGCATAGTGGCTAACCGGCTATATCATGGACAGAAACTGTGGATTTATCCTGATGTTATTAAAGCTATACAAGATCATAGGAAGGCCTTTCTAGCATTATGCCAAAAGATGCCTAATCTTGAAGCAACTTTTTTGTTGGCTTATCCTTGTAAATGTCTGGCACAGTTTGAAGGGTTAAGCTATGTCCCCCCCCCCCCCCCCCCCCCCCCCAAACAGTTAAAGTCTTTCCTAGAACTCAAGAAAATTACTTGAGATTGTTGTGGACTGGTTAGTAATTGTTAATTCACTGCGAGATATGTGCTATGACTTTCTTTTGGAAAGAAAAATCTCCCCTTTTCGAATTCCTAACATTAGTGGTACCACTCCCCTATTATAGTAGTTTAAGGAGGAAGGGGAAAGTGTTTCTTGCATTGAAAAATTGTATGTTTCTTATGATTCTTTTTTCTTTCTTTCTGTATTTCTGCAGCAAGTGGATACTTGTGAATTGTAGATTAAGAAATTTGTAAAAATAAAAGTGAAAAAAAAAATAATGACAGTCCCCTTGGTATTAAAAACTATTTAACCAGCCAGGAACAGCTCCTGGATGGTTAAATAGTGTTTAACGCCTGTGTTTACAAGCACTGTAGGCATGTTAGCATTTTTAACACGCATTAAATGCTAAAGCACGTCAAACGCTAACGCACCTAAAGGAATGTATTGGCGCCTTAGCATTTAACGTGTCTTAACTTTAAAGGCACATTAAAAATCCTAACGCGCCTTAGTAAACATATCCCCTAAGTGCCTACCCATGGATATTCAGTGGGAGATAACCAGTTACCTCCTGCTGAATATCCCAGTTAGCGGCGAGCCACTAACTTGCTATATCGTGCCACATAGCCAGTTAGGCGCAGATATTCAGTGCCTAACTGGCTATGTTGAGAGGTCAAAATAGGCCACTTAAATAGCAGGCCTATTTTTAACTGCTAAAAAGTTAATCGGTTAGCTCTGAATAACAGCATAGCTGGTTATCATTATAGCGGCCAAAATAAACCCAGATATTCAATGCCAGTTACCGGAAATGGCCCAGTATTGAATTTCCAGGGTCAATGCCGATTGTGGCACTTATGCAGGATGGGTATCCTTTATAAAATAGCATGTAGTGCCGATTCCCAAGCCCAGATTTGGTCTCCAGACATATGCCTGCTGAAACCTGGTACCCAATTTGGGCACTCATCCCTGGTATTCTATAACACTGTGTGCAAAGTTTTGTAATGCCCCAACCCACTCATGCTCCTCCTATGGTCACACCCCCTTTTGGGTTGCAGGCTATCCTGCTTATAATCAAAAGAGAAAAACGCTTCTATTGCGACCCAAATCGGGAGATGGTCGTCTTTCTCCCGTGGGCGCCCACATCGGTATAATCGAAAGCCGATTTTGGGCTTTTCCAACTGCAATCCGTCGCGGAAACGGGTAAAGTTGACGGGGGGTGTCGGAGGCGTGGTGAAGGTGGAACTGGGGTGTGGTTATCGGCTGAGGAGAGATGGGCATCTTTAGCTGATAATCGAAAAAAAGGCGTTTTTACCGCGATTTTGGGTCACTTTTTTTGGACCCTTTTTTATGAACAAGTTCCAAAAAAGTGCCCCAACTGCCCAGATGACCACTGGAGGGAATCGGGGATGACCTCCCCGGACTCCCCCAGTGGTCACTAACCCCCTCCCACCAAAAAAAAAAAACACTTTAAAAACTCTATGCCAGCCTCAAATGCCGTACCCATCTCCATGACAGCAGAATGTGTTCTATCCTGTGACAGCCTTTCCCTGGTTCTGATGTGGCTCTCGGGTGAGTGTGACACCTTTTCTGTTATGTGGGTGTAGGGTATTGGGCTCTGTGATTCCACTAACTTGTGGCAAATGCTCACGATGTTGGTAGTTGGTAGGCTCTACTCCCATGGTGCTTTTCCCCCTGCTTACTGGGACAGAGTGTGCCCTGTTTTGTTTCCGGTAGTCCATGAGGTAGTGGCCAAAAATGGCAGATACAAATCAAGGTCAGGTATACACAAAAAGTAGCACATATGAGTTTATATTGTTGGGCAGACTGGATGGACAGTGCAGGTCTTTTTCTGTCATCATCTACTATGTTACTATCCAGCTCATTTTTGAAAGTGATCGTTGGCCATCTTCCGACGCAAATCGGGAGATGGCCGGCGATCTCCTGAACCTGGCCAAATCGGTATTTTCGAAAGCCGATTTTGGCCGGGTTCAATTGCTTTCCGTCGCGGAGCCAGCGAAACATCAAGGGGGCATGTCAGTAGGGTAGTGAAGGCAGGACAGGGGCTGGACGGGGGCGTGCTCACGAGATGGCTGGCTTCCCCCGATAATGGAAAAAAAAAGCCAGGCTTGACAAGCATTTCACTGACTTTACTTGATCCCTTTTTTGTCATGACCAAGCTTCAAAAAAGTGCACCAACTGACCAGATGACCACTGGAGGGAATCGGGGATGACCTCCCCTTACTCCCGCAGTGGTCACCAACCCCCTCCCACCCAAAAAAATTAAAAAAAAACAACCCTTTTTTGCCAGCCTCTATGCCAGCCTCAAATGTCATACCCAGCTCCCTGATAGCAGTATGCAAGTCCCTGGAGCAGTTTTTAGTGGGTGCAGTGCACTTCAGACAGGTGGACCCAGGCCTATCTCCCCCCTACCTGTTACACTTGTGGTAAATGTTGAGCCCTCCAAACCACCCCAAAACCCACTGTACACACATCTAGGTGCTCCCATTCACCCCTTAGGGCTATGGTAATGGTGTAGAGTTGTGGGGAGTGGGTTTTGGGAGGGATTTGGGGGGGGGGGGCTAAACAACCAAGGGAAGGGAGCCATGCACCTGGGAGCTATTTTTATTTTTATTTTTTAATTTTTAGAAGTGCCCCCTAGGGTGCCTGGTTGGTGTCCTGGCATATCAGGGGGGCCAGTGCACTACAAATGCTAGCTCCTCCCATGACCAAATGCCTTGCATTTTGCCGGGTTTGAGATCACCGGCATTTTTTTCCATTATGGTCGAAAACCGATGCCGGCCATCTCAAACCCGGCAAACTCTGACATTTGGCCGGGCATGGACTTCAGTGCCCGTATTAGCGAAGAAAAAGATGGCCGGCCAACTTTTTCGAAAATACAGTTGGCTCTGCCCGCTTGCGGCGCCAGAGATGGCCGCCCATAGAGATGGCCAGCGTCTTTCGATTATGCCCCTCCACATGTTACTACCTAGCCCTACATTTGCATCTGAGGTAATAGAGGGTGAAGTAACTTGCCCAAGATCACAAAGGACATAAGTGGGAGGAGCAGGATTTGAATCCTTGACTTCCTTGGTTCACAGCCTGCTTGCTCCAACCACTAGATTATTCTTCCATTGGGTGCACAGTGAGACAGACAGTAAGATCTGCCATTTACAAAATTCAAGCAAGATAATTATCTTGTCTCGTTTACAATTTATTTTTCATGTTCTAAGAAAAATGGGCTTATTTCAATGTCCTTTGCTTGTTAAAATGGTAATTTTTTTTTTACTGCACATTTTGAAGATCAATTTATTAAAGCATGTTATGAGAAAATGTTCATGTTGGAAGTCTGTTTAACAAAGTATATGAAAACATAAGCATTATTGGGAACTAAATTACATTTACAGTTGGCTCTGAAAATTGTGCTGTAAAATAACTGGAGAACGTGCTTTGTATTAAGCAACATGGCACATTTCAGATATTTAAAATTCTGTGGCATACAGAAATGTGATTAATTGCAGCAAGACTGCTGGTGACTGGGCTTAAGTGTCACTGTTAAATAAATGATACAAGTATGGTGGTCATATATATAAAGAAGAGGTATAAGAATTAAAGAAATACAAATTCTATATTGAATAATGTTCTTAAAAATAAAACAGAGGCCAAGGCAATGTCATAATGTTATAGCACACATGTATGTGGATTTGATAGCTAGATCCCCTCTTGTTAGTTAAATGCAACTGAGGAAGAGTGAACAAAGGTCTGTAGGTTTGAAATTTATGGGATTATGAAATTGGAGCTGGATCAAAATTTCTTTGTGTTGCCTCTTTATTTGCTGTTTGCCGCCAGAACCAATATACTCATATCACCCCTCTCCTCAGGTCACTTCACTGGCTTCCAATCAGATACCGTATTCAGTTCAAGCTTCTCCTTCTTACCTACAAATGCACTCAGTCTGCTGCCCCTCACTACCTCTCTTCTCTCATCTCCCCTTACGTTCCCGCCCGAAACCTCAGTTCACAGGACAAATCCATCCTCTCATTACCCTTCTCCACCACCGCCAACTCCAGGCTCCGCTCATTCTGCCTCGCCTCACCCTATGCTTGGAACAACCTTCCCGAGCCCTTACGCCAAGCCCCCTCCCTGCCCATCTTCAAGTCTTTGCTTAAAGCCCACCTCTTCAATGCTGCGTTTGGCACCTAACTCTTTCAGGAAATCCAGACTGCCCCAATTTGACTGCCCCTATCAGACTGACTGTTCATGTGTCCTTTAGATTGTAAGCTCTTTGAGCAGGGACTGTCCTTCTATGTTAAATTGTACAGCGCTGCGTAACCCTAGTTGCGCTTTAGAAATGTTAAGTAGTAGTAGTAGTAGTAGTATTATGATCTGACTGTTGCATTGACGTTTGCTGGAGAATTCTATAAATGGCCCTAAAGTTAGGTGCTAATTCCACATCCAACTTTCAGTGCAGAAACATGTTCTAATGGATGCAAGGCATCAAAATGGGTCTGAAATGGCAGATGAGCATGGAAATACACTTGTGAATCCAGTTATAGGATAGTGCCTGTGTATCCATGCACAACTACAAAGGGGGCGTACCCATGGGAGGGGCATGGGCAAGTCAGGGGTGTTCTGGAAAATTGCACACAGTATGATAGAATATCACGGATGCATGTCCAACTTGCACACCAGGTGTTATACTTGGCATCAGACCTCACACTCAAAGTTGAGGCATGGACTTCAGTGCCCAATGTTATTCTATAAACAGCACTCATCCTGGAGTACCCTTTATATAGTATCATAGTAAGTGACGGCAGAAAAAGACCTGTATGGTCCATCCAGTCTGCCCAACAAGATAAACTCATATGTGCTACTTTATATGTATACCTGACCTTGATTTGTATCTGCCATTTTTAGGGCACAGACCATAGAAGTCTGCCTGGCAATAGCCCCGCCTCCCAACCACTAGACCCGCTTCCTAACCACTGGTGCTTCTATTATAGAATAATACTGGGTGATGATTTCTTTTGGCACCCATATTTCGGTGCCATTTACTGAATATGGCCCTATAGGCTCCTTTTACTAAGCTGTTAGAAAAAGTGAGCCCTTTGCGGGTCTTTCCTGCATGCTAAGGCCATTTTAGCACAGCAGTAAATGACTGATCTTTATTTTTTTGTATTAATGGCCACATGTTAATGTTACCAAAAAGAAAGAACCTCTCTCTTACAATATGCAAAGTACTATTAAAACACTATATTCCATTTCTTAACATCTTGGCCCAAAAAATGTGGACTTGAGCAAGAAATTTCAGTATTTTTCCTGTTTTTCTTTTTCTTTTTCTCAAATATGTTGAAAT
The DNA here is from genome assembly GCF_901765095.1 of Microcaecilia unicolor. Classification (NCBI taxonomy): domain Eukaryota; kingdom Metazoa; phylum Chordata; class Amphibia; order Gymnophiona; family Siphonopidae; genus Microcaecilia; species Microcaecilia unicolor. Next base: position 438,146,064 of record NC_044032.1, read on the forward strand.
GTATTGCTTTACAAACAAGTGTATTGCTTGACTTAAATGTTGAAATCTTAAAAATAAAATTAAAAAACCCCACTATATTCCTATGGAATACAAAAAGCAAGAAAGAGAAAAAGCCTCAGCACCCACACCTCCACCCAACAAACATTAACAGAGTAAAAGGACTTAAACTGGGTAAAACTG